>NW_027508931.1:11382500-11802500 GCF_051911475.1 Siphateles boraxobius | reverse complement strand
TACTCAGACCACACAAATACATGGTAACAATTTGATTGTTTCCCACATAAACAATGCACACAGATTGTGGTCGTTGTGTCTCAAGTACCAGTATTTGTGTGTAAACAATTGAGAAAAAACTTGAGTTATTTTGTAGGTTTATATGTGTTCAGGTTAGTAAATGTGTGTGGATAAACATCCAGGCCCTGCAAAAATATGAATGTCCACCGGGTGGCGATGTGAGAGCCTTTTGCACAGTTGATAGGGAACACAGTGCCCTGTACTGCTAGGTATATGGAATTTAAAAAGAAAATAACAAGTGCTAAGGTGCATACTTAACTGCCCATTTTTTTTATTCTTTATTTTATTTTAAAAAGGGACAATGCAAATTTCTTTAAAAGTCTCCAGATAATCTCCAGATTAACATTTTCTTAATTTTCAGCATACTGATCCTGACCAAAGTGTAAAATCACATGTATTTGTGTGTTGATAAACAAACAGGGCCTGCAAAAATATGAATGTCCACCAGATGGCGATGTGGGTCTAGAATCCAAAAAAGAACATGTAGGGAGTGGAAGGATGTTTCTAATTAGCATCTCCATTGTCTTTCTCTCTCTCTGTGTGTGTGTGTGTGTGTGTGTGTGTGTGTGTGTGTGTGTGTGTGTGTGTGTGTGTGTGTGTGTGTGTGTGTGTGTGTGTGTGTGTGTGTGTGTGTGTGTGTGTGTGTGTGTGTGAGAGAGAGAGATAGATAGGTTGAATTGGTGGGTTAGAGGTCAAGGGTTAAATACATTTAAATAAATGTAGCCTATGTACTTATTTTCTGCATATATTCTACCAAATACATTGAGAAATAATGATACCATTTATTTGCTATTTGCTTTGTTCTTAAGTAGCTTAGTTCAGAAACGATTTATTTTGTATTTGTGATTTAAAAAATATATAATATACTTTGAATGATAATATACTTTTTTATACAAAAATATAATATACTTTGTATTTATAACTTATAAAATACTTTATTTTTAACCACATAAACAATTAACATCTTTATGACAACAATATAGAAATGCACAGGACATGTAGGCCTACATGCTTCAAATATTTTTTTAATTTATTAACAGCACAATAGCATATGTGTGTACATAATAAGATATGATTACATTAGGAACAAAAGTGATCCTAAAAATGAATATTCTTTAAAAAAAAGCCTCCCAAAAAAAGGAAAAAGTAATTTGGCCAGTCTGAATCCTTAGAGTGAATTCCTCACTGCCTCAGATTTCGGGGAGCCTGTGGAAGGTTAGACGTCCAGCCCGGCTTGTCCATCCAGGCGTTGATCCCTGACCCAGACGGCTAATGCCGACAAAAGTGTTCTATAAAGAGAAACCATGAGGAACATTAGCCATTGTGTTGACAATGTTCTATGATATTTCACTACCTGACACATATTATTGTTTCAAAACGTTTATATGGATTCTCACCAAGGACACGCTGTTCCCGCAGCTTGAGATTCTCGCTACGCCAGCGGTCGTTGCAGTGTCTCTAGTGCTCCCCGCACAGCTGGTGCACACTCCGGAAACTGAAGGATGCGTCCACGAGCAGAGAGCAGAGCATGGATGAACGGACAGCGTTTGAGTTGCTGGTCCACAGACATACACACACACACACACACCCACACACATACACAATGTTCTGTTATAATCTAATTGTAATTCTGTGTGAATACACGGATGTGTTTGTTACGTTACACCATCTTAACTCACAATATTAATTTAACATTTGTCTTTGACAGCCCAGATGCTGCAGGCAGGAAAACAGGAAAACAGCTCGGCCCCTTCTTGCAGTCAGGACAGAGACCTTGCACACAAAAAAACAACCACAAAAGTAATGCATAGTTGAGAGGGAACACAGTGCCCTGTACTGCTAGGTATATTTCAAATATAATAACAAGTGCTAAGGTGCACACACTTAACTGCCCATTGTTTTTATTCTTCTTCTCTTTTTTTTCTTTTTTTTTTAAAGGGACAATGCAAATTGCTTTATTAGTCTTCAGATAATCTCCAGATTAGCATTTTCTTAATTTTCAGCATACTGATCCTGAACAAAGTGTAAAATCACATGTGTGTGTGATGAACAACCAGGGCCTGCAAACATAGGTTAGTATTTGTGTGTGGATAAACAGCCAGAGCCTGCAAACATATACTTGTCCATCGGGTGGCACTGTGGATCCTAATACACCAGGGAGGGAGGGTGACCCCAGGCTTCGATTCTGCCCAGGGGATTCAGGTTTAGCCTGATCTCAAACACTAGTTTACTGTAAGTTAACCTGTGCTTGCAGATTTTAATGTGTATTGTATGAGGTCGGCTCTGTGTAACGTAACAAACACATCATGTAACTATAAACTGATAATTATCTGATAGGCTGGCTTTAACAAGCATGTCTTTCTCTCTCTTTATGACCAAGAAGCTCAACAAAGAACTGATGCAGAAATGTTTTTTTTTTTCCACTCCTTTTGTATCTATTAAACGGAAATTGCAGGTGAGTTCAACATTACTATTTTATTTCTCAGGTATCATGGTTATGGCAAAGTTGGAGGCGGTCGTCATGCTCAAGCACCTTCAGCGGCCTGGAGTAACGAAAATCGCAAAATCAGTCATCGCTCCATTGGCAGAGCATAATATCTGTGCCACCTGTGTTCAGTTATAGTGTGTCGCGTTTGTATATAGTGTTTTTATATAGTTCTTTCGTGTTTCCTGATGAACACAGCGACGCGAAGCCTGTGATCCAACCATTTCCACTTCACCCCTTCATCGGGCTCCTGGATGCAGGCTCCCACAGAGACCAAGGAAAACAGGCTGAACATGAGCAGAAAAACAGGACGAAGTGGTTTTAATATAAGTGGTTTTTCATAATTTTGTTAATAAAGTACAATTTCCTTTACTTTGTTTTGTTGTAATATAACTTTTTCATAATTTTGTTAATAAAGTACAATTTCCCTTTTGTTTGATTTCATTCTTACCCTTCGGAAAGATCGTGTTTTGCTGTTTGACGTGAGCCTTGCACACTATTGTACGTTAGGGTTAGAGTCACTGTTTTATATCTTTTTTTAAATAAATTAATGATATTCGGGGAACAAGAAATATTTCCTTTAATGCTAGCCAGTATAAATCCTTAAAAAAAGAGTCCAGTGTATAGACAATAGGTACTAGTTATAAATACAATGTTGCATAACTTTGAATGGATCTATCTATCTATCTATCTATCTATCTATCTATCTATCTATCTATCTATCTATCTCTATTAATATCTATTTATGTAATATTTCTTTCTTTCTCTTACATACTTGTAGAGGCTCATCAGGCTTCATTAGCTGCCATTCTATGTACTATTTCTAATCCAACGAGACTCATTTTCCATTCTATCTAATATTTCTAATCCGCCATGTTTGTTTTTGTCGCAACGCATTGTGGGAAATGACGTTTTTTTGGCCTACATTAACAATAGCGCGATAGAAGCTAAGACATCATATCCCAGAGCGCTTTGCAACAAAAACAAATATGGCCGCGGCCGTGATTGTGTTTTCCCGAATGCGAAAAACGCAAATATCTCGGCGAAAACTCAACGGATTCGGCGATCACCGGGCTCGTTCGAACCGTCTTGACGAACTGAAAAGAACAATATATGTTTCATGATTCTGAGTGGTGTTTTCGCGGAGATCAGTGGGCGCGCGGTGACGTGACGATCTCAGAAGAAAACAGCAGCAAATAAACAAGTTTGACTTGTCATTTTAAATATATTTGCAACATAACCAGTAAGCTAAACTTACTGAGCGCTTCTGTGTGTAACAGCTTTACATAGAAGAAATGTATATAGCACATTTGACATTTCGTACAGAAACCATAGGATGTAGTGAATGAATGATCGTGTTAGTGCTTCAGGGGCGGCGACGTGTTTGTTTTTGTTGCAATGTATTATGGGAAGTGAAGTTTTTTCTGTCTACATGAACATCAGCGCGGTAGAAGCTAAGACTTCATATCCCAGAGTGCTTTGCAACAAAAACAATCATGGCCGCGGCCGTAATGGCTATGTTACTGTTTCCCGAATGCGAAAAACGCAAATATCTCGGCGAAAACTCAACGAATTTGGCAAGCAGCGATCTCGTTGGAAACGTATTGACGAACTGAAAACAACTATATGTGTTTCATGGTTTGGAGTGGTGTTTTCGCGGAGATCTGTGGGCGCGGTTTGTGCTCTGATTGTTTGTGTTTAGGGAGAAGGTGAGTGCCTTTTTTTCATTTGTAATGAACATTAATAACTGAAAACAGCTACGTGATACAGATGATGATGATAATAACAGTGAAGACGACACACGATGACAGCTAGCCAAGGAGAACAGGCCTGATGAACATATATAGACATGCAATATTTATTATTTGTGCCGACTTAGCTCAAAATAAGCTCTTTAATTTAATAGTCCTAGTTAGTGTTTGTGTGTGTATCCCTCGTGCCTGCCAGGTCTATGAGTCATCAGCAAATCTGCCCTGTTCTGTGACACCAGGATAAAATGGAGCCTGGCCTCACCCCAAACAAAAAAGTAAGCGCACTGCTTTAAAACAGCATTTGACGACCTTTCGTTCCCTTTAGGAACAAGATACAGTCAAATAATTAGTATATTAGTATTCAATGGACTCTGTGTGTGTGTGTGAGAGAGAGAGAGAGAGAGAGAGAGAGAGAGCTGGTGGAGGCCTGCTGGCCTTGCTTAAGCAGCCACAAACACATGTTGCACTCTGAAAGAATACATACACTGCATGTTGCTTGCACATTTGATTAACCTGCCACTGTTTTCATACATGCAATAATTTTTTTTTTGCTGACGTCATTTCCATTTAGCTCAAAATAAGCTCTTTAATTTAATAGTCCTAGTTAGTGTTTGTGTGTGTATCCCTCCTGCCTGCACCTGTAAGCTAATTAGTGTGTAAAACATTTTTGTGGTTGTTTTTTTGTGTGCAAAGTCTCTGTCCTCACTGGGGCCCAGCTGTTTCCCTGGACATCTGAGATCGTGTGTGGCTGTGTGGAAGAAGATTGAGACCATTTTTGGAACTGATGATCCAGTTGTCAGGTGTGTTCACTGCTTTGTCATTCCATGCTGCAGTACAATACACTAACAACATAAGAACAAGTGAATACACACACATATACCTCCACTTTTGCCTGCAGCATCTGTGCTGTCAAAGATTATGCTGACATTAATTGACATTAATTGCCACTGTTTTCATACATAGACATGCAATATTTCCTACACTATTTGTGTATCACAAATACATTTTTATGGGAAACATACAGAAAACACAGGAAAAGTGTACATACATTTATTTAACTGTATATAACCCTTGACCTGTAACCTCCCCCACCAACTCAATCTCTCTCACTTTCACACATAGGCACACACACACACACACACACACACACACACACACACACACACACACACACACACACACACACACACACACACACACACACACACAGAGAGACAAAGGAAATGCTAATTCAAACATCAAGCCTGAACACATATAAACTCACAAAATAACTTAGAAAGAAAAGCAACGAAATCTTTTTGTACTTTAAAATAAACTCTGCAAAAGAAATCTCTCATTACAATATGAGTTTAGACTTTAGATAGGATCATTGTGCTGAAAATTAAGAAAATGTAAATCTAAAGACTTGTTTAAAGAGTAATAAAGGTAAATGTGCATTGTCCCTTATAAAATGAAATAAAGAATAAAACGAATGAGCAGTTAGATGCAATTAAACTAGTGTTTGAGATCAGGCTTAACTTGCATCCCCTGGGCAGAATCGAAGCCTGGTCTCACCCCATGTCTCATTACAATATGAGTCTCGTTGGATTAGAAATAGTACATAGAATGGCAGCTAATGAAGTCTGATGAGCCTCCACAAGAACATAAGAGAAAGAAAGAAATATTAGATAAATAGATAGATAAAAAGAAAACAATCAAACAATTGTTTCAGGGAAATTGTGCGCACACATGTCTGATGTGCTTTACCATTTTAGTAATCATTTGTGTCTTACTCTTTTTATCAAGTGTTTTGCTTCAAAAATTAAACAACGTCAATAAAAATATCACTAATTTGTCTAAGAAAAGGCTATTATTTGGTTTTGCACTTGTCCTAATCATTTGGTAATAAGGAAAAGAAGTTTTGTATAAAGTAAATAAACAAATATTGATATGAAGGATCATTAGGGAAATACATTTTTTCTTCCGTTTACTTTGAGAGTGTTCAAAGCAGGCCGCCCGTCGCCGCTGAATACAGTAGCTGAAACAGTAGCGCGGTACAATGTATTGTATGAGGTCGACTCTGTGTAACTTAACAAACACATCATGTAACTATAAACTGATAGTTATCTGATAGGCTGGCTTTAACAAGCATGTCTTTCTCTCTCTTTATGACCAAGAAGCTCAACAAAGAACTGATGCAGAAATGTTTGAAAAGCAGAAAAGCCTGTGATCCAACCATTTCCACTTCACCCCTTCATCGGGCTCCTGGATGCAGGCTCCCACAGAGACCAAGGAAAACAGGCTGAACATGAGCAGAAAAACAGGACGAAGTGGTGTCAGCTGGGCTTGTGGATACAGAGGCCCTGTGAGTCTCCAGAGGACAGCCATGTCACAGCCCAGATCGAAGCGCCTCCGTGGAGAGACATGTGATGTGTGTGTTTTTATATATATATATAATTTTTTTTAATTTTATTTTTTTTATATACAATATGTGCAGATATGATCTGGGGCTTGTGAAGATGCCACAATTCTGCGGCCCACGGGGAGTTCCTCTTCACTGGAGCGGTGCGATTTGGAGAGCCTTGGCTGGGAGCCAGCCAGGTATGATCTGATCACACTGTCACACTCTTGTACTAATCATATTTTCAGACTGCTGCAGTTGGACAGACCGCCCCCCGTCTTCAGCGCTTCTGGCTTGATTTGACCTGCTGAGATGTTGGACCAGAGGAGGACAGACATGCTTTAAGGACACACGCAACCGGTTAAGGTCACACACGCACACACACACACACACACACACACACACCTGCACAACGTATGTTTTGGCTGTACATGGCTGTTTCTGAGTTCTTCCAGAAGAAAGGGCCCAAAGCCCTGTGCTGCCCAGCGGCCCAGCAGTACTCTCCTGCCTGCCTGACGAACCCAGCGATGTGAACAACAGATGAAGCAAGTGGATGAAAGCGCTTATGGCAAGTATCAAGACTTATATACATATACACACACACACAGTTTTTTTATACACACACATATTCCCCTGTGAGTGCCACTGAAGTGCCACTAGTAATATGCGTATTAACAATAGTAATCCGCAATAAAACCAAGTAATACGATAAATATGACATATGATAAATATGACATATGATATCATATCATATTTACTGGTCATTTAGATTACCACTAGTAATCCGCTGGACGGCTCCAGAAGCCATCATGTACAGGAAGTTCACCTCGGCCAGTGACGTGTGTAGTTACGGCATTGTCATGTGGGAAGTGATGTCATATGGCGAACGACCATATTGGGACATGAGCAACCAGGATGTGAGATTCCTTGATTCAAAACACAAATCCATAAGTGGCTGGTGAGTGTCATTGATACTGACGAACACAGCTGTAGATCTTGAAATCATTTCTTGAATCTCTACAAGAAGCAGAAGTCATTGACTTATTTTTGTTTTCTCAGTGATGTGAACAGTGGGTCCGGACAGACAATGCTGTACGGACACACACAACCAGGTAAGGTCACACACACACACACACACACACACACACACACACACACACACACACACACACACACACACACACACACACACACACACACACACACACACACACACACACACACACACACACACACACACACACACACAATGTATGTTTAGGCTGTTTCTGAGTTCTTAATGTTGAAAGAGTTAGACTTTTATGAGAAGAAGAGTTTTTTTAACTCTGATTTTTTTTAACCAGCTGATTCTGACTCACATTTCTGATGCTAAAAGTGTCTTCTGGTTCTCTGTGCATCAGCTCCAGAGCAAGAAGTATGCCCATGTGAACAGATGGAGGTGATCAGCGGCCGATCAGCAAGCAGCAACCCTGCACAGTGTATGCAGCCGTCGTCACACCCAACGTCAGGCAGGAGTTCTCTCACAGTGTCATCGGATCCTAATGGCCGATCTGTTGGACAACATCAGTTGGAGCAGCGGTTGGACAGTGGACGAAGAAGAAGAGCAGACCAAGCATGTTCTAGAGCTCTCCGAGGAGCTGAGCAGAGGGACGCTGTGTCAGATTGTCTTAAAACTATGAAAATGCAATTAGTACAAGAGATGTATTGTTGTATTGTTTGTGTATCTGTGTATAAAAGTTTTGTTCTTGTTGATATTATTTTGATTATTGGTCATTTTATGCTGTGCTTTGTTGTACACTGGACCCTTTTTTTAAGGATTAATACTGGCTAGCATTAAAGGAAATATTTCCCTTAACCCATTGTTTAATTGTTTAATATTTGTTTAATAAAAATCAAGTTTCCCTTTAGTTGGTATTCAAAGTAGTCAATCAGAACTCACCATTATCTCTTTGTTTCTCATCCCAAAAACTAAAATAGGTGTGAATTTGTCAGTTACTTTAGCATACACCAGGCCTCTGTCTTAAGAAGGCTCAAAAACTCTTTAACTATATATTCAAAAACTCTTTAATTATATATTCAATTTAATAAAGTTGTAATGTAACCTTTGATTAATCTTTTTAATAAAATATGTATTAGGGCCACAGTATAAAGTGGGTCCCTTTTTCTCATTTATTATCATGAACATGCATGGAAAGTTTCAAAATGCTGTATTGTTAGAAAATATTTTAATTTTGAATAGAATAGAATAAATCTTTATTGTCCACTGGGGTGGAACATTTTCTTTATAAATATATATATTATTACTATAATTAAACACACCCTCCTCTTCTTCCTCCTCCACCACCTCCACCCAACAGCCCCATTCTTCCCCACCAAGGGGCAAATGATGATGATTTTGAGGTAATGGATATATTCGATGTAGGCTGTCAAACTCTCTAGCTGCAATTCTGGTGTTAATTATTCGTTTGATTTTTATTTATCTCCAGTACTTTGCAGACGACGAAGAGGAGGATGACTGATTTTGTTTTTTAATAAAAATTAATATTTTATACATACTCACCTTTAATGTGATTTTTGAGAGAGAGAGAGAGCACTGAGAAGATTATACACTTCTTTTTTAAGGCAGTCACCCAATTCATTAGTATTTCAATGGTCTGTGTGTGTGTGTGAGAATCATTGCATATAGGCTACTAATAAAAGGACAAAATTTAATCAAACAAAAATGAAAGTTATAAGGGAAATTGTATTTTATTAACAAGAGAACAAGTTTGACTTGCCATTTTAAATATATTTGCAACATAACCAGTAAGCTAAACTTACTGAGCGCTTCTGTGTGTAACAGCTTTACATAGAAGAAATGTATATAGCACATTTGACATTTCGTACAGAAACCATAGGATGTAGTGAATGAATGATCGTGTTAGTGCTTCAGGGGCGGCGACGTGTTTGTTTTTGTTGCAATGTATTATGGGAAGTGAAGTTTTTTCTGTCTACATGAACATCAGCGCGGTAGAAGCTAAGACTTCATATCCCAGAGTGCTTTGCAACAAAAACAATCATGGCCGCGGCCGTAATGGCTATGTTACTGTTTCCCGAATGCGAAAAACGCAAATATCTCGGCGAAAACTCAACGAATTTGGCAAGCAGCGATCTCGTTGGAAACGTATTGACGAACTGAAAACAACTATATGTGTTTCATGGTTTGGAGTGGTGTTTTCGCGGAGATCTGTGGGCGCGGTTTGTGCTCTGATTGTTTGTGTTTAGGGAGAAGGTGAGTGCCTTTTTTTCATTTGTAATGAACATTAATAACTGAAAACAGCTACGTGATACAGATGATGATGATAATAACAGTGAAGACGACACACGATGACAGCTAGCCAAGGAGAACAGGCCTGATGAACATATATAGACATGCAATATTTATTATTTGTGCCGACTTAGCTCAAAATAAGCTCTTTAATTTAATAGTCCTAGTTAGTGTTTGTGTGTGTATCCCTCGTGCCTGCCAGGTCTATGAGTCATCAGCAAATCTGCCCTGTTCTGTGACACCAGGATAAAATGGAGCCTGGCCTCACCCCAAACAAAAAAGTAAGCGCACTGCTTTAAAACAGCATTTGACGACCTTTCGTTCCCTTTAGGAACAAGATACAGTCAAATAATTAGTATATTAGTATTCAATGGACTCTGTGTGTGTGTGTGAGAGAGAGAGAGAGAGAGAGAGAGAGAGAGAGAGAGCTGGTGGAGGCCTGCTGGCCTTGCTTAAGCAGCCACAAACACATGTTGCACTCTGAAAGAATACATACACTGCATGTTGCTTGCACATTTGATTAACCTGCCACTGTTTTCATACATGCAATAATTTTTTTTTTGCTGACGTCATTTCCATTTAGCTCAAAATAAGCTCTTTAATTTAATAGTCCTAGTTAGTGTTTGTGTGTGTATCCCTCCTGCCTGCACCTGTAAGCTAATTAGTGTGTAAAACATTTTTGTGGTTGTTTTTTTGTGTGCAAAGTCTCTGTCCTCACTGGGGCCCAGCTGTTTCCCTGGACATCTGAGATCGTGTGTGGCTGTGTGGAAGAAGATTGAGACCATTTTTGGAACTGATGATCCAGTTGTCAGGTGTGTTCACTGCTTTGTCATTCCATGCTGCAGTACAATACACTAACAACATAAGAACAAGTGAATACACACACATATACCTCCACTTTTGCCTGCAGCATCTGTGCTGTCAAAGATTATGCTGACATTAATTGACATTAATTGCCACTGTTTTCATACATAGACATGCAATATTTCCTACACTATTTGTGTATCACAAATACATTTTTATGGGAAACATACAGAAAACACAGGAAAAGTGTACATACATTTATTTAACTGTATATAACCCTTGACCTGTAACCTCCCCCACCAACTCAATCTCTCTCACTTTCACACATAGGCACACACACACACACACACACACACACACACACACACACACACACACACACACACACACACACACACACACACACACACACACACACACACAGAGAGACAAAGGAAATGCTAATTCAAACATCAAGCCTGAACACATATAAACTCACAAAATAACTTAGAAAGAAAAGCAACGAAATCTTTTTGTACTTTAAAATAAACTCTGCAAAAGAAATCTCTCATTACAATATGAGTTTAGACTTTAGATAGGATCATTGTGCTGAAAATTAAGAAAATGTAAATCTAAAGACTTGTTTAAAGAGTAATAAAGGTAAATGTGCATTGTCCCTTATAAAATGAAATAAAGAATAAAACGAATGAGCAGTTAGATGCAATTAAACTAGTGTTTGAGATCAGGCTTAACTTGCATCCCCTGGGCAGAATCGAAGCCTGGTCTCACCCCATGTCTCATTACAATATGAGTCTCGTTGGATTAGAAATAGTACATAGAATGGCAGCTAATGAAGTCTGATGAGCCTCCACAAGAACATAAGAGAAAGAAAGAAATATTAGATAAATAGATAGATAAAAAGAAAACAATCAAACAATTGTTTCAGGGAAATTGTGCGCACACATGTCTGATGTGCTTTACCATTTTAGTAATCATTTGTGTCTTACTCTTTTTATCAAGTGTTTTGCTTCAAAAATTAAACAACGTCAATAAAAATATCACTAATTTGTCTAAGAAAAGGCTATTATTTGGTTTTGCACTTGTCCTAATCATTTGGTAATAAGGAAAAGAAGTTTTGTATAAAGTAAATAAACAAATATTGATATGAAGGATCATTAGGGAAATACATTTTTTCTTCCGTTTACTTTGAGAGTGTTCAAAGCAGGCCGCCCGTCGCCGCTGAATACAGTAGCTGAAACAGTAGCGCGGTACAATGTATTGTATGAGGTCGACTCTGTGTAACTTAACAAACACATCATGTAACTATAAACTGATAGTTATCTGATAGGCTGGCTTTAACAAGCATGTCTTTCTCTCTCTTTATGACCAAGAAGCTCAACAAAGAACTGATGCAGAAATGTTTGAAAAGCAGAAAAGCCTGTGATCCAACCATTTCCACTTCACCCCTTCATCGGGCTCCTGGATGCAGGCTCCCACAGAGACCAAGGAAAACAGGCTGAACATGAGCAGAAAAACAGGACGAAGTGGTGTCAGCTGGGCTTGTGGATACAGAGGCCCTGTGAGTCTCCAGAGGACAGCCATGTCACAGCCCAGATCGAAGCGCCTCCGTGGAGAGACATGTGATGTGTGTGTTTTTATATATATATATAATTTTTTTTAATTTTATTTTTTTTATATACAATATGTGCAGATATGATCTGGGGCTTGTGAAGATGCCACAATTCTGCGGCCCACGGGGAGTTCCTCTTCACTGGAGCGGTGCGATTTGGAGAGCCTTGGCTGGGAGCCAGCCAGGTATGATCTGATCACACTGTCACACTCTTGTACTAATCATATTTTCAGACTGCTGCAGTTGGACAGACCGCCCCCCGTCTTCAGCGCTTCTGGCTTGATTTGACCTGCTGAGATGTTGGACCAGAGGAGGACAGACATGCTTTAAGGACACACGCAACCGGTTAAGGTCACACACGCACACACACACACACACACACACACACACCTGCACAACGTATGTTTTGGCTGTACATGGCTGTTTCTGAGTTCTTCCAGAAGAAAGGGCCCAAAGCCCTGTGCTGCCCAGCGGCCCAGCAGTACTCTCCTGCCTGCCTGACGAACCCAGCGATGTGAACAACAGATGAAGCAAGTGGATGAAAGCGCTTATGGCAAGTATCAAGACTTATATACATATACACACACACACAGTTTTTTTATACACACACATATTCCCCTGTGAGTGCCACTGAAGTGCCACTAGTAATATGCGTATTAACAATAGTAATCCGCAATAAAACCAAGTAATACGATAAATATGACATATGATAAATATGACATATGATATCATATCATATTTACTGGTCATTTAGATTACCACTAGTAATCCGCTGGACGGCTCCAGAAGCCATCATGTACAGGAAGTTCACCTCGGCCAGTGACGTGTGTAGTTACGGCATTGTCATGTGGGAAGTGATGTCATATGGCGAACGACCATATTGGGACATGAGCAACCAGGATGTGAGATTCCTTGATTCAAAACACAAATCCATAAGTGGCTGGTGAGTGTCATTGATACTGACGAACACAGCTGTAGATCTTGAAATCATTTCTTGAATCTCTACAAGAAGCAGAAGTCATTGACTTATTTTTGTTTTCTCAGTGATGTGAACAGTGGGTCCGGACAGACAATGCTGTACGGACACACACAACCAGGTAAGGTCACACACACACACACACACACACACACACACACACACACACACACACACACACACACACACACACACACACACACACACACACACACACACACACACACAATGTATGTTTAGGCTGTTTCTGAGTTCTTAATGTTGAAAGAGTTAGACTTTTATGAGAAGAAGAGTTTTTTTAACTCTGATTTTTTTTAACCAGCTGATTCTGACTCACATTTCTGATGCTAAAAGTGTCTTCTGGTTCTCTGTGCATCAGCTCCAGAGCAAGAAGTATGCCCATGTGAACAGATGGAGGTGATCAGCGGCCGATCAGCAAGCAGCAACCCTGCACAGTGTATGCAACCGTCGTCACACCCAACGTCAGGCAGGAGTTCTCTCACAGTGTCATCGGATCCTAATGGCCGATCTGTTGGACAACATCAGTTGGAGCAGCGGTTGGACAGTGGACGAAGAAGAAGAGCAGACCAAGCATGTTCTAGAGCTCTCCGAGGAGCTGAGCAGAGGGACGCTGTGTCAGATTGTCTTAAAACTATGAAAATGCAATTAGTACAAGAGATGTATTGTTGTATTGTTTGTGTATCTGTGTATAAAAGTTTTGTTCTTGTTGATATTATTTTGATTATTGGTCATTTTATGCTGTGCTTTGTTGTACACTGGACCCTTTTTTTAAGGATTAATACTGGCTAGCATTAAAGGAAATATTTCCCTTAACCCATTGTTTAATTGTTTAATATTTGTTTAATAAAAATCAAGTTTCCCTTTAGTTGGTATTCAAAGTAGTCAATCAGAACTCACCATTATCTCTTTGTTTCTCATCCCAAAAACTAAAATAGGTGTGAATTTGTCAGTTACTTTAGCATACACCAGGCCTCTGTCTTAAGAAGGCTCAAAAACTCTTTAACTATATATTCAAAAACTCTTTAATTATATATTCAATTTAATAAAGTTGTAATGTAACCTTTGATTAATCTTTTTAATAAAATATGTATTAGGGCCACAGTATAAAGTGGGTCCCTTTTTCTCATTTATTATCATGAACATGCATGGAAAGTTTCAAAATGCTGTATTGTTAGAAAATATTTTAATTTTGAATAGAATAGAATAAATCTTTATTGTCCACTGGGGTGGAACATTTTCTTTATAAATATATATATTATTACTATAATTAAACACACCCTCCTCTTCTTCCTCCTCCACCACCTCCACCCAACAGCCCCATTCTTCCCCACCAAGGGGCAAATGATGATGATTTTGAGGTAATGGATATATTCGATGTAGGCTGTCAAACTCTCTAGCTGCAATTCTGGTGTTAATTATTCGTTTGATTTTTATTTATCTCCAGTACTTTGCAGACGACGAAGAGGAGGATGACTGATTTTGTTTTTTAATAAAAATTAATATTTTATACATACTCACCTTTAATGTGATTTTTGAGAGAGAGAGAGAGCACTGAGAAGATTATACACTTCTTTTTTAAGGCAGTCACCCAATTCATTAGTATTTCAATGGTCTGTGTGTGTGTGTGAGAATCATTGCATATAGGCTACTAATAAAAGGACAAAATTTAATCAAACAAAAATGAAAGTTATAAGGGAAATTGTATTTTATTAACAAGAGAACAAGTTTGACTTGCCATTTTAAATATATTTGCAACATAACCAGTAAGCTAAACTTACTGAGCGCTTCTGTGTGTAACAGCTTTACATAGAAGAAATGTATATAGCACATTTGACATTTCGTACAGAAACCATAGGATGTAGTGAATGAATGATCGTGTTAGTGCTTCAGGGGCGGCGACGTGTTTGTTTTTGTTGCAATGTATTATGGGAAGTGAAGTTTTTTCTGTCTACATGAACATCAGCGCGGTAGAAGCTAAGACTTCATATCCCAGAGTGCTTTGCAACAAAAACAATCATGGCCGCGGCCGTAATGGCTATGTTACTGTTTCCCGAATGCGAAAAACGCAAATATCTCGGCGAAAACTCAACGAATTTGGCAAGCAGCGATCTCGTTGGAAACGTATTGACGAACTGAAAACAACTATATGTGTTTCATGGTTTGGAGTGGTGTTTTCGCGGAGATCTGTGGGCGCGGTTTGTGCTCTGATTGTTTGTGTTTAGGGAGAAGGTGAGTGCCTTTTTTTCATTTGTAATGAACATTAATAACTGAAAACAGCTACGTGATACAGATGATGATGATAATAACAGTGAAGACGACACACGATGACAGCTAGCCAAGGAGAACAGGCCTGATGAACATATATAGACATGCAATATTTATTATTTGTGCCGACTTAGCTCAAAATAAGCTCTTTAATTTAATAGTCCTAGTTAGTGTTTGTGTGTGTATCCCTCGTGCCTGCCAGGTCTATGAGTCATCAGCAAATCTGCCCTGTTCTGTGACACCAGGATAAAATGGAGCCTGGCCTCACCCCAAACAAAAAAGTAAGCGCACTGCTTTAAAACAGCATTTGACGACCTTTCGTTCCCTTTAGGAACAAGATACAGTCAAATAATTAGTATATTAGTATTCAATGGACTCTGTGTGTGTGTGTGAGAGAGAGAGAGAGAGAGAGAGAGAGAGAGAGAGAGCTGGTGGAGGCCTGCTGGCCTTGCTTAAGCAGCCACAAACACATGTTGCACTCTGAAAGAATACATACACTGCATGTTGCTTGCACATTTGATTAACCTGCCACTGTTTTCATACATGCAATAATTTTTTTTTTGCTGACGTCATTTCCATTTAGCTCAAAATAAGCTCTTTAATTTAATAGTCCTAGTTAGTGTTTGTGTGTGTATCCCTCCTGCCTGCACCTGTAAGCTAATTAGTGTGTAAAACATTTTTGTGGTTGTTTTTTTGTGTGCAAAGTCTCTGTCCTCACTGGGGCCCAGCTGTTTCCCTGGACATCTGAGATCGTGTGTGGCTGTGTGGAAGAAGATTGAGACCATTTTTGGAACTGATGATCCAGTTGTCAGGTGTGTTCACTGCTTTGTCATTCCATGCTGCAGTACAATACACTAACAACATAAGAACAAGTGAATACACACACATATACCTCCACTTTTGCCTGCAGCATCTGTGCTGTCAAAGATTATGCTGACATTAATTGACATTAATTGCCACTGTTTTCATACATAGACATGCAATATTTCCTACACTATTTGTGTATCACAAATACATTTTTATGGGAAACATACAGAAAACACAGGAAAAGTGTACATACATTTATTTAACTGTATATAACCCTTGACCTGTAACCTCCCCCACCAACTCAATCTCTCTCACTTTCACACATAGGCACACACACACACACACACACACACACACACACACACACACACACACACACACACACACACACACACACACACACACACACACAGAGAGACAAAGGAAATGCTAATTCAAACATCAAGCCTGAACACATATAAACTCACAAAATAACTTAGAAAGAAAAGCAACGAAATCTTTTTGTACTTTAAAATAAACTCTGCAAAAGAAATCTCTCATTACAATATGAGTTTAGACTTTAGATAGGATCATTGTGCTGAAAATTAAGAAAATGTAAATCTAAAGACTTGTTTAAAGAGTAATAAAGGTAAATGTGCATTGTCCCTTATAAAATGAAATAAAGAATAAAACGAATGAGCAGTTAGATGCAATTAAACTAGTGTTTGAGATCAGGCTTAACTTGCATCCCCTGGGCAGAATCGAAGCCTGGTCTCACCCCATGTCTCATTACAATATGAGTCTCGTTGGATTAGAAATAGTACATAGAATGGCAGCTAATGAAGTCTGATGAGCCTCCACAAGAACATAAGAGAAAGAAAGAAATATTAGATAAATAGATAGATAAAAAGAAAACAATCAAACAATTGTTTCAGGGAAATTGTGCGCACACATGTCTGATGTGCTTTACCATTTTAGTAATCATTTGTGTCTTACTCTTTTTATCAAGTGTTTTGCTTCAAAAATTAAACAACGTCAATAAAAATATCACTAATTTGTCTAAGAAAAGGCTATTATTTGGTTTTGCACTTGTCCTAATCATTTGGTAATAAGGAAAAGAAGTTTTGTATAAAGTAAATAAACAAATATTGATATGAAGGATCATTAGGGAAATACATTTTTTCTTCCGTTTACTTTGAGAGTGTTCAAAGCAGGCCGCCCGTCGCCGCTGAATACAGTAGCTGAAACAGTAGCGCGGTACAATGTATTGTATGAGGTCGACTCTGTGTAACTTAACAAACACATCATGTAACTATAAACTGATAGTTATCTGATAGGCTGGCTTTAACAAGCATGTCTTTCTCTCTCTTTATGACCAAGAAGCTCAACAAAGAACTGATGCAGAAATGTTTGAAAAGCAGAAAAGCCTGTGATCCAACCATTTCCACTTCACCCCTTCATCGGGCTCCTGGATGCAGGCTCCCACAGAGACCAAGGAAAACAGGCTGAACATGAGCAGAAAAACAGGACGAAGTGGTGTCAGCTGGGCTTGTGGATACAGAGGCCCTGTGAGTCTCCAGAGGACAGCCATGTCACAGCCCAGATCGAAGCGCCTCCGTGGAGAGACATGTGATGTGTGTGTTTTTATATATATATATAATTTTTTTTAATTTTATTTTTTTTATATACAATATGTGCAGATATGATCTGGGGCTTGTGAAGATGCCACAATTCTGCGGCCCACGGGGAGTTCCTCTTCACTGGAGCGGTGCGATTTGGAGAGCCTTGGCTGGGAGCCAGCCAGGTATGATCTGATCACACTGTCACACTCTTGTACTAATCATATTTTCAGACTGCTGCAGTTGGACAGACCGCCCCCCGTCTTCAGCGCTTCTGGCTTGATTTGACCTGCTGAGATGTTGGACCAGAGGAGGACAGACATGCTTTAAGGACACACGCAACCGGTTAAGGTCACACACGCACACACACACACACACACACACACACACCTGCACAACGTATGTTTTGGCTGTACATGGCTGTTTCTGAGTTCTTCCAGAAGAAAGGGCCCAAAGCCCTGTGCTGCCCAGCGGCCCAGCAGTACTCTCCTGCCTGCCTGACGAACCCAGCGATGTGAACAACAGATGAAGCAAGTGGATGAAAGCGCTTATGGCAAGTATCAAGACTTATATACATATACACACACACACAGTTTTTTTATACACACACATATTCCCCTGTGAGTGCCACTGAAGTGCCACTAGTAATATGCGTATTAACAATAGTAATCCGCAATAAAACCAAGTAATACGATAAATATGACATATGATAAATATGACATATGATATCATATCATATTTACTGGTCATTTAGATTACCACTAGTAATCCGCTGGACGGCTCCAGAAGCCATCATGTACAGGAAGTTCACCTCGGCCAGTGACGTGTGTAGTTACGGCATTGTCATGTGGGAAGTGATGTCATATGGCGAACGACCATATTGGGACATGAGCAACCAGGATGTGAGATTCCTTGATTCAAAACACAAATCCATAAGTGGCTGGTGAGTGTCATTGATACTGACGAACACAGCTGTAGATCTTGAAATCATTTCTTGAATCTCTACAAGAAGCAGAAGTCATTGACTTATTTTTGTTTTCTCAGTGATGTGAACAGTGGGTCCGGACAGACAATGCTGTACGGACACACACAACCAGGTAAGGTCACACACACACACACACACACACACACACACACACACACACACACACACACACACACACACACACACACACACACACACACACACACACACACACACACAATGTATGTTTAGGCTGTTTCTGAGTTCTTAATGTTGAAAGAGTTAGACTTTTATGAGAAGAAGAGTTTTTTTAACTCTGATTTTTTTTAACCAGCTGATTCTGACTCACATTTCTGATGCTAAAAGTGTCTTCTGGTTCTCTGTGCATCAGCTCCAGAGCAAGAAGTATGCCCATGTGAACAGATGGAGGTGATCAGCGGCCGATCAGCAAGCAGCAACCCTGCACAGTGTATGCAACCGTCGTCACACCCAACGTCAGGCAGGAGTTCTCTCACAGTGTCATCGGATCCTAATGGCCGATCTGTTGGACAACATCAGTTGGAGCAGCGGTTGGACAGTGGACGAAGAAGAAGAGCAGACCAAGCATGTTCTAGAGCTCTCCGAGGAGCTGAGCAGAGGGACGCTGTGTCAGATTGTCTTAAAACTATGAAAATGCAATTAGTACAAGAGATGTATTGTTGTATTGTTTGTGTATCTGTGTATAAAAGTTTTGTTCTTGTTGATATTATTTTGATTATTGGTCATTTTATGCTGTGCTTTGTTGTACACTGGACCCTTTTTTTAAGGATTAATACTGGCTAGCATTAAAGGAAATATTTCCCTTAACCCATTGTTTAATTGTTTAATATTTGTTTAATAAAAATCAAGTTTCCCTTTAGTTGGTATTCAAAGTAGTCAATCAGAACTCACCATTATCTCTTTGTTTCTCATCCCAAAAACTAAAATAGGTGTGAATTTGTCAGTTACTTTAGCATACACCAGGCCTCTGTCTTAAGAAGGCTCAAAAACTCTTTAACTATATATTCAAAAACTCTTTAATTATATATTCAATTTAATAAAGTTGTAATGTAACCTTTGATTAATCTTTTTAATAAAATATGTATTAGGGCCACAGTATAAAGTGGGTCCCTTTTTCTCATTTATTATCATGAACATGCATGGAAAGTTTCAAAATGCTGTATTGTTAGAAAATATTTTAATTTTGAATAGAATAGAATAAATCTTTATTGTCCACTGGGGTGGAACATTTTCTTTATAAATATATATATTATTACTATAATTAAACACACCCTCCTCTTCTTCCTCCTCCACCACCTCCACCCAACAGCCCCATTCTTCCCCACCAAGGGGCAAATGATGATGATTTTGAGGTAATGGATATATTCGATGTAGGCTGTCAAACTCTCTAGCTGCAATTCTGGTGTTAATTATTCGTTTGATTTTTATTTATCTCCAGTACTTTGCAGACGACGAAGAGGAGGATGACTGATTTTGTTTTTTAATAAAAATTAATATTTTATACATACTCACCTTTAATGTGATTTTTGAGAGAGAGAGAGAGCACTGAGAAGATTATACACTTCTTTTTTAAGGCAGTCACCCAATTCATTAGTATTTCAATGGTCTGTGTGTGTGTGTGAGAATCATTGCATATAGGCTACTAATAAAAGGACAAAATTTAATCAAACAAAAATGA
Source organism: Siphateles boraxobius (assembly GCF_051911475.1). Taxonomy (NCBI): domain Eukaryota; kingdom Metazoa; phylum Chordata; class Actinopteri; order Cypriniformes; family Leuciscidae; genus Siphateles; species Siphateles boraxobius. The sequence goes on along the minus strand of NW_027508931.1, from coordinate 11,781,756 downwards.
AAGTTATAAGGGAAATTGTATTTTATTAACAAGAGAACAAGTTTGACTTGCCATTTTAAATATATTTGCAACATAACCAGTAAGCTAAACTTACTGAGCGCTTCTGTGTGTAACAGCTTTACATAGAAGAAATGTATATAGCACATTTGACATTTCGTACAGAAACCATAGGATGTAGTGAATGAATGATCGTGTTAGTGCTTCAGGGGCGGCGACGTGTTTGTTTTTGTTGCAATGTATTATGGGAAGTGAAGTTTTTTCTGTCTACATGAACATCAGCGCGGTAGAAGCTAAGACTTCATATCCCAGAGTGCTTTGCAACAAAAACAATCATGGCCGCGGCCGTAATGGCTATGTTACTGTTTCCCGAATGCGAAAAACGCAAATATCTCGGCGAAAACTCAACGAATTTGGCAAGCAGCGATCTCGTTGGAAACGTATTGACGAACTGAAAACAACTATATGTGTTTCATGGTTTGGAGTGGTGTTTTCGCGGAGATCTGTGGGCGCGGTTTGTGCTCTGATTGTTTGTGTTTAGGGAGAAGGTGAGTGCCTTTTTTTCATTTGTAATGAACATTAATAACTGAAAACAGCTACGTGATACAGATGATGATGATAATAACAGTGAAGACGACACACGATGACAGCTAGCCAAGGAGAACAGGCCTGATGAACATATATAGACATGCAATATTTATTATTTGTGCCGACTTAGCTCAAAATAAGCTCTTTAATTTAATAGTCCTAGTTAGTGTTTGTGTGTGTATCCCTCGTGCCTGCCAGGTCTATGAGTCATCAGCAAATCTGCCCTGTTCTGTGACACCAGGATAAAATGGAGCCTGGCCTCACCCCAAACAAAAAAGTAAGCGCACTGCTTTAAAACAGCATTTGACGACCTTTCGTTCCCTTTAGGAACAAGATACAGTCAAATAATTAGTATATTAGTATTCAATGGACTCTGTGTGTGTGTGTGAGAGAGAGAGAGAGAGAGAGAGAGAGAGAGCTGGTGGAGGCCTGCTGGCCTTGCTTAAGCAGCCACAAACACATGTTGCACTCTGAAAGAATACATACACTGCATGTTGCTTGCACATTTGATTAACCTGCCACTGTTTTCATACATGCAATAATTTTTTTTTTGCTGACGTCATTTCCATTTAGCTCAAAATAAGCTCTTTAATTTAATAGTCCTAGTTAGTGTTTGTGTGTGTATCCCTCCTGCCTGCACCTGTAAGCTAATTAGTGTGTAAAACATTTTTGTGGTTGTTTTTTTGTGTGCAAAGTCTCTGTCCTCACTGGGGCCCAGCTGTTTCCCTGGACATCTGAGATCGTGTGTGGCTGTGTGGAAGAAGATTGAGACCATTTTTGGAACTGATGATCCAGTTGTCAGGTGTGTTCACTGCTTTGTCATTCCATGCTGCAGTACAATACACTAACAACATAAGAACAAGTGAATACACACACATATACCTCCACTTTTGCCTGCAGCATCTGTGCTGTCAAAGATTATGCTGACATTAATTGACATTAATTGCCACTGTTTTCATACATAGACATGCAATATTTCCTACACTATTTGTGTATCACAAATACATTTTTATGGGAAACATACAGAAAACACAGGAAAAGTGTACATACATTTATTTAACTGTATATAACCCTTGACCTGTAACCTCCCCCACCAACTCAATCTCTCTCACTTTCACACATAGGCACACACACACACACACACACACACACACACACACACACACACACACACACACACACACACACACACACACACACACAGAGAGACAAAGGAAATGCTAATTCAAACATCAAGCCTGAACACATATAAACTCACAAAATAACTTAGAAAGAAAAGCAACGAAATCTTTTTGTACTTTAAAATAAACTCTGCAAAAGAAATCTCTCATTACAATATGAGTTTAGACTTTAGATAGGATCATTGTGCTGAAAATTAAGAAAATGTAAATCTAAAGACTTGTTTAAAGAGTAATAAAGGTAAATGTGCATTGTCCCTTATAAAATGAAATAAAGAATAAAACGAATGAGCAGTTAGATGCAATTAAACTAGTGTTTGAGATCAGGCTTAACTTGCATCCCCTGGGCAGAATCGAAGCCTGGTCTCACCCCATGTCTCATTACAATATGAGTCTCGTTGGATTAGAAATAGTACATAGAATGGCAGCTAATGAAGTCTGATGAGCCTCCACAAGAACATAAGAGAAAGAAAGAAATATTAGATAAATAGATAGATAAAAAGAAAACAATCAAACAATTGTTTCAGGGAAATTGTGCGCACACATGTCTGATGTGCTTTACCATTTTAGTAATCATTTGTGTCTTACTCTTTTTATCAAGTGTTTTGCTTCAAAAATTAAACAACGTCAATAAAAATATCACTAATTTGTCTAAGAAAAGGCTATTATTTGGTTTTGCACTTGTCCTAATCATTTGGTAATAAGGAAAAGAAGTTTTGTATAAAGTAAATAAACAAATATTGATATGAAGGATCATTAGGGAAATACATTTTTTCTTCCGTTTACTTTGAGAGTGTTCAAAGCAGGCCGCCCGTCGCCGCTGAATACAGTAGCTGAAACAGTAGCGCGGTACAATGTATTGTATGAGGTCGACTCTGTGTAACTTAACAAACACATCATGTAACTATAAACTGATAGTTATCTGATAGGCTGGCTTTAACAAGCATGTCTTTCTCTCTCTTTATGACCAAGAAGCTCAACAAAGAACTGATGCAGAAATGTTTGAAAAGCAGAAAAGCCTGTGATCCAACCATTTCCACTTCACCCCTTCATCGGGCTCCTGGATGCAGGCTCCCACAGAGACCAAGGAAAACAGGCTGAACATGAGCAGAAAAACAGGACGAAGTGGTGTCAGCTGGGCTTGTGGATACAGAGGCCCTGTGAGTCTCCAGAGGACAGCCATGTCACAGCCCAGATCGAAGCGCCTCCGTGGAGAGACATGTGATGTGTGTGTTTTTATATATATATATAATTTTTTTTAATTTTATTTTTTTTATATACAATATGTGCAGATATGATCTGGGGCTTGTGAAGATGCCACAATTCTGCGGCCCACGGGGAGTTCCTCTTCACTGGAGCGGTGCGATTTGGAGAGCCTTGGCTGGGAGCCAGCCAGGTATGATCTGATCACACTGTCACACTCTTGTACTAATCATATTTTCAGACTGCTGCAGTTGGACAGACCGCCCCCCGTCTTCAGCGCTTCTGGCTTGATTTGACCTGCTGAGATGTTGGACCAGAGGAGGACAGACATGCTTTAAGGACACACGCAACCGGTTAAGGTCACACACGCACACACACACACACACACACACACACACCTGCACAACGTATGTTTTGGCTGTACATGGCTGTTTCTGAGTTCTTCCAGAAGAAAGGGCCCAAAGCCCTGTGCTGCCCAGCGGCCCAGCAGTACTCTCCTGCCTGCCTGACGAACCCAGCGATGTGAACAACAGATGAAGCAAGTGGATGAAAGCGCTTATGGCAAGTATCAAGACTTATATACATATACACACACACACAGTTTTTTTATACACACACATATTCCCCTGTGAGTGCCACTGAAGTGCCACTAGTAATATGCGTATTAACAATAGTAATCCGCAATAAAACCAAGTAATACGATAAATATGACATATGATAAATATGACATATGATATCATATCATATTTACTGGTCATTTAGATTACCACTAGTAATCCGCTGGACGGCTCCAGAAGCCATCATGTACAGGAAGTTCACCTCGGCCAGTGACGTGTGTAGTTACGGCATTGTCATGTGGGAAGTGATGTCATATGGCGAACGACCATATTGGGACATGAGCAACCAGGATGTGAGATTCCTTGATTCAAAACACAAATCCATAAGTGGCTGGTGAGTGTCATTGATACTGACGAACACAGCTGTAGATCTTGAAATCATTTCTTGAATCTCTACAAGAAGCAGAAGTCATTGACTTATTTTTGTTTTCTCAGTGATGTGAACAGTGGGTCCGGACAGACAATGCTGTACGGACACACACAACCAGGTAAGGTCACACACACACACACACACACACACACACACACACACACACACACACACACACACACACACACACACACACACACACACACACACACACACACACACACACACACACACACACACACACACACACACACACAATGTATGTTTAGGCTGTTTCTGAGTTCTTAATGTTGAAAGAGTTAGACTTTTATGAGAAGAAGAGTTTTTTTAACTCTGATTTTTTTTAACCAGCTGATTCTGACTCACATTTCTGATGCTAAAAGTGTCTTCTGGTTCTCTGTGCATCAGCTCCAGAGCAAGAAGTATGCCCATGTGAACAGATGGAGGTGATCAGCGGCCGATCAGCAAGCAGCAACCCTGCACAGTGTATGCAGCCGTCGTCACACCCAACGTCAAGCAGGAGTTCTCTCACAGTGTCATCGGATCCTAATGGCCGATCTGTTGGACAACATCAGTTGGAGCAGCAGTTGGACAGTGGACGAAGAAGAAGAGCAGACCAAGCATGTTCTAGAGCTCTCCGAGGAGCTGAGCAGAGGGACGCTGTGTCAGATTGTCTTAAAACTATGAAAATGCAATTAGTACAAGAGATGTATTGTTGTATTGTTTGTGTATCTGTGTATAAAGGTTTTGTTCTTGTTGATATTATTTTGATTATTGGTCATTTTATGCTGTGCTTTGTTGTACACTGGACCCTTTTTTAAGGATTAATACTGGCTAGCATTAAAGGAAATATTTCCCTTAACCCATTGTTTAATTGTTTAATATTTGTTTAATAAAAATCAAGTTTCCCTTTAGTTGGTATTCAAAGTAGTCAATCAGAACTCACCATTATCTCTTTGTTTCTCATCCCAAAAACTAAAATAGGTGTGAATTTGTCAGTTACTTTAGCATACACCAGGCCTCTGTCTTAAGAAGGCTCAAAAACTCTTTAACTATATATTCAAAAACTCTTTAATTATATATTCAATTTAATAAAGTTGTAATGTAACCTTTGATTAATCTTTTTAATAAAATATGTATTAGGGCCACAGTATAAAGTGGGTCCCTTTTTCTCATTTATTATCATACACAGAGAGAGAGCACTGAGAAGAGTATACTGACATTACTGTATATATATTGTATTCTTTGTTTCAGACAAAAAGATGGGAAACAGGGTGAGCACAGACAGTGGGGTAAACACTTCCTGTGGAAGTGGTAGTTTGGTAAGTAGAAATAATATTGATAGAAAATGATTTTTCATTTGGCCAAATCTTAATATTTATTAACTTGATTAATAACAAATTAAAACTAATAATTCACATTTCATTTTTTCCCCCCATGTTTTTGTTCTTCTTCCCCAAGGCAACCACTGTGGTGATCAGTAGAACTGTGAGTACACTAAACAGTGCACCTGTTTTAGACAGAGATTATTGTATGATTTGCAGTTGGACTGATGTTTTATTGATTGCAGGACAGCGAGAACACTTCGTCATCGGAGGAGATCGTAGGAGGAGGTAATATTCCTCCTCCTCCTCCTCCTCCTCCTCCTCCTCTTCTTCCTCCTCCACCACCTCCACCCAACAGCCCCATTCTTCCCCACCAAGGGGCAAATGATGATGATTTTGAGGTAATGGATATATTCGATGTAGGCTGTCAAACTCTCTAGCTGCAATTCTGGTGTTAATTATTCGTTTGATTTTTATTTATCTCCAGTACTTTGCAGACGACGAAGAGGAGGATGACTGATTTTGTTTTTTAATAAAAATTAATATTTTATACATACTCACCTTTAATGTGATTTTTGAGAGAGAGAGAGCACTGAGAAGATTATACACTTCTTTTTTAAGGCAGTCACCCAATTCATTAGTATTTCAATGGTCTGTGTGTGTGTGTGGAATCATTGCATATAGGCTACTAATAAAAGGACAAAATTTAATCAAACAAAAATGAAAGTTATAAGGGAAATTGTATTTTATTAACAAGAGAACAAGTTTGACTTGTCATTTTAAATATATTTGCAACATAACCAGTAAGCTAAACTTACTGAGCGCTTCTGTGTGTAACAGCTTTACATAGAAGAAATTTATATAGCACATTTGACATTTCGTACAGAAACCATAGGATGTAGTGAATGAATGATCGTGTTAGTGCTTCACGGGCGGCGACGTGTTTGTTTTTGTTGCAATGTATTATGGGAAGTGAAGTTTTTTCTGTCTACATGAACATCAGCGCGGTAGAAGCTAAGACTTCATATCCCAGAGTGCTTTGCAACAAAAACAATCATGGCCGCGGCCATAATGGCTATGTTACTGTTTCCCGAATGCGAAAAACGCAAATATCTCTGTGAAAACTCAACGAATTTGGCAAGCAGCGATCTCGTTGGAAACGTATTGACGAACTGAAAACAACTATATGTGTTTCATGGTTTGGAGTGGTGTTTTCGCGGAGATCTGTGGGCGCGGTTTGTGCTCTGATTGTTTGTGTTTAGGGAGAAGGTGAGTGCCTTTTTTTCATTTGTAATGAACATTAATAACTGAAAACAGCTACGTGATACAGATGATGATGATAATAACAGTGAAGACGACACACGATGACAGCTAGCCAAGGAGAACAGGCCTGATGAACATATATAGACAAGCATTATTTATTATTTGTGCCGACTTAGCTCAAAATAAGCTCTTTAATTTAATAGTCCTAGTTAGTGTTTGTGTGTGTATCCCTCGTGCCTGCCAGGTCTATGAGTCATCAGCAAATCTGCCCTGTTCTGTGACACCAGGATAAAATGGAGCCTGGCCTCACCCCCCAAAAAAAAGTAAGCGCACTGCTTTAAAACAGCATTTGACGACCTTTCGTTCCCTTTAGGAACAAGATACAGTCAAATAATTAGTATATTAGTATTCAATGGACTCTGTGTGTGTGTGTGAGAGAGAGAGAGAGAGAGAGAGAGAAAGAGAGAGAGAGCTGGTGGAGGCCTGCTGGCCTTGCTTAAGCAGCCACAAACACATGTTGCACTCTGAAAGAATACATACACTGCATGTTGCTTGCACATTTGATTAACCTGCCACTGTTTTCATACATGCAATAATTTTTTTTTTTGCTGACGTCATTTCCATTTAGCTCAAAATAAGCTCTTTAATTTAATAGTCCTAGTTAGTGTTTGTGTGTGTATCCCTCCTGCCTGCACCTGTAAGCTAATTAGTGTGTAAAACATTTTTGTGGTTGTTTTTTTGTGTGCAAAGTCTCTGTCCTCACTGGGGCCCAGCTGTTTCCCTGGACATCTGAGATCGTGTGTGGCTGTGTGGAAGAAGATTGAGACCATTTTTGGAACTGATGATCCAGTTGTCAGGTGTGTTCACTGCTTTGTCATTCCATGCTGCAGTACAATACACTAACAACATAAGAACAAGTGAATACACACACATATACCTCCACTTCTGCCTGCAGCATCTGTGCTGTCAAAGATTATGCTGACATTAATTGACATTAATTGCCACTGTTTTCATACATAGACATGCAATATTTCCTACACTATTTGTGTATCACAAATACATTTTTATGGGAAACATACAGAAAACACAGGAAAAGTGTACATACATTTATTTAACTGTATATAACCCTTGACCTGTAACCTCCCCCACCAACTCAATCTCTCTCACTTTCACACATAGGCCTACACACACACACACACACACACACACACACACACACACACACACACACACACACACACACACACACACACACACACACACACACACACACACACACACACACACACAGAGAGAGAGACAAAGGAAATGCTAATTCAAACATCACCCCACTCCCTCCATGGTGTTTTTTTTTATTCTAGACCCACATCAAACACATATAAACTCACAAAATAACTTAGAAAGAAAAGCAACGAAATCTTTTTGTACTTTAAAATAAACTCTGCAAAAGAAATCTCTCATTACAATATGAGTTTAGACTTTAGATAGGATCATTGTGCTGAAAATTAAGAAAATGTAAATCTAAAGACTTGTTTAAAGAGTAATAAAGGTAAATGTGCATTGTCCCTTATAAAATGAAATAAAGAATAAAACAAATGAGCAGTTAGATGCAATTTATACTGTACAATTAACTACTTACAGTAAACTAGTGTTTGAGATCAGGCTTAACTTGCATCCCCTGGGCAGAATCGAAGCCTGGTCTCACCCCCCCCCCCCCCCCCCATCACTCCCTCCCTTCCTCCCTGGTGCTTTAGGATTATAGATCCACATTTCCACACACAAATACTAACCTGAACTTATATAAACTGACAAAATAACTTAGAAAGAAAAGCAATGAAATCTTTTTGTAAAGCTGAGCAGAGGGACGCTGTGTCAGATTGTCTTAAAACTATGAAAATGCAATTAGTACAAGAGATGTATTGTTGTATTGTTTGTGTATCTGTGTATAAAAGTTTTGTTCTTGTTGATATTATTTTGATTATTGGTCATTTTATGCTGTGCTTTGTTGTACACTGGACCCTTTTTTTAAGGATTAATACTGGCTAGCATTAAAGGAAATATTTGGTTTTGCACTTGTCCTAATCATTTGGTAATAAGGAAAAGAAGTTTTGTATAAAGTAAATAAACAAATATTGATATGAAGGATCATTAGTGAAATACATTTTTTCTTCCGTTTACTTTGAGAGTGTTCAAAGCAGGCCGCCCGTCGCCGCTGAATACCGCAGCTAGGAATAATGGAATAGGACTCCGGTTCTATTTTGTGGGTTTCTGGAACCCGGGGCCATGATTGAGAGGGACGGCCGGGGGCATTCGTACGCCGCTAGAGGTGAAATTCTTGGACCGGCGCAAGACGGACGAGAGCGAAAGCATTTGCCAAGAATGTTTTCATTAATCAAGAACGAAAGTCGGAGGTTCGAAGACGATCAGATACCGTCGTAGTTCCGACCGTAAACGATGCCGACCCGCGATCCGGCGGCGTTATTCCCATGACCCGCCGGGCAGCGTGCGGGAAACCACGAGTCTTTGGGTTCCGGGGGGAGTATGGTTGCAAAGCTGAAACTTAAAGGAATTGACGGAAGGGCACCACCAGGAGTGGAGCCTGCGGCTTAATTTGACTCAACACGGGAAAGCTCACCCGGCCCGGACACGGAAAGGATTGACAGATTGATAGCTCTTTCTCGATTCTGTGGGTGGTGGTGCATGGCCGTTCTTAGTTGGTGGAGCGATTTGTCTGGTTCATTCCGATAACGAACGAGACTCCGGCATGCTAACTAGTTACGCGGCCCCGAGCGGTCGGCGTCCAACTTCTTAGAGGGACAAGTGGCGTTCAGCCACGCGAGATGGAGCAATAACAGGTCTGTGATGCCCTTAGATGTCCGGGGCTGCACGCGCGCCACAATGGGCGGATCAGCGTGTGCCTACCCTGCGCCGAGAGGCTACAGGCTCTCTCTCTTTCACTTATTGTGTGAGCTTTGCTACCAAATAAAACAGTGAAATGTGCAAAAATTCATTTGTTATTTCTGCTTAACAACATTTCTAAAAGGTTAAATTACAACAACCAAAAAGCAAAGATAACTATATACAATAATAATTTCCCTTAAACAATTGTTTGATTTTATTCTTTCTTTTCATATTGACTTCACGTTTTTTAAATATATTTGCAACATAACCAGTATATATCCACTATAGTTAAACTTACTAAGCTATGCATTATGGGAACTGAAGTTTTTTCTTTCTACGTGAACAGTAGCGCGGTACAATGTATTGTATGAGGTCGACTCTGTGTAACTTAACAAACACATCATGTAACTATAAACTGATAATTATCTGATAGGCTGGCTTTAACAAGCATGTCTTTCTCTCTCTTTATGACCAAGAAGCTCAACAAAGAACTGATGCAGAAATGTTTTTTTTTTTTTCACTCCTTTTGTATCTATTAAACGGAAATTGCAGGTGAGTTCAACATTACTATTTTATTTCTCAGGTACCATGGTTATGGCAAAGTTGGAGGCGGTCGTCATGCTCAAGCACCTTCAGCGGCCTGGTGTCGACCAACATGAACGTAAGTGTATTTTAGTAACCTTTTTTATGCTAGTACTATTTATGCATAGCTGTATGATTTTTATTTTTTTACACTCAATAAAAGTACACAAATGTGCACGTTGTCCTTTTGTTATTTTCATTCTAATGTTGCCCTGTGTTCTAGATGATGGTGACGCCAGGACGGCCTTCGAGCTCAGCACAACGGCCACCACCAGGGTCTGGACACTTCCATGCTCCGTAAAGCCATCTGGAACTACATGCGGTCAGGCTGGCTCTTAATGTTGTGTCCGGGGGCTGGAGTGCCACCAGTTCTCAGCCAATCGGAGTAACGAAAATCGCAAAATCAGTCATCGCTCCATTGGCAGAGCATAATATCTGTGCCACCTGTGTTCAGTTATAGTGTGTCGCGTTTGTATATAGTGTTTTTATATAGTTCTTTCGTGTTTCCTGATGAACACAGCGACGCGAAGCCTGTGATCCAACCATTTCCACTTCACCCCTTCATCGGGCTCCTGGATGCAGGCTCCCACAGAGACCAAGGAAAACAGGCTGAACATGAGCAGAAAAACAGGACGAAGTGGTGTCAGCTGGGCTTGTGGATACAGAGGCCCTGTGAGTCTCCAGAGGACAGCCATGTCACAGCCCAGATCGAAGCGCCTCCGTGGAGAGACATGTGATGTGTGTGTTTTTATATATATATAATTTTTTTTAATTTTATTTTTTTTATATACAATATGTGCAGATATGATCTGGGGCTTGTGAAGATGCCACAATTCTGCGGCCCACGGGGAGTTCCTCTTCACTGGAGCGGTGCGATTTGGAGAGCCGTGGCTGGGAGCCAGCCAGGTATGATCTGATCACACTGTCACACTCTTGTACTAATCATATTTTCAGACTGCTGCAGTTGGACAGACAGCCCCCCGTCTTCAGCGCTTCTGGCTTGATTTGACCTGCTGAGATGTTGGACCAGAGGAGGACAGACATGCTTTAAGGACACACGCAACCGGTTAAGGTCACACACGCACACACACACACACACACACCTGCACAACGTATGTTTTGGCTGTACATGGCTGTTTCTGAGTTCTTCCAGAAGAAAGGGCCCAAAGCCCTGTGCTGCCCAGCGGCCCAGCAGTTTCGGAGTCTGGCACAAGTGAGGATGAAGAAGAGCAGCTTGGGGAGGAAAGTGAAGACGAACACACGGACGTCTCTCAGTACGGAAGCGCAACCAGGTATGGCACCTGAATCTTTAAGATTGAAGTGCACCTTAAATTATACTTTGACTTCTTTCATGTTTTTAAGACATTTAAAAATATTTGCTTAAGACCGTGCATTATCTGGCAAAGGTGAGGATGAAGATGAGCAGCTTGGGTTCCAGGCGACTGGAGGGTGTCTACAGGAATAACATTTATAATGTGGTGAGATTCCTTGATTCAAAACAGTGACTGATTCACTTAATCATTTTAATTATAATTTAATAATAAAAAAATGTTGTTGCAAATTAAAAACAGGAACCAGGGAGATGGCTTCGACTTGGACTTGACGTACTAACCAGGTTCTGGAACTCTCCGAGGAGCTGAGCAGTGGGACGCTGTCACATTGTGACAGTTTTGAGCTAATGAAGCAGATGATGGGGACATGGATATCAGCGTGGAATAAATATTTAATATTGAAAGTGCAAAGATTTTTAAATGTCTTTTAAACAAGCACACGGACGTCTCCCAGGGTGTAGACATGGACTGCAGCAGTTGAACAGACCGCCACGTCTTCAGTGCTATTACTCATTACACTTCTTCTTTGTTTTTCATAGTCTCTGCGAGTTCATCAGTTTTGTTCTTACGCACTGTATATAAATCTATTGTCTGTATTATAACATAATGTGTATATACTTTGCTTTATTAAAAAAATAAAGTTGTCCTCCAAAGAGGGGGGGGGGGGGTGGTGGGCCAATAAAAATAAAAAAGTGTTGTTCTTGTTGACATTATTTTATTTATTGTTCATTGTCCTTTGTTGTATATAAAAAAAAATAAAATGTCCCTTAATCCATTGTTTAATTGCATTCTTTTCATTAATTTATTCCAAAAAAGATATAATTGACATCCTTCTAAAAAGTGTTAAGGTCTTGTACGAAACATCTAAAAAGATTTGAAAGCATAACATCACATTGAAAAAAGATATTATGTATAATTAAGAAGACACAATATGCAAATGTCATAAGCTTGTATAACCCTGTCGTGGACATATAAATTACTGTTAAATATGTTTTCATTGCATTATTAAGATACAAATGATATTTTCTGAAAGGTAAGATGTCCCTTTCCTAAACAGGGTTATTTGTTTGCTTTAAAATTATAAAACAGTGAGATATGCAGTGAGCGATACAGTGAGATATGCAGTGAGATATGCAGTGAGAGATGCAGTGAGCGATACAGTGAGATATGCAGTGAGATATGCAGTGAGCGATACAGTGAGCGATACAGTGAGATATGCAGTGAGCGATACAGTGAGCGATACAGTGAGATATGCAGTGAGAGATGCAGTGAGCGATACAGTGAGATATGCAGTGAGATATGCAGTGAGAGATGCAGTGAGCGATACAGTGAGATATGCAGTGAGCGATACAGTGAGAGATGCAGTGAGCGATACAGTGAGATATGCAGTGAGATATGCAGTGAGCGATACAGTGAGATATGCAGTGAGCGATACAGTGAGATATGCAGTGAGATATGCAGTGAGCGATACAGTGAGATATGCAGTGAGATATGCAGTGAGCGATACAGTGAGATATGCAGTGAGATATGCAGTGATAGATGCAGTGAGAGATGCAGTGTTCATTACAAATGAAAAAGGTACTCACCTTCTCCCTAAACACATACAATCTGCTCCCAAACGTTTTATACACTTAATTTAATACACCACGCCGTCTAATATACTTTTCAGAAAAATCAGCAATCAGTGATTCAGGAAGAAATATGGCCTGATGTGTAAGTGATTTTTTGGCCCTCTGAACTAAATTTCCCATAACTCAGTGCCCGGACTCAGCGCATTCACCTGTGCATCATTACCTTGTTTAACTCACACTCACTCACTGCGAAGTCTTGCCTTATTTTATGCTGCATTTCTGAGCATTTTGATATTTGTCTCTTGTTTTTTTGGATTGTTTGCTGGATACCCTTGTTGCCTCTGGCTCTTGCCTGTTTTGTTTGCCTGATTATTGGACTGCCTTCCTGTGTTTGACTTTTGCCTGTGATTTGGATTACGTGCTTGGATTTCCCTTCTAAAGATCACATTTGGATTTAACATGAGGTAAGTTCACCATTTTGATTGGGCTATTTATAAAGAAATTAAATAATTACACTGTCACAATTCAGAGTTTCAAAGTGGCTACTCTAGTAAATTAAGTTTCTTAAATATATTTTTTCTGCCAGTTAAAATAATTTATTGTTCATTAAAACAAAGTCCAATCAGAGTGTGTTTCACATCATTGGAAAGCTTATGTTTTGCACTTTCACATGAGCCCAAGCACACTATTGTACGTTGTTCACGGCCCGAGAGAACTGGGCTCAAGTGAGGCCTGGTCGAGGTCAGGCAAACTTTGTGGTGAATGTTTTCATCCAAACATATTTTTATTTCACCCAAATATGGGTCTTTTTTCATGTGTTTTATATCAAAAGAAAGCTTAACACTTGTAGTTTACAGAGATGTGAATGACTTTATTCTATCTTGTTCAGAAATGAAAGAGTAGCCTGTTTAGGGGGCCTTTGCACAGCTAAATTTAATTGAGTACAGGTTTAAAATAATCCCCTGGGGAGAATTTTATCCTGGACTCCATTAAAACATGTTGGCTTGAGTGGCCTGTATGAATCTATTTATTGTTCATTAATACAAAGTCCAATCAGAGTGTGTTTCACATCATTGGAAAGCTTATGTTTTGCACTTTCACATGAGCCCAAGCACACTATTGTACGTTGTTCACGGCCCGAGAGAACTGTGGTCAAGTGAGGCCTTGTCCGGGTCAGACAACGCATTGTTTACTCATAGAAAAGTATTTTTAGTTAAGTCAAATATGGGTCTTTTTTCATGTGTTTTATATCAAAAGAAAGCTTAACACTTGTAGTTTACAGAGATGTGAATGACTTTATTCTATCTTGTTCAGAAATGAAAGAGTAGCCTGTTTAGGGGGCCTTTGCACAGCTAAATTTAATTGAGTACAGGTTTAAAATAATCCCCTGGGGAGAATTTTATCCTGGACTCCATTAAAACATGTTGGCTTGAGTGGCCTGTATGAATCTATTTATTGTTCATTAATACAAAGTCCAATCAGAGTGTGTTTCACATCATTGGAAAGCTTATGTTTTGCACTTTCACATGAGCTAAGGCCCACTAGTGTGCGTTGTTCACAGGCCGAAATAACAGGGGTTAGCTGTGGCCTTGTCCGGGTCAGACAACGCATTGTTTACTCATAGAAAAGTATTTTTAGTTAAGTCAAATTTGGTCTTTTTTTCATGTGTTTTGTATCAAATTAAAGCTTATAATTTGTAGTTTGCAAATATATGAATGGCTTTGCTGTATCATGTTCACACAGTGAAAGACAACAGGTACAGTTGAGCCTGTTTCAGGGCTGAGGCTAGTGAATGGCTTCAGATGTTTGTGAAAGCGGCCTGTACGATTTAATTTATTGTTCATTAATACAAAGTCCAATCAGAGTGTGTTTCACATCATTGGAAAGCTTATGTTTTGCACTTTCACATGAGCCCAAGCACACTATTGTACGTTGTTCACGGCCCGAGAGAACTGTGGTCAAGTGAGGCCTGGTCGAGGTCAGGCAAACTTTGTGGTGAATGTTTTCATCCAAACATATTTTTATTTCACCCAAATATGGGTCTTTTTTCATGTGTTTTATATCAAAAGAAAGCTTAACACTTGTAGTTTACAGAGATGTGAATGACTTTATTCTATCTTGTTCAGAAATGAAAGAGTAGCCTGTTTAGGGGGCCTTTGCACAGCTAAATTTAATTGAGTACAGGTTTAAAATAATCCCCTGGGGAGAATTTTATCCTCGACTCCATTAAAACATGTTGGCTTGAGTGGCCTGTATGAATCTATTTATTGTTCATTAATACAAAGTCCAATCAGAGTGTGTTTCACATCATTGGAAAGCTTATGTTTTGCACTTTCACATGAGCCCAAGCACACTATTGTACGTTGTTCACGGCCCGAGAGAACTGTGGTCAAGTGAGGCCTGGTCGAGGTCAGGCAAACTTTGTGGTGAATGTTTTCATCCAAACATATTTTTATTTCACCCAAATATGGGTCTTTTTTCATGTGTTTTATATCAAAAGAAAGCTTAACACTTGTAGTTTACAGAGATGTGAATGACTTTATTGTGTCTTGTTCAGAAAGGAAAAGAGAAGGGTTTTAGTAGGGCCGGTTTAAGTGCACCGGGGCCAGAGAATCACTGCAGATGTGTGGAAAAGCTGCCCGCACTAATCTATTTATTGTTCATTAATACAAAGTCCAATCAGAGAGTGTTTCATATCTTTGGAAAGCCTGTGTTTTGCACTTTCACATGAGCCAAAGCTCACAATTGTACGTTGTTCACGGCCCGAGATGACCGGGGTCAAATTGGTGTCGATTAAGGCCCCTCGGCTGGATCGTCACTGCACAAAAACGGCTCTACGAATTTATTTATTGTTTATGAAATCAAAGTCCAATCAGATCGAGCCTTACATCATTGGAAAGCTTATGTTTTGCACTTTCACATGAGCCCAAGCACACTATTGTACGTTGTTCACGGCCCGAGAGAACTGTGGTCAAGTGAGGCCTGGTCGAGGTCAGGCAAACTTTGTGGTGAATGTATTCATCCAAACATATTTTTATTTCACCCAAATATGGGTCTTTTTTCATGTGTGTTATATCAAAAGAAAGCTTAACACTTGTAGTTTACAGAGATGTGAATGACTTTATTGTGTCTTGTTCAGAAAGGAAAAGAGAAGGGTTTTAGTAGGGCCGGTTTAAGTGCACCGGGGCCAGAGAATCACTGCAGATGTGTGGAAAAGCTGCCCGCACTAATCTATTTATTGTTCATTAATACAAAGTCCAATCAGAGAGTGTTTCATATCTTTGGAAAGCCTGTGTTTTGCACTTTCACATGAGCCAAAGCTCACAATTGTACGTTGTTCACGGCCCGAGATGACCGGGGTCAAATTGGTGTCGATTAAGGCCCCTCGGCTGGATCGTCACTGCACAAAAACGGCTCTACGAATTTATTTATTGTTTATGAAATCAAAGTCCAATCAGATCGAGCCTTACATCATTGGAAAGCTTATGTTTTGCACTTTCACATGAGCCCAAGCACACTATTGTACGTTGTTCACGGCCCGAGAGAACTGGGCTCAAGTGAGGCCTGGTCGAGGTCAGGCAAACTTTGTGGTGAATGTTTTCGTCCAAACATATTTTTATTTCACCCAAATATGGGTCTTTTTTCATGTGTTTTATATCAAAAGAAAGCTTAACACTTGTAGTTTACAGAGATGTGAATGACTTTATTCTATCTTGTTCAGAAATGAAAGAGTAGCCTGTTTAGGGGGCCTTTGCACAGCTAAATTTAATTGAGTACAGGTTTAAAATAATCCCCTGGGGAGAATTTTATCCTGGACTCCATTAAAACATGTTGGCTTGAGTGGCCTGTATGAATCTATTTATTGTTCATTAATACAAAGTCCAATCAGAGTGTGTTTCACATCATTGGAAAGCTTATGTTTTGCACTTTCACATGAGCCCAAGCACACTATTGTACGTTGTTCACGGACCGAGAGAACTGTGGTCAAGTGAGGCCTTGTCCGGGTCAGACAACGCATTGTTTACTCATAGAAAAGTATTTTTAGTTAAGTCAAATTTGGTCTTTTTTTCATGTGTTTTGTATCAAATTAAAGCTTATAATTTGTAGTTTGCAAATATATGAATGGCTTTGCTGTATCATGTTCACACAGTGAAAGACAACAGGTACAGTTGAGCCTGTTTCAGGGCTGAGGCTAGTGAATGGCTTCAGATGTTTGTGAAAGCGGCCTGTACGATTTAATTTATTGTTCATTAATACAAAGTCCAATCAGAGTGTGTTTCACATCATTGGAAAGCTTATGTTTTGCACTTTCACATGAGCCCAAGCACACTATTGTACGTTGTTCACGGCCCGAGAGAACTGTGGTCAAGTGAGGCCTGGTCGAGGTCAGGCAAACTTTGTGGTGAATGTTTTCATCCAAACATATTTATATTTCACCCAAATATGGGTCTTTTTTCATGTGTTTTATATCAAAAGAAAGCTTAACACTTGTAGTTTACAGAGATGTGAATGACTTTATTGTGTCTTGTTCAGAAAGGAAAAGAGAAGGGTTTTAGTAGGGCCGGTTTAAGTGCACCGGGGCCAGAGAATCACTGCAGATGTGTGGAAAAGCTGCCCGCACTAATCTATTTATTGTTCATTAATACAAAGTCCAATCAGAGAGTGTTTCATATCTTTGGAAAGCCTGTGTTTTGCACTTTCACATGAGCCAAAGCTCACAATTGTACGTTGTTCACGGCCCGAGATGACCGGGGTCAAATTGGTGTCGATTAAGGCCCCTCGGCTGGATCGTCACTGCACAAAAACGGCTCTACGAATTTATTTATTGTTTATGAAATCAAAGTCCAATCAGATCGAGCCTTACATCATTGGAAAGCTTATGTTTTGCACTTTCACATGAGCCCAAGCACACTATTGTACGTTGTTCACGGCCCGAGAGAACTGGGCTCAAGTGAGGCCTGGTCGAGGTCAGGCAAACTTTGTGGTGAATGTTTTCATCCAAACATATTTTTATTTCACCCAAATATGGGTCTTTTTTCATGTGTTTTATATCAAAAGAAAGCTTAACACTTGTAGTTTACAGAGATGTGAATGACTTTATTCTATCTTGTTCAGAAATGAAAGAGTAGCCTGTTTAGGGGGCCTTTGCACAGCTAAATTTAATTGAGTACAGGTTTAAAATAATCCCCTGGGGAGAATTTTATCCTGGACTCCATTAAAACATGTTGGCTTGAGTGGCCTGTATGAATCTATTTATTGTTCATTAATACAAAGTCCAATCAGAGTGTGTTTCACATCATTGGAAAGCTTATGTTTTGCACTTTCACATGAGCCCAAGCACACTATTGTACGTTGTTCACGGCCCGAGAGAACTGTGGTCAAGTGAGGCCTGGTCGAGGTCAGACAAACTTTGTGGTGAATGTTTTCATCCAAACATATTTATATTTCACCCAAATATGGGTCTTTTTTCATGTGTTTTATATCAAAAGAAAGCTTAACACTTGTAGTTTACAGAGATGTGAATGACTTTATTGTGTCTTGTTCAGAAAGGAAAAGAGAAGGGTTTTAGTAGGGCCGGTTTAAGTGCACCGGGGCCAGAGAATCACTGCAGATGTGTGGAAAAGCTGCCCGCACTAATCTATTTATTGTTCATTAATACAAAGTCCAATCAGAGAGTGTTTCATATCTTTGGAAAGCCTGTGTTTTGCACTTTCACATGAGCCAAAGCTCACAATTGTACGTTGTTCACGGCCCGAGATGACCGGGGTCAAATTGGTGTCGATTAAGGCCCCTCGGCTGGATCGTCACTGCACAAAAACGGCTCTACGAATTTATTTATTGTTTATGAAATCAAAGTCCAATCAGATCGAGCCTTACATCATTGGAAAGCTTATGTTTTGCACTTTCACATGAGCCCAAGCACACTATTGTACGTTGTTCACGGCCCGAGAGAACTGTGGTCAAGTGAGGCCTGGTCGAGGTCAGGCAAACTTTGTGGTGAATGTTTTCGTCCAAACATATTTTTATTTCACCCAAATATGGGTCTTTTTTCATGTGTTTTATATCAAAAGAAAGCTTAACACTTGTAGTTTACAGAGATGTGAATGACTTTATTGTGTCTTGTTCAGAAAGGAAAAGAGAAGGGTTTTAGTAGGGCCGGTTTAAGTGCACCGGGGCCAGAGAATCACTGCAGATGTGTGGAAAAGCTGCCCGCACTAATCTATTTATTGTTCATTAATACAAAGTCCAATCAGAGAGTGTTTCATATCTTTGGAAAGCCTGTGTTTTGCACTTTCACATGAGCCAAAGCTCACAATTGTACGTTGTTCACGGCCCGAGATGACCGGGGTCAAATTGGTGTCGATTAAGGCCCCTCGGCTGGATCGTCACTGCACAAAAACGGCTCTACGAATTTATTTATTGTTTATGAAATCAAAGTCCAATCAGATCGAGCCTTACATCATTGGAAAGCTTATGTTTTGCACTTTCACATGAGCCCAAGCACACTATTGTACGTTGTTCACGGCCCGAGAGAACTGGGCTCAAGTGAGGCCTGGTCGAGGTCAGGCAAACTTTGTGGTGAATGTATTCATCCAAACATATTTTTATTTCACCCAAATATGGGTCTTTTTTCATGTGTGTTATATCAAGAGAAAGCTTAACACTTGTAGTTTACAGAGATGTGAATGACTTTATTGTGTCTTGTTCAGAAAGGAAAAGAGAAGGGTTTTAGTAGGGCCGGTTTAAGTGCACCGGGGCCAGAGAATCACTGCAGATGTGTGGAAAAGCTGCCCGCACTAATCTATTTATTGTTCATTAATACAAAGTCCAATCAGAGAGTGTTTCATATCTTTGGAAAGCCTGTGTTTTGCACTTTCACATGAGCCAAAGCTCACAATTGTACGTTGTTCACGGCCCGAGATGACCGGGGTCAAATTGGTGTCGATTAAGGCCCCTCGGCTGGATCGTCACTGCACAAAAACGGCTCTACGAATTTATTTATTGTTTATGAAATCAAAGTCCAATCAGATCGAGCCTTACATCATTGGAAAGCTTATGTTTTGCACTTTCACATGAGCCCAAGCACACTATTGTACGTTGTTCACGGCCCGAGAGAACTGGGCTCAAGTGAGGCCTGGTCGAGGTCAGGCAAACTTTGTGGTGAATGTTTTCATCCAAACATATTTTTATTTCACCCAAATATGGGTCTTTTTTCATGTGTTTTATATCAAAAGAAAGCTTAACACTTGTAGTTTACAGATATGTGAATGACTTTATTCTATCTTGTTCAGAAATGAAAGAGTAGCCTGTTTAGGGGGCCTTTGCACAGCTAAATTTAATTGAGTACAGGTTTAAAATAATCCCCTGGGGAGAATTTTATCCTGGACTCCATTAAAACATGTTGGCTTGAGTGGCCTGTATGAATCTATTTATTGTTCATTAATACAAAGTCCAATCAGAGTGTGTTTCACATCATTGGAAAGCTTATGTTTTGCACTTTCACATGAGCCCAAGCACACTATTGTACGTTGTTCACGGCCCGAGAGAACTGTGGTCAAGTGAGGCCTGGTCGAGGTCAGACAAACTTTGTGGTGAATGTTTTCATCCAAACATATTTATATTTCACCCAAATATGGGTATTTTTTCATGTGTTTTATATCAAAAGAAAGCTTAACACTTGTAGTTTACAGAGATGTGAATGACTTTATTGTGTCTTGTTCAGAAAGGAAAAGAGAAGGGTTTTAGTAGGGCCGGTTTAAGTGCACCGGGGCCAGAGAATCACTGCAGATGTGTGGAAAAGCTGCCCGCACTAATCTATTTATTGTTCATTAATACAAAGTCCAATCAGAGAGTGTTTCATATCTTTGGAAAGCCTGTGTTTTGCACTTTCACATGAGCCAAAGCTCACAATTGTACGTTGTTCACGGCCCGAGATGACCGGGGTCAAATTGGTGTCGATTAAGGCCCCTCGGCTGGATCGTCACTGCACAAAAACGGCTCTACGAATTTATTTATTGTTTATGAAATCAAAGTCCAATCAGATCGAGCCTTACATCATTGGAAAGCTTATGTTTTGCACTTTCACATGAGCCCAAGCACACTATTGTACGTTGTTCACGGCCCGAGAGAACTGGGCTCAAGTGAGGCCTGGTCGAGGTCAGGCAAACTTTGTGGTGAATGTTTTCGTCCAAACATATTTTTATTTCACCCAAATATGGGTCTTTTTTCATGTGTTTTATATCAAAAGAAAGCTTAACACTTGTAGTTTACAGAGATGTGAATGACTTTATTCTATCTTGTTCAGAAATGAAAGAGTAGCCTGTTTAGGGGGCCTTTGCACAGCTAAATTTAATTGAGTACAGGTTTAAAATAATCCCCTGGGGAGAATTTTATCCTGGACTCCATTAAAACATGTTGGCTTGAGTGGCCTGTATGAATCTATTTATTGTTCATTAATACAAAGTCCAATCAGAGTGTGTTTCACATCATTGGAAAGCTTATGTTTTGCACTTTCACATGAGCCCAAGCACACTATTGTACGTTGTTCACGGACCGAGAGAACTGTGGTCAAGTGAGGCCTTGTCCGGGTCAGACAACGCATTGTTTACTCATAGAAAAGTATTTTTAGTTAAGTCAAATTTGGTCTTTTTTTCATGTGTTTTGTATCAAATTAAAGCTTATAATTTGTAGTTTGCAAATATATGAATGGCTTTGCTGTATCATGTTCACACAGTGAAAGACAACAGGTACAGTTGAGCCTGTTTCAGGGCTGAGGCTAGTGAATGGCTTCAGATGTTTGTGAAAGCGGCCTGTACGATTTAATTTATTGTTCATTAATACAAAGTCCAATCAGAGTGTGTTTCACATCATTGGAAAGCTTATGTTTTGCACTTTCACATGAGCCCAAGCACACTATTGTACGTTGTTCACGGCCCGAGAGAACTGTGGTCAAGTGAGGCCTGGTCGAGGTCAGGCAAACTTTGTGGTGAATGTTTTCATCCAAACATATTTATATTTCACCCAAATATGGGTCTTTTTTCATGTGTTTTATATC
Source organism: Siphateles boraxobius (assembly GCF_051911475.1). Taxonomy (NCBI): domain Eukaryota; kingdom Metazoa; phylum Chordata; class Actinopteri; order Cypriniformes; family Leuciscidae; genus Siphateles; species Siphateles boraxobius. The sequence goes on along the minus strand of NW_027508931.1, from coordinate 11,759,775 downwards.
AAAAGAAAGCTTAACACTTGTAGTTTACAGAGATGTGAATGACTTTATTGTGTCTTGTTCAGAAAGGAAAAGAGAAGGGTTTTAGTAGGGCCGGTTTAAGTGCACCGGGGCCAGAGAATCACTGCAGATGTGTGGAAAAGCTGCCCGCACTAATCTATTTATTGTTCATTAATACAAAGTCCAATCAGAGAGTGTTTCATATCTTTGGAAAGCCTGTGTTTTGCACTTTCACATGAGCCAAAGCTCACAATTGTACGTTGTTCACGGCCCGAGATGACCGGGGTCAAATTGGTGTCGATTAAGGCCCCTCGGCTGGATCGTCACTGCACAAAAACGGCTCTACGAATTTATTTATTGTTTATGAAATCAAAGTCCAATCAGATCGAGCCTTACATCATTGGAAAGCTTATGTTTTGCACTTTCACATGAGCCCAAGCACACTATTGTACGTTGTTCACGGCCCGAGAGAACTGGGCTCAAGTGAGGCCTGGTCGAGGTCAGGCAAACTTTGTGGTGAATGTTTTCATCCAAACATATTTTTATTTCACCCAAATATGGGTCTTTTTTCATGTGTTTTATATCAAAAGAAAGCTTAACACTTGTAGTTTACAGAGATGTGAATGACTTTATTCTATCTTGTTCAGAAATGAAAGAGTAGCCTGTTTAGGGGGCCTTTGCACAGCTAAATTTAATTGAGTACAGGTTTAAAATAATCCCCTGGGGAGAATTTTATCCTGGACTCCATTAAAACATGTTGGCTTGAGTGGCCTGTATGAATCTATTTATTGTTCATTAATACAAAGTCCAATCAGAGTGTGTTTCACATCATTGGAAAGCTTATGTTTTGCACTTTCACATGAGCCCAAGCACACTATTGTACGTTGTTCACGGCCCGAGAGAACTGTGGTCAAGTGAGGCCTGGTCGAGGTCAGACAAACTTTGTGGTGAATGTTTTCATCCAAACATATTTATATTTCACCCAAATATGGGTCTTTTTTCATGTGTTTTATATCAAAAGAAAGCTTAACACTTGTAGTTTACAGAGATGTGAATGACTTTATTGTGTCTTGTTCAGAAAGGAAAAGAGAAGGGTTTTAGTAGGGCCGGTTTAAGTGCACCGGGGCCAGAGAATCACTGCAGATGTGTGGAAAAGCTGCCCGCACTAATCTATTTATTGTTCATTAATACAAAGTCCAATCAGAGAGTGTTTCATATCTTTGGAAAGCCTGTGTTTTGCACTTTCACATGAGCCAAAGCTCACAATTGTACGTTGTTCACGGCCCGAGATGACCGGGGTCAAATTGGTGTCGATTAAGGCCCCTCGGCTGGATCGTCACTGCACAAAAACGGCTCTACGAATTTATTTATTGTTTATGAAATCAAAGTCCAATCAGATCGAGCCTTACATCATTGGAAAGCTTATGTTTTGCACTTTCACATGAGCCCAAGCACACTATTGTACGTTGTTCACGGCCCGAGAGAACTGTGGTCAAGTGAGGCCTGGTCGAGGTCAGGCAAACTTTGTGGTGAATGTTTTCGTCCAAACATATTTTTATTTCACCCAAATATGGGTCTTTTTTCATGTGTTTTATATCAAAAGAAAGCTTAACACTTGTAGTTTACAGAGATGTGAATGACTTTATTGTGTCTTGTTCAGAAAGGAAAAGAGAAGGGTTTTAGTAGGGCCGGTTTAAGTGCACCGGGGCCAGAGAATCACTGCAGATGTGTGGAAAAGCTGCCCGCACTAATCTATTTATTGTTCATTAATACAAAGTCCAATCAGAGAGTGTTTCATATCTTTGGAAAGCCTGTGTTTTGCACTTTCACATGAGCCAAAGCTCACAATTGTACGTTGTTCACGGCCCGAGATGACCGGGGTCAAATTGGTGTCGATTAAGGCCCCTCGGCTGGATCGTCACTGCACAAAAACGGCTCTACGAATTTATTTATTGTTTATGAAATCAAAGTCCAATCAGATCGAGCCTTACATCATTGGAAAGCTTATGTTTTGCACTTTCACATGAGCCCAAGCACACTATTGTACGTTGTTCACGGCCCGAGAGAACTGGGCTCAAGTGAGGCCTGGTCGAGGTCAGGCAAACTTTGTGGTGAATGTATTCATCCAAACATATTTTTATTTCACCCAAATATGGGTCTTTTTTCATGTGTGTTATATCAAGAGAAAGCTTAACACTTGTAGTTTACAGAGATGTGAATGACTTTATTGTGTCTTGTTCAGAAAGGAAAAGAGAAGGGTTTTAGTAGGGCCGGTTTAAGTGCACCGGGGCCAGAGAATCACTGCAGATGTGTGGAAAAGCTGCCCGCACTAATCTATTTATTGTTCATTAATACAAAGTCCAATCAGAGAGTGTTTCATATCTTTGGAAAGCCTGTGTTTTGCACTTTCACATGAGCCAAAGCTCACAATTGTACGTTGTTCACGGCCCGAGATGACCGGGGTCAAATTGGTGTCGATTAAGGCCCCTCGGCTGGATCGTCACTGCACAAAAACGGCTCTACGAATTTATTTATTGTTTATGAAATCAAAGTCCAATCAGATCGAGCCTTACATCATTGGAAAGCTTATGTTTTGCACTTTCACATGAGCCCAAGCACACTATTGTACGTTGTTCACGGCCCGAGAGAACTGGGCTCAAGTGAGGCCTGGTCGAGGTCAGGCAAACTTTGTGGTGAATGTTTTCATCCAAACATATTTTTATTTCACCCAAATATGGGTCTTTTTTCATGTGTTTTATATCAAAAGAAAGCTTAACACTTGTAGTTTACAGATATGTGAATGACTTTATTCTATCTTGTTCAGAAATGAAAGAGTAGCCTGTTTAGGGGGCCTTTGCACAGCTAAATTTAATTGAGTACAGGTTTAAAATAATCCCCTGGGGAGAATTTTATCCTGGACTCCATTAAAACATGTTGGCTTGAGTGGCCTGTATGAATCTATTTATTGTTCATTAATACAAAGTCCAATCAGAGTGTGTTTCACATCATTGGAAAGCTTATGTTTTGCACTTTCACATGAGCCCAAGCACACTATTGTACGTTGTTCACGGCCCGAGAGAACTGTGGTCAAGTGAGGCCTGGTCGAGGTCAGACAAACTTTGTGGTGAATGTTTTCATCCAAACATATTTATATTTCACCCAAATATGGGTATTTTTTCATGTGTTTTATATCAAAAGAAAGCTTAACACTTGTAGTTTACAGAGATGTGAATGACTTTATTGTGTCTTGTTCAGAAAGGAAAAGAGAAGGGTTTTAGTAGGGCCGGTTTAAGTGCACCGGGGCCAGAGAATCACTGCAGATGTGTGGAAAAGCTGCCCGCACTAATCTATTTATTGTTCATTAATACAAAGTCCAATCAGAGAGTGTTTCATATCTTTGGAAAGCCTGTGTTTTGCACTTTCACATGAGCCAAAGCTCACAATTGTACGTTGTTCACGGCCCGAGATGACCGGGGTCAAATTGGTGTCGATTAAGGCCCCTCGGCTGGATCGTCACTGCACAAAAACGGCTCTACGAATTTATTTATTGTTTATGAAATCAAAGTCCAATCAGATCGAGCCTTACATCATTGGAAAGCTTATGTTTTGCACTTTCACATGAGCCCAAGCACACTATTGTACGTTGTTCACGGCCCGAGAGAACTGGGCTCAAGTGAGGCCTGGTCGAGGTCAGGCAAACTTTGTGGTGAATGTTTTCGTCCAAACATATTTTTATTTCACCCAAATATGGATCTTTTTTCATGTGTTTTATATCAAAAGAAAGCTTAACACTTGTAGTTTACAGAGATGTGAATGACTTTATTCTATCTTGTTCAGAAATGAAAGAGTAGCCTGTTTAGGGGGCCTTTGCACAGCTAAATTTAATTGAGTACAGGTTTAAAATAATCCCCTGGGAAGAATTTTATCCTGGACTCCATTAAAACATGTTGGCTTGAGTGGCCTGTATGAATCTATTTATTGTTCATTAATACAAAGTCCAATCAGAGTGTGTTTCACATCATTGGAAAGCTTATGTTTTGCACTTTCACATGAGCCCAAGCACACTATTGTACGTTGTTCACGGCCCGAGAGAACTGTGGTCAAGTGAGGCCTTGTCCGGGTCAGACAACGCATTGTTTACTCATAGAAAAGTATTTTTAGTTAAGTCAAATTTGGTCTTTTTTTCATGTGTTTTGTATCAAATTAAAGCTTATAATTTGTAGTTTGCAAATATATGAATGGCTTTGCTGTATCATGTTCACACAGTGAAAGACAACAGGTACAGTTGAGCCTGTTTCAGGGCTGAGGCTAGTGAATGGCTTCAGATGTTTGTGAAAGCGGCCTGTACGATTTAATTTATTGTTCATTAATACAAAGTCCAATCAGAGTGTGTTTCACATCATTGGAAAGCTTATGTTTTGCACTTTCACATGAGCCCAAGCACACTATTGTACGTTGTTCACGGCCCGAGAGAACTGTGGTCAAGTGAGGCCTGGTCGAGGTCAGGCAAACTTTGTGGTGAATGTTTTCATCCAAACATATTTATATTTCACCCAAATATGGGTCTTTTTTCATGTGTTTTATATCAAAAGAAAGCTTAACACTTGTAGTTTACAGAGATGTGAATGACTTTATTGTGTCTTGTTCAGAAAGGAAAAGAGAAGGGTTTTAGTAGGGCCGGTTTAAGTGCACCGGGGCCAGAGAATCACTGCAGATGTGTGGAAAAGCTGCCCGCACTAATCTATTTATTGTTCATTAATACAAAGTCCAATCAGAGAGTGTTTCATATCTTTGGAAAGCCTGTGTTTTGCACTTTCACATGAGCCAAAGCTCACAATTGTACGTTGTTCACGGCCCGAGATGACCGGGGTCAAATTGGTGTCGATTAAGGCCCCTCGGCTGGATCGTCACTGCACAAAAACGGCTCTACGAATTTATTTATTGTTTATGAAATCAAAGTCCAATCAGATCGAGCCTTACATCATTGGAAAGCTTATGTTTTGCACTTTCACATGAGCCCAAGCACACTATTGTACGTTGTTCACGGCCCGAGAGAACTGGGCTCAAGTGAGGCCTGGTCGAGGTCAGGCAAACTTTGTGGTGAATGTTTTCGTCCAAACATATTTTTATTTCACCCAAATATGGGTCTTTTTTCATGTGTTTTATATCAAAAGAAAGCTTAACACTTGTAGTTTACAGAGATGTGAATGACTTTATTCTATCTTGTTCAGAAATGAAAGAGTAGCCTGTTTAGGGGGCCTTTGCACAGCTAAATTTAATTGAGTACAGGTTTAAAATAATCCCCTGGGGAGAATTTTATCCTGGACTCCATTAAAACATGTTGGCTTGAGTGGCCTGTATGAATCTATTTATTGTTCATTAATACAAAGTCCAATCAGAGTGTGTTTCACATCATTGGAAAGCTTATGTTTTGCACTTTCACATGAGCCCAAGCACACTATTGTACGTTGTTCACGGCCCGAGAGAACTGTGGTCAAGTGAGGCCTGGTCGAGGTCAGACAAACTTTGTGGTGAATGTTTTCATCCAAACATATTTATATTTCACCCAAATATGGGTCTTTTTTCATGTGTTTTATATCAAAAGAAAGCTTAACACTTGTAGTTTACAGAGATGTGAATGACTTTATTGTGTCTTGTTCAGAAAGGAAAAGAGAAGGGTTTTAGTAGGGCCGGTTTAAGTGCACCGGGGCCAGAGAATCACTGCAGATGTGTGGAAAAGCTGCCCGCACTAATCTATTTATTGTTCATTAATACAAAGTCCAATCAGAGAGTGTTTCATATCTTTGGAAAGCCTGTGTTTTGCACTTTCACATGAGCCAAAGCTCACAATTGTACGTTGTTCACGGCCCGAGATGACCGGGGTCAAATTGGTGTCGATTAAGGCCCCTCGGCTGGATCGTCACTGCACAAAAACGGCTCTACGAATTTATTTATTGTTTATGAAATCAAAGTCCAATCAGATCGAGCCTTACATCATTGGAAAGCTTATGTTTTGCACTTTCACATGAGCCCAAGCACACTATTGTACGTTGTTCACGGCCCGAGAGAACTGGGCTCAAGTGAGGCCTGGTCGAGGTCAGGCAAACTTTGTGGTGAATGTTTTCATCCAAACATATTTTTATTTCACCCAAATATGGGTCTTTTTTCATGTGTTTTATATCAAAAGAAAGCTTAACACTTGTAGTTTACAGATATGTGAATGACTTTATTCTATCTTGTTCAGAAATGAAAGAGTAGCCTGTTTAGGGGGCCTTTGCACAGCTAAATTTAATTGAGTACAGGTTTAAAATAATCCCCTGGGGAGAATTTTATCCTGGACTCCATTAAAACATGTTGGCTTGAGTGGCCTGTATGAATCTATTTATTGTTCATTAATACAAAGTCCAATCAGAGTGTGTTTCACATCATTGGAAAGCTTATGTTTTGCACTTTCACATGAGCCCAAGCACACTATTGTACGTTGTTCACGGACCGAGAGAACTGTGGTCAAGTGAGGCCTTGTCGAGGTCAGGCAAACTTTGTGGTGAATGTATTCATCCAAACATATTTTTATTTCACCCAAATATGGGTCTTTTTTCATGTGTGTTATATCAAAAGAAAGCTTAACACTTGTAGTTTACAGAGATGTGAATGACTTTATTGTGTCTTGTTCAGAAAGGAAAAGAGAAGGGTTTTAGTAGGGCCGGTTTAAGTGCACCGGGGCCAGAGAATCACTGCAGATGTGTGGAAAAGCTGCCCGCACTAATCTATTTATTGTTCATTAATACAAAGTCCAATCAGAGAGTGTTTCATATCTTTGGAAAGCCTGTGTTTTGCACTTTCACATGAGCCAAAGCTCACAATTGTACGTTGTTCACGGCCCGAGATGACCGGGGTCAAATTGGTGTCGATTAAGGCCCCTCGGCTGGATCGTCACTGCACAAAAACGGCTCTACGAATTTATTTATTGTTTATGAAATCAAAGTCCAATCAGATCGAGCCTTACATCATTGGAAAGCTTATGTTTTGCACTTTCACATGAGCCCAAGCACACTATTGTACGTTGTTCACGGCCCGAGAGAACTGGGCTCAAGTGAGGCCTGGTCGAGGTCAGGCAAACTTTGTGGTGAATGTATTCATCCAAACATATTTTTATTTCACCCAAATATGGGTCTTTTTTCATGTGTGTTATATCAAGAGAAAGCTTAACACTTGTAGTTTACAGAGATGTGAATGACTTTATTGTGTCTTGTTCAGAAATGAAAAGAGAAGGGTTTTAGTAGGGCCGGTTTAAGTGCACCGGGGCCAGAGAATCACTGCAGATGTGTGGAAAAGCTGCCCGCACTAATCTATTTATTGTTCATTAATACAAAGTCCAATCAGAGAGTGTTTCATATCTTTGGAAAGCCTGTGTTTTGCACTTTCACATGAGCCAAAGCTCACAATTGTACGTTGTTCACGGCCCGAGATGACCGGGGTCAAATTGGTGTCGATTAAGGCCCCTCGGCTGGATCGTCACTGCACAAAAACGGCTCTACGAATTTATTTATTGTTTATGAAATCAAAGTCCAATCAGATCGAGCCTTACATCATTGGAAAGCTTATGTTTTGCACTTTCACATGAGCCCAAGCACACTATTGTACGTTGTTCACGGCCCGAGAGAACTGGGCTCAAGTGAGGCCTGGTCGAGGTCAGGCAAACTTTGTGGTGAATGTTTTCATCCAAACATATTTTTATTTCACCCAAATATGGGTCTTTTTTCATGTGTTTTATATCAAAAGAAAGCTTAACACTTGTAGTTTACAGAGATGTGAATGACTTTATTCTATCTTGTTCAGAAATGAAAGAGTAGCCTGTTTAGGGGGCCTTTGCACAGCTAAATTTAATTGAGTACAGGTTTAAAATAATCCCCTGGGGAGAATTTTATCCTGGACTCCATTAAAACATGTTGGCTTGAGTGGCCTGTATGAATCTATTTATTGTTCATTAATACAAAGTCCAATCAGAGTGTGTTTCACATCATTGGAAAGCTTATGTTTTGCACTTTCACATGAGCCCAAGCACACTATTGTACGTTGTTCACGGCCCGAGAGAACTGTGGTCAAGTGAGGCCTGGTCGAGGTCAGACAAACTTTGTGGTGAATGTTTTCATCCAAACATATTTATATTTCACCCAAATATGGGTCTTTTTTCATGTGTTTTATATCAAAAGAAAGCTTAACACTTGTAGTTTACAGAGATGTGAATGACTTTATTGTGTCTTGTTCAGAAAGGAAAAGAGAAGGGTTTTAGTAGGGCCGGTTTAAGTGCACCGGGGCCAGAGAATCACTGCAGATGTGTGGAAAAGCTGCCCGCACTAATCTATTTATTGTTCATTAATACAAAGTCCAATCAGAGAGTGTTTCATATCTTTGGAAAGCCTGTGTTTTGCACTTTCACATGAGCCAAAGCTCACAATTGTACGTTGTTCACGGCCCGAGATGACCGGGGTCAAATTGGTGTCGATTAAGGCCCCTCGGCTGGATCGTCACTGCACAAAAACGGCTCTACGAATTTATTTATTGTTTATGAAATCAAAGTCCAATCAGATCGAGCCTTACATCATTGGAAAGCTTATGTTTTGCACTTTCACATGAGCCCAAGCACACTATTGTACGTTGTTCACGGCCCGAGAGAACTGTGGTCAAGTGAGGCCTGGTCGAGGTCAGGCAAACTTTGTGGTGAATGTTTTCGTCCAAACATATTTTTATTTCACCCAAATATGGGTCTTTTTTCATGTGTTTTATATCAAAAGAAAGCTTAACACTTGTAGTTTACAGAGATGTGAATGACTTTATTGTGTCTTGTTCAGAAAGGAAAAGAGAAGGGTTTTAGTAGGGCCGGTTTAAGTGCACCGGGGCCAGAGAATCACTGCAGATGTGTGGAAAAGCTGCCCGCACTAATCTATTTATTGTTCATTAATACAAAGTCCAATCAGAGAGTGTTTCATATCTTTGGAAAGCCTGTGTTTTGCACTTTCACATGAGCCAAAGCTCACAATTGTACGTTGTTCACGGCCCGAGATGACCGGGGTCAAATTGGTGTCGATTAAGGCCCCTCGGCTGGATCGTCACTGCACAAAAACGGCTCTACGAATTTATTTATTGTTTATGAAATCAAAGTCCAATCAGATCGAGCCTTACATCATTGGAAAGCTTATGTTTTGCACTTTCACATGAGCCCAAGCACACTATTGTACGTTGTTCACGGCCCGAGAGAACTGGGCTCAAGTGAGGCCTGGTCGAGGTCAGGCAAACTTTGTGGTGAATGTTTTCGTCCAAACATATTTTTATTTCACCCAAATATGGGTCTTTTTTCATGTGTTTTATATCAAAAGAAAGCTTAACACTTGTAGTTTACAGAGATGTGAATGACTTTATTCTATCTTGTTCAGAAATGAAAGAGTAGCCTGTTTAGGGGGCCTTTGCACAGCTAAATTTAATTGAGTACAGGTTTAAAATAATCCCCTGGGGAGAATTTTATCCTGGACTCCATTAAAACATGTTGGCTTGAGTGGCCTGTATGAATCTATTTATTGTTCATTAATACAAAGTCCAATCAGAGTGTGTTTCACATCATTGGAAAGCTTATGTTTTGCACTTTCACATGAGCCCAAGCACACTATTGTACGTTGTTCACGGACCGAGAGAACTGTGGTCAAGTGAGGCCTTGTCCGGGTCAGACAACGCATTGTTTACTCATAGAAAAGTATTTTTAGTTAAGTCAAATTTGGTCTTTTTTTCATGTGTTTTGTATCAAATTAAAGCTTATAATTTGTAGTTTGCAAATATATGAATGGCTTTGCTGTATCATGTTCACACAGTGAAAGACAACAGGTACAGTTGAGCCTGTTTCAGGGCTGAGGCTAGTGAATGGCTTCAGATGTTTGTGAAAGCGGCCTGTACGATTTAATTTATTGTTCATTAATACAAAGTCCAATCAGAGTGTGTTTCACATCATTGGAAAGCTTATGTTTTGCACTTTCACATGAGCCCAAGCACACTATTGTACGTTGTTCACGGCCCGAGAGAACTGTGGTCAAGTGAGGCCTGGTCGAGGTCAGGCAAACTTTGTGGTGAATGTTTTCGTCCAAACATATTTTTATTTCACCCAAATATGGGTCTTTTTTCATGTGTTTTATATCAAAAGAAAGCTTAACACTTGTAGTTTACAGAGATGTGAATGACTTTATTGTGTCTTGTTCAGAAAGGAAAAGAGAAGGGTTTTAGTAGGGCCGGTTTAAGTGCACCGGGGCCAGAGAATCACTGCAGATGTGTGGAAAAGCTGCCCGCACTAATCTATTTATTGTTCATTAATACAAAGTCCAATCAGAGAGTGTTTCATATCTTTGGAAAGCCTGTGTTTTGCACTTTCACATGAGCCAAAGCTCACAATTGTACGTTGTTCGTGGCCCGAGATAACAGGGGTTAAAAAGGCCTTCCTTTGGATATAGGCCAAAAGGTCAAAATCTCAAAAATGGTTGTAAATGAGCCAAATTTCCATATATTTGCACTTGCTTTGCATCAGATTAAAGCTTAGCATGTGTAGTTTGCATATATATGAATAGCTTTGCTGTATCATGTTCACACAGTGAAAGACAGCAGGTACAGTTGAGCCTGTTTCAGGGCCCGTGAATGGCTTCTGATGTTTGTGAAAGCGGCCTGTACGATTTTTATTTATTGTTCAATAAAACAAAGTCCAATCAGAGGGAGCCTTACATCATTGGACATATACTGTCTCCACTTTCCATCAAGCCCAAACACATTAATGTAGCCAACAGGGACAGCTAATAATAATCATTACAGTATAGCCAAATAAGGTGGTTTTCTGAGCGCGACGATATTTACTCCAAATATTAACCAGGCTGTACAGGTTAGGAGACTCAGATCTTCAGGTGTGCTACATCAAATTGTAGCCCTGAATCTCCACTTTCCATCAAGCCCAAACACATTAATGTAGCCAACAGGGACAGCTAATAATAATCATTACAGTATAGCCAAATAAGGTGGTTTTCTGAGCGCGACGATATTTAGTCCAAATATTAACCAGGCTGTACAGTCCAGGAGACTCAGATCTTCAGGTGTGCTACATCAAATTGTAGCCCTGAATCTCCACTTTCCATCAAGCCCAAACACATTAATGTAGCCAACAGGGACAGCTAATAATAATCATTACAGTATAGCCAAATAAGGTGGTTTTCTGAGCGCGACGATATTTACTCCAAATATTAACCAGGCTGTACAGGTTAGGAGACTCAGATCTTCAGGTGTGCTACATCAAATTGTAGCCCTGAATCTCCACTTTCCATCAAGCCCAAACACATTAATGTAGCCAACAGGGACAGCTAATAATAATCATTACAGTATAGCCAAATAAGGTGGTTTTCTGAGCGCGACGATATTTAGTCCAAATATTAACCAGGCTGTACAGTCCAGGAGACTCAGATCTTCAGGTGTGCTACATCAAATTTTAGCCCTGAATCTCCACTTTCCATCAAGCCCAAACACATTAATGTAGCCAACAGGGACAGCTAATAATAATCATTACAGTATAGCCAAATAAGGTGGTTTTCTGAGCGCGACGATATTTACTCCAAATATTAACCAGGCTGTACAGGTTAGGAGACTCAGATCTTCAGGTGTGCTACATCAAATTGTAGCCCTGAATCTCCACTTTCCATCAAGCCCAAACACATTAATGTAGCCAACAGGGACAGCTAATAATAATCATTACAGTATAGCCAAATAAGGTGGTTTTCTGAGCGCGACGATATTTACTCCAAATATTAACCAGGCTGTACAGGTTAGGAGACTCAGATCTTCAGGTGTGCTACATCAAATTGTAGCCCTGAATCTCCACTTTCCATCAAGCCCAAACACATTAATGTAGCCAACAGGGACAGCTAATAATAATCATTACAGTATAGCCAAATAAGATGGTTTTCTGAGTGCGACGATATTTAGTCCAAATATTAACCAGGCTGTACAGTCCAGGAGACTCAGATCTTCAGGTGTGCTACATCAAATTGTAGCCCTGAATCTCCACTTTCCATCAAGCCCAAACACATTAATGTAGCCAACAGGGACAGCTAATAATAATCATTACAGTATAGCCAAATAAGGTGGTTTTCTGAGCGCGACGATATTTACTCCAAATATTAACCAGGCTGTACAGGTTAGGAGACTCAGATCTTCAGGTGTGCTACATCAAATTGTAGCCCTGAATCTCCACTTTCCATCAAGCCCAAACACATTAATGTAGCCAACAGGGACAGCTAATAATAATCATTACAGTATAGCCAAATAAGGTGGTTTTCTGAGCGCGACGATATTTACTCCAAATATTAACCAGGCTGTACAGGTTAGGAGACTCAGATCTTCAGGTGTGCTACATCAAATTGTAGCCCTGAATCTCCACTTTCCATCAAGCCCAAACACATTAATGTAGCCAACAGGGACAGCTAATAATAATCATTACAGTATAGCCAAATAAGATGGTTTTCTGAGTGCGACGATATTTAGTCCAAATATTAACCAGGCTGTACAGTCCAGGAGACTCAGATCTTCAGGTGTGCTACATCAAATTGTAGCCCTGAATCTCCACTTTCCATCAAGCCCAAACACATTAATGTAGCCAACAGGGACAGCTAATAATAATCATTACAGTATAGCCAAATAAGGTGGTTTTCTGAGCGCGACGATATTTACTCCAAATATTAACCAGGCTGTACAGGTTAGGAGACTCAGATCTTCAGGTGTGCTACATCAAATTGTAGCCCTGAATCTCCACTTTCCATCAAGCCCAAACACATTAATGTAGCCAACAGGGACAGCTAATAATAATCATTACAGTATAGCCAAATAAGGTGGTTTTCTGAGCGCGACGATATTTACTCCAAATATTAACCAGGCTGTACAGTCCAGGAGACTCAGATCTTCAGGTGTGCTACATCAAATTGTAGCCCTGAATCTCCACTTTCCATCAAGCCCAAACACATTAATGTAGCCAACAGGGACAGCTAATAATAATCATTACAGTATAGCCAAATAAGGTGGTTTTCTGAGCGCGACGATATTTAGTCCAAATATTAACCAGGCTGTACAGTCCAGGAGACTCAGATCTTCAGGTGTGCTACATCAAATTGTAGCCCTGAATCTCCACTTTCCATCAAGCCCAAACACATTAATGTAGCCAACAGGGACAGCTAATAATAATCATTACAGTATAGCCAAATAAGGTGGTTTTCTGAGCGCGACGATATTTACTCCAAATATTAACCAGGCTGTACAGTCCAGGAGACTCAGATCTTCAGGTGTGCTACATCAAATTGTAGCCCTGAATCTCCACTTTCCATCAAGCCCAAACACATTAATGTAGCCAACAGGGACAGCTAATAATAATCTTTACAGTATAGCCAAATAAGGTGGTTTTCTGAGCGCGACGATATTTAGTCCAAATATTAACCAGGCTGTACAGTCCAGGAGACTCAGATCTTCAGGTGTGCTACATCAAATTGTAGCCCTGAATCTCCACTTTCCATCAAGCCCAAACACATTAATGTAGCCAACAGGGACAGCTAATAATAATCATTACAGTATAGCCAAATAAGGTGGTTTTCTGAGCGCGACGATATTTACTCCAAATATTAACCAGGCTGTACAGTCCAGGAGACTCAGATCTTCAGGTGTGCTACATCAAATTGTAGCCCTGAATCTCCACTTTCCATCAAGCCCAAACACATTAATGTAGCCAACAGGGACAGCTAATAATAATCATTACAGTATAGCCAAATAAGGTGGTTTTCTGAGCGCGACGATATTTAGTCCAAATATTAACCAGGCTGTACAGTCCAGGAGACTCAGATCTTCAGGTGTGCTACATCAAATTGTAGCCCTGAATCTCCACTTTCCATCAAGCCCAAACACATTAATGTAGCCAACAGGGACAGCTAATAATAATCATTACAGTATAGCCAAATAAGGTGGTTTTCTGAGCGCGACGATATTTACTCCAAATATTAACCAGGCTGTACAGTCCAGGAGACTCAGATCTTCAGGTGTGCTACATCAAATTGTAGCCCTGAATCTCCACTTTCCATCAAGCCCAAACACATTAATGTAGCCAACAGGGACAGCTAATAATAATCTTTACAGTATAGCCAAATAAGGTGGTTTTCTGAGCGCGACGATATTTAGTCCAAATATTAACCAGGCTGTACAGTCCAGGAGACTCAGATCTTCAGGTGTGCTACATCAAATTGTAGCGCTGAATCTCCACTTTCCATCAAGCCCAAACACATTAATGTAGCCAACAGGGACAGCTAATAATAATCATTACAGTATAGCCAAATAAGGTGGTTTTCTGAGCGCGACGATATTTACTCCAAATATTAACCAGGCTGTACAGTCCAGGAGACTCAGATCTTCAGGTGTGCTACATCAAATTGTAGCCCTGAATCTCCACTTTCCATCAAGCCCAAACACATTAATGTAGCCAACAGGGACAGCTAATAATAATCATTACAGTATAGCCAAATAAGGTGGTTTTCTGAGCGCGACGATATTTAGTCCAAACATTAACCAGGCTGTACAGTCCAGGAGACTCAGATCTTCAGGTGTGCTACATCAAATTGTAGCCCTGAATCTCCACTTTCCATCAAGCCCAAACACATTAATGTAGCCAACAGGGACAGCTAATAATAATCATTACAGTATAGCCAAATAAGGGGCTTTTCTGAGCGCGACGATATTTAGTCCAAATATTAACCAGGCTGTACAGTCCAGGAGACTCATATCTTCAGGTGTGCTACATCAAATTGTAGCCCTGAATCTCCACTTTCCATCAAGCCCAAACACATTAATGTAGCCAACAGGGACAGCTAATAATAATCATTACAGTATAGCCAAATAAGGTGGTTTTCTGAGCGCGACGATATTTACTCCAAATATTAACCAGGCTCTACAGGCCAGGAGACTCAGATCTTCAGGTGTGCTACATCAAATTGTAGCCCTGAATCTCCACTTTCCATCAAGCCCAAACACATTAATGTAGCCAACAGGGACAGCTAATAATAATCATTACAGTATAGCCAAATAAGGTGGTTTTCTGAGCGCGACGATATTTAGTCCAAATATTAACCAGGCTGTACAGGCCAGGAGACTCAGATCTTCAGGTGTTCTACATCAAATTGTAGCCCTGAATCTCCACTTTCCATCAAGCCCAAACACATTAATGTAGCCAACAGGGACAGCTAATAATAATCATTACAGTATAGCCAAATAAGGTGGTTTTCTGAGCGCGACGATATTTACTCCAAATATTAACCAGGCTGTACAGTCCAGGAGACTCAGATCTTCAGGTGTGCTACATCAAATTGTAGCCCTGAATCTCCACTTTCCATCAAGCCCAAACACATTAATGTAGCCAACAGGGACAGCTAATAATAATCATTACAGTATAGCCAAATAAGATGGTTTTCTGAGTGCGACGATATTTAGTCCAAATATTAACCAGGCTGTACAGTCCAGGAGACTCAGATCTTCAGGTGTGCTACATCAAATTGTAGCCCTGAATCTCCACTTTCCATCAAGCCCAAACACATTAATGTAGCCAACAGGGACAGCTAATAATAATCATTACAGTATAGCCAAATAAGGTGGTTTTCTGAGCGCGACGATATTTACTCCAAATATTAACCAGGCTGTACAGGTTAGGAGACTCAGATCTTCAGGTGTGCTACATCAAATTGTAGCCCTGAATCTCCACTTTCCATCAAGCCCAAACACATTAATGTAGCCAACAGGGACAGCTAATAATAATCATTACAGTATAGCCAAATAAGGTGGTTTTCTGAGCGCGACGATATTTAGTCCAAATATTAACCAGGCTGTACAGTCCAGGAGACTCAGATCTTCAGGTGTGCTACATCAAATTGTAGCCCTGAATCTCCACTTTCCATCGAGCCCAAACACATTAATGTAGCCAACAGGGACAGCTAATAATAATCATTACAGTATAGCCAAATAAGGTGGTTTTCTGAGCGCGACGATATTTAGTCCAAATATTAACCAGGCTGTACAGGCTAGGATAACCCCTATTTTAGGTTGGATGATACACGAGTGTGCAGTGGAGATTCAGTCCTTTCCGTACATACCAATATCAACATGGTAGAGCGAACAAACCAAGGCCTAGCTAATGCGCTTGTGTGTCTATTGTGCACAATTATGAAAATGGCATAATTACCACTTTGACATTTTCGTGATATTCTGGCATCGTCGGAACCGGCTTGGGAAGACGAGAACAACCGTGCCTGAACCGACTTTCTAACCTGAACGTAAACCGAGAAATTGGCAAACATATACTGGGGTATATTGGCGCTGCATATGTGGTGCGGTCAACCCTAAAATGTAAAAAAAATTATTAAAAATCAAAACAAGGTCCTGCGAACGAAGCGCATGCATTCAGGTGACCGGGGGGGCTGGGGGCACCACGCCCAGCAATCGATTTGCCAATTCAACGCAGTATAGTGCTGAAAAATTAGCCATGTTCAGCGTTGAGGCGATATTGGATTGGTTGGACGCCTGTGGACGGTAACAATAGCCGTTGGATCTTTGTGCCATGCGTTCGCCTGGCCCTCAGTCACAACTTACCCGTGGATTCAACGCTCTCGTGCGTGCGGTTTTCGATTTGCCATTGTGAAATATGCATCATATATGTTGCATATTCAGGGTTGACTCCAAAAATTATTTTCATATTAAAAATTATAGCTCATATGAATCGTTATGAGAAATCATACGCCAATCTGCAAAAATCAACTTCGTGTGAAATTCACGAGTAACCCTGTTGAGCTTGATTCAGCTGTTGTGGCCGAAGATGGCGGCGTGTGGACCTGTTTATCTGCTGCTGCTGCTCCTCCTCATGTCTCTCTACCTTCTCACCGTGCAGGCTCTTAAACCTCTTCCAGGTTTCGGGAACGTCCATCCTCCGGCTGTCGCCATGAACCAGCAGTTCAGAGCCGCGCCACCGAATCCCGGGAATAACGCCGTTGCTGCTGCCGTTGCGTCCTCCGGTTTTCAGTCTCGAAGATCCACCGGCTGGAAGCTGGCAGAAGAGCAGGCCTGCCGGGACGACGTGACCCGGCTGTGTCCAAAACACACCTGGACAAATAACCTGTCTGTACTGGAATGCCTGCAGGACAAAAAGGAGGTGAGCAGGAATCCTAATGATGATGCTTATTTTTCTAGAATAAAATGTTTTTAAAAATGAACAAATACATAATTTTATACAATATATTTTATATAAGTAATTGTGTTTTTTTTAATAATAATTGTTTGTAGTATTTTGTTAAATGTATAATATATATATATATATATATATATATATATATATATATATATATATATATGTGTGTGTGTGTGTGTGTGTGTGTATTTAACGAAATACTACAAACAAATATATATAATGTAATTGTATTATTATAAACTTGAATTTGGGGTTTTGTTTTATCTCCTGTCATTTGGCTTAATTGTTAATTTCACACTGATAAGTGAAGTAGACAAGCTTTCCAGATCTAAAACACCTAGTGAAACATTTTTGTTCAAATATTATCAATTCATTTTGTTAAAGGCTCCATGAAATGCCTTGTTGTGTCCAGTTATCTGTATTCCCTGTTTTGACCAAGGAGGTCCATAATATTTAAAAAAAAAAACTTGTGTGTTAGCATTTCTGTTTATCTCAAGTGCAGTTTCTCAGTTCTGTGGCCAGGTAGTTTTCACCCAATGATTTGAGCTGTAAATATACCACTACCATGTGACTTTTGTGGAGCTGCAGGGAAATGACATCCGGACCACAAGGATTGGCTTTCCCAAGCAACGTTTTCACAGAGTCTTTAATCATAGGTGTATAAGCTTGACTCTGACCATAACATCTAAATGAGTAAGTAAATGTTTATACATATGTAAACATTCTTATTTTTCGATGGATTTATACAGCTGCACAAAGACAGACATTTAATGTGGATTGGACTAGCCTAATTAAAGAAAAACCTTAAAATCTACTAGCTAGATTTGTCTTTTAGTTTGCCCTGCTTGTTGGTACAGTGGCGTAGTTGTGTGGATGAGGAAATGATTACAGGATTTGTCTCTCCGAAGCTGATGTCCATATGATAAGTTTTGTTTTCAGAATAAAATTTGTTTGGAATGATAAAGTCTTGATGCTTACATCTTTTGTACAATAATAATATTCCAATAAAAGTGTATATAAAATATGTTTTCTGAAGCCATACAATAGTTTTTTGTGCTGAACAAGACTAAACAAATAGTTTTTCGGTGTCTGAGACACCAAACGTGCCGTGACATGTCTTGATGCATATTTTAATTAAATGCAAATTAATTTGAATTCGAGATTACATTCCCAGTGAATAATATTTTTTATTTAAATATTAATCATACAACTTCTCACTTGTAATATAGTGCACAAGTCAAACTAACTTTTAATGTACTTTACTGTTTTTTTTGGAGTTTAAAAGTCCCTGGTCACTAAAAAAATAAATAAAAGAGTTTTGTTTTTAACAACAACATCTTTTGTTAAAAACAGGCTAACGATTGCGTCATTACCACGCGACTTTATGTCGCACAATAGAGACATTACCATATAGACAGGAGGAGAAGCTAGTAGGCATCTTTTACTGTCTATGAGGCAATCGGGGGACATGGAGGCATAAAGTCAATGGAGAAGCCCATAGATAGAGAGTCCATAAAAACAACGGGACAAAATATTTCAACAACGTTTTTGAGGAATTAGGTGATTCAGATTTGACTTGGCACAGCTACTAGAAGATTTACAACTATTAGACTGTCGTCACGCTCAGTTTGAGCTTACGCAGTCGCTCAGCCATCAGGCAGGAAGAGCAATAATCGGGCTTCAGGTTTCTCCTTTGAAATCAATGGGGTCGCTGTGTCCATTTCTTTTACTGTCTGTGGTCATTCCAGGAAATCTCATAGACAGTAAAAGAAAATCCCTATCGCTGTAGCTGAATAAACAGGAGATTGAAATGCTTTGATAGATTAAACATGACCAATAAACACTAGGGATGTGCATTTCCATAACTGAGGCCGATGCGATACGCATCTCGATGCATAGCTAACGATACAATACACTAAATATACATATAAGCAGCTACCGATGCGATGCAATACGATTCACCACTATTACGATGCGATCCGATTTCGATTCGATTCAACCCGATTCAACCCGATTTCGATTCGATTCAACCCGATGCTATTCAATGTAATACATACAATGCAATGGAGAAAAATATGATGCTATGCAATTCAATATGGTATAGGTAGTTAACTTTTATTTCTTTTGTTCAGAGATACAGCAAATCATAAAGTAGATTAAGGGGAATTCGGCAACTATTTGAACTTAATAAAAACCGTTTAGAAATCATTTGGATGGTTTAATAACCTGTTCAGGTGAAAATGGTGACTTTACCCGCTCCCCCCAACTTTCCTAGGCGGAAAGCCAACCTTGCAACATGGGGACTAACGGTGCGTTCAAGTCCTCCTGGGAAGTTCGTACGTACGAGGTGGGAAGTCGTTTTTACGACATGAGATGCGTTTAAGTCAGTTTCGTCGGAGCAAGATGGCGGTGTACCTTCTTTTAATTCATTACACGAAAATACAGCAAGGTTTGTTAACTCTGCTTATAGAAAATAAAGAACAAAGAATGCGCATCAGTTTTATTTTTATGTTTTAATAAACTTATGAAGCCAATGTAAACTGTTAGCATTTTTTGTTGTAATTCATTAACTTGCTTATAACAAGATTAATGGTGATCATGATAAATAACAGTTTCTAGGACGAGTAAACATTGAAATTCAATTATAATTTACCGTCAACTACAGACGTTGCATCCATTGATTCCGCCATGTTTCTCACTGACACGCCCCCAACTCGTACAGATCGGGGCTTAAAGAAAATCCCGAGCTCCCCACTGGTATTTACGACATTGTGGTGGGGTTCAATTGCATTCAACTCGTAATTACGATCTATACAAGATGACTTGAATGCACCATAACATCCCGGTAAGTTGGAAATAGGAAGTCTCGTGAGAAGCGAGAAACACAAACTACTTTACAGCAATTCGACATAAACGCACACGCCGCCCTCAATGTGTATGATGTATTACCCACCTCAGTAGACATAGCTCCACACAATAAAGTTGGCTGGCTCCGATATTAACAAATGCACATGAGCAGCGGTTGAAAGGAGGAGGAGGGTGCCGCAAGTGAGTTTTTTTACGATATTGTTGTGAAATATACGCCCCACAGCTGTAGGGGGAGCTTGTTGAGGCAATATGCGACAACAAAAGTGAAAATCAGCGAAGAAATGGCTAGAGTTTCCGAGTTCCCCTTTAAGTGTCATCTGCCTTTTAACGCATAACTCTTTCACAAACAAAATATTTGGTTTTCACAAAACTAAAAGATTAATAAAAACAGACATTCTTTTCCTGTCCTGTCTCCAGTTACACTTTTAACAGCTCACACATTTAACAGTGAAAACAAATGTAAGGATCAGGGATAAACAATGAATAAATGTTCCATAACTTCATAAAATCATGACATTTGAGATTTCTACTGTGAAAAACAAAACTTGGAGATGAGTGTGTTTGTGTGTGTGTGTTTGTGTGTGTGTGTGTGTGTGTGTGTGTGTGTGTGAAAACCCAACTCTTCTAAGTCCAAAAATAAATTTATGTTGAGATTACTACATTTTATTTAATTAAATGCATTTATGGTAAGATTATTATATTTTCATGTCAATCTGTGTTCATTTTGACCACGAACCGCTGTAACTTTAATTCAGCGCGCGCAGCAGAAAAAGGGCCGTTACATAGTCAACGCATCGGTAAGCATACGCGTCCGCAAGGCTACTCATCCCTATGCTTCGGCCGCCATAATGCGTCGATGCGTAGCCAAATGTGTCGTCCTAGTTTTTGATACGCGACACACCGATGCACGCAATGCACGACATTGCGATGCACGCAATGTCGCCCCCACCGACGCGTTGTCGGTGGGGGCGACATTGCAAGTATTGTACATTAATTAAAGTATATTATTTTTTACAGAAGAAGGTTTGAATACAATGGCGGGCGAACAGGAAAAATTATGCGAGTTTATACGTATACATCCGCATTTATATGACCAAATAATATTGATCATTTTGGCGCCGACATCCTAAAGTACTGGAAATGTCTCTCCTCGTCCAGGCTTCGCATGGGAAGCACCAGAGACACAAACTCCCCATCCTGATCTCTTCTTCAGTTTAAAGGGCGAACATACCACCGCCTAACTTTATCTCTGCGCTGCCTTTGTTGCTGCCGATGTAAAATCAGCAATATGCACTCCTCTTCAGTTGCCATTTTGATCTGAATATGACGTGACCCGATTCTACTAATATCACCCGACTCTACTACCCCCTGTTGCGTGAGCGGTGTATTGCATTTCACGCATCGCCCGTGACGCTTGGGTTTGCTTGCGTGCACTGTTTAGACCAGTGGCTCTCAACCCCTCCTGCAGGGACCCCCTGACGGGACATGTTTTTGTTTTAACCAGGGAATGTCTAATAAGGGGAGAACTTTCACTCGCAGTAATCTTCCGGCTTCTGAACTGGTTGCAGTTCCACTCTGGTTCCATATGAGGGCGCTCAGAGGACGAGTGCAGAATGAATGGAGGTCTATGGAGCTATACCCCTAAAAATCCACTTTTCTCAGGATATAATTTTTTGTCTAGTAATTTGAATGTTGTATTCGAAAGGAGATGCAAAGAAATTACTCACTGCTGGGTGCTAGATTTTTTAGTGTCACTTATTTGCTTTAAAAAGTATTTTAAAATGTCAATGACGTCGTACACATTTTAGCACCAGAGATACTGCTTTACGGCAATCCTTCAGTCACTTCGGTGCTTTCGCGCTCTGCACTTTCTTTTCTCTCAAGGCATCGACAACACCGCTGACACCGGTAAATACACGTGCTAGAAGAGTTTTTGTTTTGTTGTTTTAAAAGACCACGCCGAAAATACACACACACACACATTCTGGTCCCGCTTCGGATGCCACGATGCCATCAAGCGGTATCTCTGGTCGTAATCAGTCCTTCACTGACCAATCAGCGTTCATTAGCAGTATGCTAGCGTGTAATGGGCAACAACAACTCAACCTTTAAGAAATCGAAAGGACAAAAGTACTCGTTCATTCGACCAACTTTCGACCTATAACCCATGTTGAACTTGCAAAACCTACAATCAAATCTGAGATTTCTCAACGGCAATCGGGTGAAAGGCAAATTTAGCCGTCTAGCTCCATAGACTCCCATTCATTTTGCACTCAGGGCGATCGCCCCCCAGTGGAACTCTGGTGGAACTACAACCAAAATTCGGTACAATAGGGCTTAATAGGGAGCAGTGGCGGTTCTAGACCATTTCAACTGGGGGGGCCAAGCTGGGGCCAGTTGTACTGTTAGAGGGGCCAGTTACATTTAGACCTTATTGTTCTCATATCATTTTCTGCACTGCACTGCAGGCATTAACAGGCAAAATACCATGTTTATAATCATTCAACAATGTATTTGCATTTCCATTATATTTTTACATTTGCATTACATATTCAGTATTAGTCACAGTAACTGTAATTGACATGATGTCCTTCTTTCTCTTCATTTTGGTGAGAACTATAGAGCAAAAGCAATGGGGACCAAGAAGCTTATTAATTCATTTACTGAAAATAACCGACTTGCTAGGTAACTGTCTAACCGTTTACAGGGTTCCTGCACACTTTTTAAAGTCAAATTTAAGGCTTTTTAAGACCTGAATAAATCAAAATTCATACCGTCCATTAGGGGTGTGGAATATTGACAAAAATATATCTCAATATTTTCAATGTTTTGTTGATAATTAGATGATATTTTACTGATTGTGTTTTTGTGCTGGTGCCATGGCTGGTTTAGGCCTGTTGTTGACAGCAGACTCACAAAGATATTCATATTTTTTAATATTCTATGCAGTGGTCAGTTAACAGCAGGGACCGAAATTCATTTTTTAATTAATTTTTAATTAATTTAATTTGCCACCTTAAATCGATTTCCAGGGGCATTTTCACCTATATATGGACATTCCTTCTAAACTTATTTAGAGTTATGAATCACCTTTTATGTCAAATACCAACATTCAAATTATACAGTAATTATACTTATTTATAGAATAATACTTAATTATACAATAATTATACAGTACCACTGTTACCAGTCAAATTAATTCATTCAATCAAAATCCATGTTTGCAGTGCAGTCTAGAGGTGACACAGAAGCGGCATTAATATATTTACACTCCATTTACAATTGCATAAATAAAGCTATGAGATTTTTTTTAAAATCAATATTTAAACATGAAATGATTTCTAATTTTAACGTTTTAATTAAAGAGTACTTTAAATATGAAACTAAAACCGCCAGTAGGCGGCGGAAAGTCACAGAAGTGAGTTGAGGGATTCATTCATTCAACCGATTTGTTCAAACGGCTGATTCATTCGGGAAAGGAGCAAGTGATTCCTTCAAAACGCGGATTTCAGTCAATAAATCATCGCTGTCTGTTGCATTGAGACTCTGCTACGGTTTCAATTTGAAATTCTAGTCTGCGAAATAAAGGGAAAACAAACAATATTGACAATATTGTGTCTAAAAAGTAACTCATGTTAACTTATTGTTAATTTAACTGTTTTATAACATCAATATCACAGTTGCAATTGTGCACGGGAAAACAGCACTCTTGCTGATTTGATATTCTAATATAAGAACATAATATGATATAAGACATAAACTAATTTGGGGACATAGCCTACCTATGAACCGCACACAGCAGTGAAAGGACGAGAGACAAATGCGATGTCAGCTCACAGTGCCTCGTACATAGTTAAAACAAGTATTACAATATTTTAATAGACAATACACATCGCACACCCGATACGCACATAAAGAATGGACTTGCAACTGACCAGCTTTCTCCTTCTCTCCTCTCTCGCGTCCAGGAGACAGACGTTATTTTGCCGCGATTCCCGCGAATGTGATGCGAATTGTCACGTGAACAAGCAAATCCACAAAGATAGAATAATAAAAAAAATAATATGCATACAACGATAACCTAGATAGCAAAAAACAGTTTTGTAAAAATTATTTCACACTCCACATTTAGGGGGGCCACAAGGGGGGCCAAACTTGTTGTCACAGGCCCCCTTGGCCCCCCCTCTAGAACCGCCACTGAATTAGGGAGTGAACAGGCTCTCCGTAGACGGGCTCTGTTTTAACCCTGAAATGGCACACCTGATTCAATTAATTAAAGGCTCAAAGGCCTAATGTGTAGCTGACTAATTGAATCAGGTGTGCCATTTCAGGGTGAAAACAAAAACTGTTGGGAGTCCCTGCAGGAGAAGGTTGAGAACCACTGGTTTAGACTATGAAAGGGAGCGTGTTGCTCGCGTCACTCGTGTTGTTTGCTCACGTTGACTATGTAACGGCCCATAGACTCTGTGTGGAAACGATAGCTGCACTGCTGTATACGCACCGCTCCTGGAACGGTTCGCCGGAGCGCATCTGTGTGCAGTGTGAAAGCTCTAACCTGTTAACATGAGTGCGGGAAAAAAACGCACCACATACGCACTGCAAACGGAGTATATGTGAAACGGGCTTGACACTGACGCTTTTTCTGTCAGTGGTAGAGTACCGGCTACTTGCGAGAAGTAGCAGTACGCAAGAAAAAGTGCAGGTACGCTTAAGTGTAAAATGTAGAAGTGCCAGTACTGCGTACCGGTGAGTAGCCTACCGTACCGCCCCACTTCGAGCACTGTATGAAAAAATACAGTTTTTTTAAGTGTAGGCCTATTTAAAAAAATACACGCGGCAGAGAGGTAGAAAAGGGAGAGACCTTGCCTGTGTGTGCCTCATGAAGCGCATGTAAGACAGAGAGCATCCTGATTGGCCTTTCGGCAAGTCAACCAATCAACCAACAATTTAAAATTATTTGGTGGAAGATAGAGCTCCGCCATGTTGATTTGTTCTAGGTAAGTGACTCTCAGGACATGCCTCGGTCTCCGTAGTGTTGTGAAACGTCATATTCACGTAGCAGCAGCAGCAGTGGTGTTGAGAGAACGCGCTTGAGCAACAGTTCAGAAAGGAGAAATCAATCTAACAGTTACTTAACAAAATATTGGCCACTTTCTAAGTAGTGAAAGTATAGTGCATCTTCTAATAATTCAACTGACAACGTCAGCCAAAGCCTACAGGGTCAAATGGTCGTCTTTCTGTAAAGTAAGTTTATTTTCATTTTGTTAACACGCTAACATGGCAGGTTCATTGCACAAATTTCTTGCAGTTAAACTAGCTACTGTAGTGGGAGTGGTCTGCGGAGCTGAGCATTGCAATGCACTAGGGGGATTGTTGTCTAGAATCCACAAGCACTAAAAAGTCATTTTCTGCCTTTTATCGGCCAAGAAGGTCCCAAATTAGAAATTTATGATACTATTCTACTACATATATGACCCACTTTCAATACATATTCATGTCTCCACCGGTGGAATGACCCTTTAAATCGATGCATCGCATCGTTAGCTTTTATGCCAATGCGAACCGGTGAATCTTTCCATCCCTAATAAACAGACAACTGCCTTATTCTGTGTAAGAAGCCACATCATCTCACAGAAGGATCCTCAACTGTCGTTATGAAGTGAGTTTGGAGTAAAAGCATGTTATTAAACGTTGTCTTTTGTTGGACAAGAGGTTATTAAATGCTTCTCATATTTTTGTTTTTTCAAATTCACGTTATAAGTCATTCAAATTCACAGTGCTTTCAGATGGAGCAGCGTTCAGCTTTCAGAGCCGTGAATCAATGACAAGCTGCGCATACTTGCAGCCTTTGCGATTTCAAAATCGCGAAAGCCATCTCGATTTAAGAGCGATTACATGGAAATTGCGATTAATCGTGAAGCCCTAGTTTTGAGCTACTCCTCCGTCACTGCTTAGCTCTGATGGTGCACCACTTTTCATCTGGCAATCACAAGGGCCAGGGTTCATTTGCAACTAGACACAAATTAATTTAAGCTGAGAAACATCTTACAGCAGCAGTTTTCTCCACTAGACTTTCACAACCTCTTGAACTTCTGTTGAAATGTCTCTTACAGTGGAGTCTCGACCCACAGTATGCTAAAATCCAACTCTCATTATAGTCACAGCTTTAAACCCATATTGATGGCACTATGCCCCCCCCCCTCTCTCTCTCTCTCTCCTCTTTTTCTCCTCTCTTTCTCTGTCATTAGTAATTCACTGACTCAGGCTCTCATTAGTGTTGAAGCGAGGTCCTGTTCTCTGGTCCGTGATAACTAATTTCTACACCTGAGGGACATTTCAGATAGTGGTCTGTCTGAAACACGGCTATTATGCGTGTCCTATAGGGTGTCGAATCTTTGTTTCGTTAGCCTTGAAATGCAATTTCATGTACGCTTCGAGTTCATTTCTTTTTAATCATCCATTCTTGCCTCTGAAAATTGAAATGTGGGTGGCTTAATTTCTTGCTCTGATGTATTTGGTGGTAATATGCTTGTATTAATTGGTCTAAATGCTGTCGATGAGCAATATGTGCACTTGGTGTGTTGTTGCTTGCAGAGAATGTCTAACATAGGCCTCTATATATATAATATATAAATATATATATATATATATATATATATATATATATATTAATATTATCGATTAATTGTATCCAACATTAAAGTTTTTGATTACATAATGTGTGTGTATATATATTATTATATTTTTATTATATATATATATATGTGTGTGTGTGCGTGCCTATGTATATATACATATACACACATACATATATATATATATATATATATAGCCAATATATATAGCCAATATATAGACACACACACAATACATATGTATAAAAATGTGTATATACACACACACACACATATATATATAATATGTATATAAATAATAACATTGTGTGTGTGTGTGTGTGTATATATATATATATATATATATATATATATATATATATATATATATATACACATGTAAACAAACTTATGTACGATTTGATTGTTATATATATACAGGTCCTTCTCAAAAAATTAGCATATTGTGATAAAGTTCATTATTTTCCATAATGCAATGATAAAAATTAAACTTTCATATATTTAAGATTCATTGCACACAAACTGAAATATTTCAGGTCTTTTATTGTTTTAATACTGATGATTTTGGCATACAGCTCATGAAAACCCAAAAATTCCTATCCCAAAAAATTTGCATATTTCATCCGACCAATAAAATAAGTGTTTTTAATACAAAAAAAGTCAACCTTCAAATAATTATGTTCAGTTATGCACTCAATACTTGGTCGCGAATCCTTTTGCAGAAATGACTGCTTCAATGCGGCGTGGCATGGAGGCAATCAGCCTGTGGCACTGCTGAGGTGTTATGGAGGCCCAGGATGCTTCGATAGCGGCTTTACTGTACGTTCACACCGCCGCCGACTTGAGCGTCAAAGAAGCTCTGGCCGCTCTGTCAAGGACGCTTGTCAAAAAGCACGGGGAAGCTCGTTGACACTCTGACGTAGCAGGGAGAAGAGAAGTGTCACAACATGAAATGTAATAAACAGAAAAAACAAGCAATACATTGAAGAAACCTTTTATAATGACACCATTTTTATAACCGTTTTGGTCACATTTGGTCGGGGAAAAAAATAATAATTATCTATTATTATTATTATTATTTGCATTAGGCTATTATTTGCATTAGTGCAATTGGTCAAATCGTTGTCACCGTGAGCAAATGAATTTTAAATGAATAAAACGAGCGTATCCCATGCCTCGTTCTTTTGTAACTGGTCCCTATAAGCAAACAACGTCATATCATATATAATAGGAAACCCAGCAACAGCGATTATCAGCTTCTCCTCCATTTTCTCGGAACTAATGTTTTGGTAGGAACGAAAGTTCACATCGTATGTTTCTCCGGAATCAGCCAGAGTGAAGGACGTCTTTATTCTGATTGGTTTCTGGCGTTTTGCCGCTGCTTGCCGCTGAACCGCGTCATAGCTCATTACCATAAAGTTGAGCTTCTTTCAACTTTCTGATTGACGCTCAAAACGCCCAAAACGCGACGCCGAGGGATTTGACGCTCCTTGCAGCTGAGAGAAGCCAGCTTCCATTGAAAATGAATGACTTCCGGCCGCTTTGGAAGCTCAATTCGGCGGCGGTGTAAACGTACGGTTAAGCTCATCCAGAGTGTTGGGTCTTGCGTCTCTCAACTTTCTCTTCACAATATCCCACAGATTCTCTATGGGGTTCAGGTCAGGAGAGTTGGCAGGCCAATTGAGCACAGTAATACCATGGTCAGTAAACCATTTACCAGTGGTTTTGGCACTGTGAGCAGGTGCCAGGTCGTGCTGAAAAATTAAATCTTCATCTCCATAAAGCTTCTCAGCAGATGGAAGCATGAAGTGCTCCAAAATCTCCTGATAGCTAGCTGCATTGACCCTGCCCTTGATAAAACACAGTGGACCAACACCAGCAGCTGACATGGCACCCCAGACCATCACTGACTGTGGGTACTTGACACTGGACTTCAGGCATTTTGGCATTTCCTTCTCCCCAGTCTTCCTCAAGACTCTGGCACTTTGATTTCCGAATGACATCCAAAAAGTACTTTGGACCACTGAGCAACAGTCCAGTGCTGCTTATCTGTAGCCCAGGTCAGGCACTTCTGCCGCTGTTTTTGGTTCAAAAGTGGCTTGACCTGGGGAATGCGGCACCTGTAGCCCATTTCCTGCACACGCCTGTGCACGGTGGCTCTGGATGTTTCTACTCCAGACTCAGTCCACTGCTTCCGCAGGTCCCCCAAGGTCTGGAATCGGTCCTTCTCCACAATCTTCCTCAGGGTCCGGTCACCTCTTCTCGTTGTGCAGCGTTTTTTGCCACACTTTTTCCTTCCCACAGACTTCCCACTGAGGTGCCTTGATACAGCACTCTGGGAACAGCCTATTTGTTCAGAAATTTCTTTCTGTGTCTTACCCTCTTGCTTGAGGGTGTCAATGATGGCCTTCTGGACAGCAGTCAGGTCGGCAGTCTTACCCATGATTGCGGTTTTGAGTAATGAAACAGGCTGGGAGTTTTTAAAAGCCTCAGGAATCTTTTGCAGGTGTTTGGAATTAATTAGTTGATTCAGATGATTAGGTTAATAGCTCGTTTAGAAACCCTTTTCATGATATGCTCATTTTTTGAGATAGGAATTTTGGCAATGAATCTAAAATATATGAAAGTTTAATTTTTATCATTACATTATGGAAAATAATGAACTTTATCACAATGTGCTAATTTTTTGAGAAGGACCTGTATATTAGTGCTGTCAAATCGATTAATCACGTCTAACAAAAGTTTGTTTACATATATCGTGTGTGTGGTATTTATGAATTTATTAGGAATTATTTATTCACTTTTTTTGTGGATGACTAAAACATTTTGGACAAGTTTACAAGGGGTAGTATATAGGCTATGTATAGTATGTATTTATTTATTTGAAGTTGCATAAATAAGTGTATATACATATGTAATTATAATCCATCTATACAAAAGAACCACAAACATCCATGCCAACAGCATTGCTTTTGGCAATAGCAGCAGATAGAAAATGATAATTATGCTAGCATAAATGAAACACCAAGACAAGCTGTAAACTCATCCTTCAGTCTCTCCTCCTGCACCGCACGACAACTTAATTTGCCCGCGAACGGTTGCTTCAGCAGTCCGGACCACGGCTCTAATTATTGGGATAATTGCTTTGCAGAGGCTCGGTAACAGCTGCGGCCTTCTGAAGAGGTAAATGATGTCCATAAATCTTTCTCCCATCTCCCTGAGGTCAGACCCCTACGGGTCGGTCTTTTTGTGAACGAACCCTTGCAAACGCTTGAAGGAAGCCGGTAAGGCGGTCGTGGCACAGCTGCAGCACGTCTGTTTCAATGTAATTTGCATTTTTAGCAGGTTCCTCTACTGGTGGGACGGCGTGGTTGGTTTGTTGTAAACAAAGCAGCTAGCGTGACTGATATGAGAACCTCCCCCGGGGATCCGGGGCTGAGGGGAGACATCCTGATAAAGTAAATGAAGGAGCTTAGCTCTTAATCAAACATTTGTTTGATATAGCAGAATCGATTGAATAAGGCAGCTAACCGATTGTGTTTGTGCAATTTTTGTTCTTTTCTTTTTATTAAATGAGCATTTTTTTTTGTGTAAACCTATGTGTATGTTTTTGTTGTCTGTAAAGCTGTTAGTTTGGATAATGTCTGTGTGAAACACTAATGAATCTAAAATGAAGGGAAATGAACTCTTTCAGTGTTCCGCTGAGGGGGAAATCATGGCTTCTGGCTATGACAGCTCATAGCATGATGGTCTTGGTGTGACCAGGCCTGATGTTTCTTCGTGGTAGATGGCTGCTTCTTTAAATGCAAAGCAATGTGTTAACTGAAAAGAAAGGCTTATCCAACGTTATAACTCCAAACAACACAAAGAAGAAAAAAAAATATTGGAAAATTATGCCATTTTTGTGACCATTATGATTTTGTTGCATTATGTGACATTGTCTTCTTGTCAATTAAAGAAGGCAATATAACTTATATAATTTAAAGGTGCTCTAAGCGATGTCACGCTTTTTTTTAGGCCAAAAATTTTTTTGTCACATACAGCAAACATCTCCTATCCGCTAGCTGCCTGTCCCCTGAACTGTTTTGTCCCCAAATTTTCTTGTTTTTAAACAAACAGTATGTTTATTACTATACCCAGATATGTTTATGCACAAATAATTACGGTGGCCCAGTAGTGCACAACACAACGGAATTTAAAAAGCAAACATAAGTTCACAACACAACGAAATGAATCCACAACACAACAGAAATGAGTCATAACACAACGGAAAATGTACAACACAATGGAAATGAGCCACAACAAAATGGAAAATGTACAACACAACGAAATAAAGCCGCAACACAACGGAAATGCTCCCGACCACTAGAGGGCTCTCGGAGCGCGATAAAGTTCGTTTTCCTTGCCATTGTTCTATAGAGTCAGCAGTCTCAATATATCAATAACACGATTAGTTTTAACAGTATGTAGCAATTGTATATCGACATAAAATATTACTTCAAAATCACCAACATGAATTATAGCTTCGTATTTATATACTCAAGAATGCTTTGACCCTCTACCACAGCGCATGATCCCTAAGGGAACGTCTGGCAAATCCACCAAGTAGTTAAAACGTATAATTTATTATAATATAATTTGATAAATAAAAATAAAAACCATTTGGTGAATTGCAGAATTACAGGAAGATATTGGCACAATTTCACCTGTAATAAGTCAGTCTGATCACTAGGAACCTAACCACAAGCTTTAGGACATGGAAAAAAAAAACCTTTAGGTGAATCACAGTAGGCCCTAATGTTTTTATTTAAAAGAAAGTGTACTGTGCTTACAAGGGTGAAATTGAGCTATTGGCACAATTTCACCTGTTGTAATTAGCAACTACAACCTTTATTCTGACCTACAACCTTTGAAACATGATAAAAGAAAAAAAATGTTTTCTTTGAAAGAGACATTTCCTGAAAAATAATATTGTTTACTGTAAATACATGAAGGGAGGTATTGGAAAAAAGTCACCTGTAGTAAGTCTACTACCAATACTGTGGTAGCACTCAAAGCATTCTAGAGTATTCAGCTATAATGTACGTTGGTGATTTTGAATTAATATTTGTCGATACACAATGGTTAGCTATACTGTTGAAACTACTCGTGGTGATGATATATTTTTTAGACTGCTGACTCTATAGAACAATGGCAAGGAAAACTAACTTTATCGCGCTCCGAGAGCCCTCTAGTGGTCGGGAGCATTTCCGTTGTGTTGCAGCTTTATTTCATTGTGTTGTACATGTTCCGCTGTGTTGTGGCTCATTTCTGTTGTGTTGTACATGTTCCGTTGTGTTGTGGCTTATTTCCGCTGTGTTGTGGCTCATTTCTGTTGTGTTGTACATGTTCCGTTGTGTTGTGGCTTATTTCCGCTGTGTTGTGGCTCATTTCTGTTGTGTTGTACATGTTCCGTTGTGTTGTGGCTTATTTCCGCTGTGTTGTGGCTCATTTCTGTTGTGTTGTACATATTCCGTTGTGTAGTGGCTCATTTCCGTTGTGTTGTGCACTACTGGGCCACCGTAAATAATAGCATATAATATTGAAAATACTATAACAAAAACATCAGTAGACCATTTGTAATTTAAAAACGTAAGCCTAGGAGTACCCTATTAATTTGAAATGCAATAACAAAAATATCAGTATTCACACTGTGTAGGGAAAAAATAATTAATATAGGCTATTACAAACTGACTGGTGTCTGGGACCTCATTGGGGACCTGACCAAAAAACCCATTTTTTGGTCAGCCAGGGGATCGTAAATAAAATTAGCTAATGGAATATGATCGTTTGGCGCTCTAGCGATTAATAAACATGCGTTTATTAACAGAATAATGCGTCTTGCGGAAGAATATTGTAGCCGGATCTACTTCTCTCTGTTTATGCCTATGACGAGTCACACAGGCACTGGGCTACACCGCAGCGATACGACCCAAACCAGTGTAAAATAGTCCCAATATAAACACTTATTATAGGTGTACCATGGTGACTCACGATACGACAAAAACACGGTTTGGAAATAGATTCATGATGTACTCGCTCATTATATAAATTTAGTCAATTTTGAACACAAAAAAAGTTACGGACTGCTGCTTTAATGCTCACTGTTCAACACTTTTAAAGATACGACGCGACCCCCCAAAAGAGCTCGCTGAGGCCCCCTTGTGGGCCGAGACCCCCCTGTTGGGAACCGATGGCTTAGAGCATTTTTAAAACTATTTTACTTTATTATAAAATATTATTATAATAAGATTTGGGTGGATGCGAAAAATAATACAAAATAATGTCAATAATGGTTTTAAAAATAGCCTTAATTTTCATTTCAAGAGGAAATATGATTTAGAAATGTTCTTGACAGGTTTCAGAAGTTTCACTTTTTAATTGGTGAGGGTCAGTGTTGAATAATTGCTTTCATTGTGACTAATGGTGCAGAAATCCTGTAATGGCTTGAGCAAAGGCAAGTCTGACTGCTATTGTCAGAGGAAAAGCTATCAGATATCATAGTTTTGACTGCCAGTAAATGTGTTGCAGTCACAAAAATGGGCTTGCAGGACTGCAATCATGTGGTTGTTCTTAAGCCATTCTTTTTTCGTTTGTCTGCTTCGGTCAAAGACATGACATGTTTTAATGACATGACATCTTAACTGATGTTTGGCCAATTTTTGTTGCTTTTTTTAATGACAGACAGTGGAACACTTTTTAAAATTGCCAGCCAATCTTTGTCTTGCCTGTTAAGGGCAAAACAGAGGTTACTGCTATTCTCTACTGTAGCTTTGATCCATTAATTCAACTGTCTCGAAACATTATTAAAATAGAAGCCATGGGCCTTTTTTAGGGGTTTGAACTTTTTCTTAGTCTGATGTGAATCTGATTATACATTGTGACTTCTAATTCTTTGAACAATGTTGTCAACTAAAAATAAACATCCTGTAGGCTGTTTCCCATCTTGTTAGCTTTGCCACATAAAAGATTTAGCATGAATGGCAATGAGCAACATCTGTTGTCCCCTGTAGTGTAAGAACAGGTGTAAAGCTTGTAACACTCGGATTATTATTAATCATGTCTTCTAGCGATGTGATTAAGTTTATATCTGTGCAGTATGAATATGACAGACAATCAATTTATACATGTATGTACTGTATGTATGCATGTATGTCAATTACAAATAAAGCTTCAAAAAAGGTGTTTATTCAAACTTTTCAAAACTGATGTAATGCATATTTTTGTAAAAAAAAATATGTTTAAACAAGTTTCAGTTGTTAAATAACATTTCAAAATGTTTAAATTCATTTTTTGACTAATGTCAGGTGGTTAAACCATTTTTTAACCAAACCTGGTTTAACCATTTTTTACCATTTTGTATAAAGGTTTAAAACCAAAGATCCCATAGTATTAAGTTTTAACTCATTTTCTTAGTCTGTTATTTGTTTGGACCGTTGCACCAACTGACATTTTGGAGGGTTAAGATAACAAAACATAAAATAATATGTGTTATTTAAATGAACCAAAAATCAAATAAGTTTTATATAGGGCTGAACAATAATTCAATATCAATATATATCGCGATTTTTTTTTTCGATATCGGTGATATGATTTTTAAATACATTTTCGATATTTCAATATACATAGCAGCATTTGTCACTGACTGACGTTAGGCGCGCAGTCCTGATGACGTACACCACAGACACGCAGCCACTGCTCAGAACAGCGGATCTCCAACGCGGCAAGTTTCAGCCACAGAATGAGCGCCCCTGACCGCAATGCAAATGTGACTGAACGAGCTTCCACAAGTGAGGAGAAAGCATACGAAATAGTTGATAAGAGAGGAAAGACTAATTCAGTGGTATAAATTCAGTGGTGTTTCGGTGTTTCAGCGTGCTGCAAAATGTGCCGGAGTGTGACTGCCGAGTCCGACTAGCAGCGGGAACACATCAAACGAGGATCAGGAGATAGACTGTGCCGATGCGCGCGTCCGCGGCCAGGAACGTCGCGTCCACACTCTAAAAATAGCTCACCGAAAGTTCTAATGAGCAGGTATCGCTCCCTGTGAATGTCCTGACGCGCGCACACACACACGCACACGACGCGCAGAATCCAGTTCTCTTTCTTTAGCGCTTGAATAATAACACACACATTTATGCCAAAATGTCCGTTTTGTCAATTGTATCCTCACAAGAACAGTCTAAATGAGTTAAATAAAATCTTAAATGAAAGTTAAGAGTAGCCTATGTGAGAAAATTAAATGCGTAAGATCCTCTCATCAGCGACAGATCTTAAAGGGACAGCAGCCAATTCTGTCTGTCAGTTAAGTTAACCAAAGAACAAAGGGGAACAGAGCAAATTACTCACTGATCTTGTCTAAAGAACGTGTGTAGCTTTAATAAGGATTAATCTATATTTAATTTATGCAGTTCAGACTATTTGATAACCTTATTCAATTTCTGTATATTTCGTGTTTTATTTACACACAAAACATTAATGGTGAACATTTTTGACTTTATAAAATGATTATCTCAAGTCTTGAAAAAAGTAAGACATATTTTTGTTATACATAGTTTAGTAGCCTCCTTTTATTTTTGGCAGAATTTATCATTATAATCAATTTTGTAACACCATAGTCCCTAAATTTATGTAAATGCAGGAAATGGGATTTAAATCGGAAAAAAATTCCCCCATTTTGTGTACCAAATGTTGCACAAATGTTATGGCAAATGTAAATTTAAAAACAGAAATGCATTGCCATTTTACATATTACATTGTCATTTTGCATATTACATTTCAAACTGAATATTGCTACCCATATGCTTTCATAGTCTTGTAGCAGGTATTGAGAAGATAATATTACTGTTATGATGGGTTATTTCATTGCTTTATGTAGTTTGTTATGGTGCAGTAGCGAAAGACTCCAGCAGATTTCATAGACTTGGCAAATTCATTTTTCAGAAGATTTTAGGAACACACATGTGTTATGGGCGTTCTTGGCAGTTTTTCTGAGGCTTTTATATTGTTCATATCGATATCGGAATTATATCGTATCGACTGAAATTAAGAAATATATCGTGATATAAAATTTGGCCATATCGTCCAGCAATTGCGATATAATACACAAATGGTTTCATGAGTCAACTGGCTTGGTTCTCAAGGAAAATGCGCACACAAATTAGTGATAATGCTGAAATGTGTATTTCTCAACTCAAACTACCAACAACAACTAAATGCACAGTGTTTCAAATTAAAATATTTTTTACTAAATTAAATAATGACATCTTTGCATTACTGCAAACTTGTTATTGTCTCAATAGTACAATAGCATAAAATAAATAAAACAATAAATAAGAACATTTGTATGCTCATGAAAATAAGATACTTTGAACATTCTGTTCAGACAAACAGGGACATTTAAGCAGGATGTAATATATGCTTTAAACTCAGTCTGTGGGTCATTTTTGGTTGTGATTGTCAAAACATTTGGTAACTAAACAAAATGTTACAATGACTGGTAGGCTACTGTTTTTATTTTAGCTTGGCAAAAATTTCACGATTTCAATTCAAATCTTGTGATTTGATTCCGATCTTGATTCAAGATTGATTCATTTGGATATTAGGTAGGCCTACAGTAGATGCATGTTAATTTTTCTCAAGAAAAAAAAAACTCAACTAATGCTGTAAACATACAGAGAGCCCTGTCAGTTATTGTTATGAAAGGTTAAAAATAACAAATTAAATATAATGTGGTTTTAGGCTATAAAAACAACGTTACAATAGTTTAATGATAAAAAGTAAAAATATTATTTAATATTGTGTGCACACATATTTAGCTAAATACTCCTCTCTATGTCTAGCCAACCAACGTGCTATCAAATGGCTTTCCTGAGGTAAATGTAACGGTATGTGACATTGTTCTACAGCTGTTTGTCTCTTTCCACGGTTAAAAAAACATTGATTGATCGTTATTATCTATGAGACATAAACATTTCGGTAAGTTGTAACGTTAGCTACTGTATCTTTCAACACACCTATTGTTCATTCGTGTTTATTAACTAGTAAAGAGATGTTCGGTTCACGACCACGATCTGTCACGTCACATTTACAAGCGCCAAAACGCCATTGTTTGTCATAAAATTGACAGAATCTGAGAACTGAGAATTAGTTTCCTATCAAAAGTACCCTGCTCTATCTAGTCTGTCGGTGTCAGTGTTGTCTTTGTTGCACGATTTTTTTCTCTGCGTGAGAAAATGAATGTTTGGCGTGAATGAGCGCGTGTGAATGCGTGACTCTCACGCTGAATGAGTGAGAGTTGGCAGCCCTGCTCTCTCTGCTCAGTGTCGGTTATCTTATTGCCAAAATATCGCCATATAACAGAGGTATATTTTTTTCTGACCACCAGTTCAGTGTCCGTCTGCTCGGCATCCATCTTCACCCATTCTCCACCGCTGCACACCGGAAAAAGGTCACGACGTGATCAAAGGCGCCTCACGAGCCACTACCTAAACTGAAACTGATTGGTCTTCTTTTTATTAGCCATGTAGAAAATGGGCAAACAGCTCTCAGAGAGAATGGGTTGTCATGTCCACACATCACATGTGACATGCATTTATTTATTTAATAAAAAGCGCAGCAATTTGCAATTGCATCATATAATCGCATAGGCTTGACATCGCGATTACGATATGATTAATCGTGCAGGACAAACACACACACATATATATGGAGAGAGAGAGAGTCAATAAAACAGACCTACCAATACGTGGGTTTGACAAAAATTGTTTTCTAGAATATAATTTTTGTTGTACTTAGACCCTAGAGCTGTCCCCTACTCAGCTCAATCCAGACGGTTGTCATGGGGGGACCGCACTGTGGTTGCAGCCGTTGTGTGTGCTGACGCGTGTTAACACTAGACAGAAGGAGATTTACATCACCATATGGAAAGCAGCGTAAATGGATGGAGAAGCATTGGTTACTGTAAAGCTATGTCTTAGTTGGTGCTTATTAGAGCCCGACCGATATGGATTTTTGGGGGCCGATGCCGATACCGATATTAGGGAGTAAAAAAAGCCTGATACCGATATATCGGCCGATATTATTTATGTGTATATTATAATACAGTAGCAATATTATTTATGTATATTATAGTACAGTATACCAGTCAAAAGTTTGGACACTTTCCTATTGGTGTGTACAAACTTTTGATGGGTACTTTACACAGTAGCTATAAACAGAATAAATATATTTTATAAACACGTTTTGCAATGATCACTCAAATGTGGTAATCAAACACTTGTGTGACACAGATATGTAATGGAGGCAGGGGGAATGATAGAATGAGAATTATACAGCTGAGCTGTAACCAAACTAGTTTGCATTGCATGTTATATTATATTATATTATATTCTAAATACTGTTGCATAATCTTCACTAACGACGACTTTGTCTTTTAATTTAGTCATAACTTGTATCAATAAATATATAAAAAGTGTCACTGACAAAACCTTATTATCTTCTATTTTTACTCTTAATTCCTCTAATCTCTACCAGTGGAGGAAGAACTCAGATCTTTTTACTAAAGTAAAATGAATAATATCATAATGAAAACGTTTTTAATTACATATGTACAGTACTTTTATACTATTTTAAATAATTAGTAAGCAAAATGTACTAAACGTGAAACTAGGCTACTCTTAATGCAAAATGGCCCTATATAAAGTGTTATAATTATATACATTTTTGGAATATTGCTTGATGTTGTAACGTAGCGTTATCAGGCAGAATGAGCTTTAACACGGTGTCTACACCGGACGCGGCCGTTACTGCTCGCGTCGCAACAGCTGTTTACCCTAGACAAAGCAGAATCAGTTTACTGTCGGAGATCGCTCGCGCCACGCATTTTAATCAATGTTTCATCAACCAATTGCCTTAATAAATAAGAAGGCCTAAATATAGCAGACAATATAATCAGGACTTCTCAGCTGCGCGCTTGCAATAGTCACAAGCTCACACAATACGTGACAGAGGCTTGTAGCAGAGAAATCAATTCTGTGAATTACACTGCGCAAATCACAAGTAGGCTACTACCCACCGGATGAAGAAGGGTTGGCTCTCAGTCTCCACAGGCTACATAAAATATTCATTTTATTTTATTTTTCGTGTTTGCATTTATGAGGAAAAAACAATGTTACAGACGCGACAGTTCAGCACTACGGACGTGAGCGCTCTGAAAGCGGCACTAATGCTTTGAAACTTTCACATAGACATCAAACAGAAAGCACAAAACCTTTCGTTTCAAAGTGATTTTCGTTTTGTATTAATTGTATCTTAATTTTAATCAATGTTTCATCAGCCATTTGCCTGGATTTAATTTATAAGAAGTAAATTTAGCAGACGATAGATAATCTCGACACGGAGGCGCCTGCGGGTGAACTGGAGCTCGTCTCATGAACCGAAACTCAGCGTATAGACCTGAGAATTGAAATATATCTATATTGAAATGTCTACTTTTAAACAGAACAATTCAAAACGAAAGACAGACAGACTCATGTAATCGTATGAAATGTGCATTTCTCTCTGGCGCGCGCTCACTGAAGATCGCGAGTCAGCATCGTCAACTTCATCTTTGGCTGACACTGACTGAAAACACTTGTTTATTAATAAACAATTAAAATGTCTCCTTGCTATATTTGTTGTATTCATAATCATTATTTTTGCCAGTTCTTGTGACAGCTTTTAGGTGCTATATTGGCAGCGCCACCCTTACATGAATCACGTACCCGCATTTTTTAAAATATTCATTTATCGGCCATTATAAATGCAGATACCGATAGTTAGGAAAATGCCTAAAATCGGCCGATAATATCGGCCCGCCGATATATCGGTCGGGCTCTAGTGCTTATCTTGGTGAAAGCCGAGTACAAAACAGCATGAAGTTTTAACATCTACTCTCGTGTAATGGAAATCATGAAGATCTGGATACGTCCAGTGACTGCAGTGAATAGTGCTGCTGGCAACAAGGGAAAGACCTTGTGACAGCCTGGAGAGACAGCTGACAGGAGGAAAGAGACCCCAATGGGGCTGGTTAGGGTTAGTTACCCTTGTCGGCAGTATCCAGCTCTGTGTTTACAGGATGCTGGAGACACCCGCCCAAGGCTCCTGAGAAATTAAAGAGAAAAATACCCCTAGAGTCCGCGAGAGCAGGGGCGGAAGATGACTCAATGTTGGACAACATGGTTAACGACGTTGGAATGGAATGGAAACGTATGAGTATGGAGAGTACTTCACTAAAGACTAGTTCAGGTTCTGCAGTTAGCAAAGTCATTGAACTCCAAGCGTGCGTCTGTGGCTGGAGCAAGGCGACAACGGTCAGGGGGTTGAAGATTCATCAAGGGAAAATGAAATGCTTGAGGGAGAAGGGACAAGGGCCTCGCATTGATCAGTACTTCTTACGAAGTCAGTCAAGTCAGTCGAATGAAATCCAGCGACAGGAAGCAAACCACAGTTCCCAGGATATCAGCACCCCTGTCATAGAGGAGAGGAGGGTTTGCACAGTTAGTGATGAACTCATTGATTCTTGTGAACCCGGTCAGACTAACCAGCATAAGAGAGAAAAGAACCTCAACGGGCATAGGCCTTGAGTTAGATGGCCAAGAGCTTGTGAGAAAACTGCATGGGACACGGTAAACACAGATCTATGCTTTGCATTGGAAAGATTAACTGGTACAGTTGAAAAGAAGCTGGATAAATTTGGGGACATCATTTACGCATATGGAAGTGAGAGGTTTGGTGTGGAAAAAAGGAAGGAAAAAGTACAAACTACTGCTGTTTCTAGACGGCAGCAGAAAATTTAAGGGTTAGTTAGAGAAAGGAGACAGCTTAGGAAGCATGGAAAAAAGCACAACAAAGTCAGAAGGAGGGACTCAATCTCTTACAAAGGGCCAAAAAAGATAAGCTTGCAACATTACGCAGAGCTGAGCGCCTACGGAAACGCTACAAAAAGGAGCGTGCAAGGGCTTATTTCTATAAAGATCCATTCAAATTAGTAAAGTTATTCACCAGTGAGAAGAATAGCACTTTAAAAGCATCTAGGGTTGAGCTAGAGAGATAATTGGAGGAAACGCATACAGATGCAAAAAGGCATGAGCCTTTGTCAATTCCGTCAGATATCCCACCTATCAATCCACCAGAATACCAAATGGAGGTCTGTTCACCTAAGTGGAAATAGATAGAGCAGGTTGTGAGAAAGGCAAGGGCTTCATCATCTCCAGGGCCTAATGGAGTTCCTTACAGAGTGTACAAGAGTGCTTCAGGAGTTCTACGAATTCTGTGGAAATTGTTAAAAGTGGCATGGGAAAAGCAGGTTGTACCTAGAGCATGGCGCCGAGCAGGTGGAGTCTTTATACCTAAAGAAAAGATGCTACAAGCATCAGTCAGTTTCGTCCTATTTTACTATTAAACGTCGAAGGTTAGCTTTTCTTCAGCATTATTGCGCAGAGATTGTCAACCTACCTATTAAAGAATGGCTTCATTGACACTTCAGTTCAAAAAGCGGGCATTCCAGGGTTCTCAGGATGCTTAGAACACATCAATGTTATCTGGCAACGAATTCAATCAGCTAAAAAGGAGAGGAATGAGCTCCATGTGACATTCCTGGATTTGGCTAATTCATATGGTTCAGTGCCACATGAGCTTCTTTGGGCAGCATTTGAATTTTTTAGAGTACCAATGTCAATAACAAATTTAGTGAAAGCCTATTTTGGAGATTTGCTATTTAGTTTCTCAACTCCAAAATTCAGCACCGCATGGCAATGCTTAGAGGTTGGAATAATGGCAGGATGCACCATTTCTCCACTGGCTTTTACCATGGCAACGGAAGTAATCATTAGGGCATCAAGATGGGTAGTAGGAGGAGAGCGCTTTGCTTCTGGGATGCGACTACCACCAATCAGAGCATACATGGATGACATGACAACCATGACTACAACAGTAGCCTACACTAATTGGTTATTGGGGAAGTTAACAGATAATATTGAATGGGCACGAATGCAATTTAAGCCCTCTAAATCAAGGAGCATCTCGATAGTTAAAGGAAAGGTAGTAGATAAAACATTGTTCATTAATGGTGAGGCAATACCAACAGTTTCTGAGAAGCCAGTGAAGAGTCTTGGGAGATGGTACGATGGGGATCTAAAGGACAAAGTTTGAGTGAGAGAAGTTAGACGACAAGCAGTGGAAGGGTTGAAGAGCATAAACAGCTGTGCTCTACCAGGCAAACTGAAACTCTGGTGCTTTCAGTTTGGTCTGCTGCCAAGGTTGCTGTGGCCACTGACTGTGTACGAGGTTTCTTTGACTACAGTGGATAAGCTGGAAGCGTTAATAAGTTCATACATCAGGAAATGGTTGGGAGTTCCACGCTGCCTCAGCAGAGTGGGACTTTACAGTAAAGGAGTATTGCAGCTGCCAGTCTCTGCTTTAACCGAGGAGTTTAAGTGTGCCAAGGTCAGACTGGAAATTACTTTAGCAGACTCACGCGACAAATGTGTAAGGGAGGCAGGCCCTGTGGTAAAAACTGGTAGAAAGTGGTCAGCAAATAAATCTGTAGTAGAGGCAAAGGCTGACCTTCAAATTGGGGATATCGTGGGACAGGTACAGCATGGAAGAGGGGTTTTGGGCTCAGTTTAGCTCCTCCTAAATGGCACAAGGCAGGCCCAGCTCAAAGGAGGAAGCTGGTAGTCAACGAGGTGCGAAAGCAGGAGGAGAGGATGAGATGTGTAAAGGCCATTTCCAAGGCCAAGCAGGGAGAGTGGATGAGATGGGAGAGTGTGGAACAGCGCAAAATGGGCTGGCAAGACCTTTGGTCAATGGAAGAGAGTAGGATCAGTTTCCTTATTAGGTCAATATATGATGTTCTCCCATCACCGCAGAACCTAAACCTCTGGGTAGGAGAGGATCCCTCTTGTCCCTTTGTGTACATCACCTGCCACATTAAGGCACATTTTGACAGGATGTAAGGTGGCTCTTAGCCAAGGTCGGTTTACTTGGCGCCATGACCAAGTATTGCGATGTCTGGCTTTAGCATTGGAAGGCAAGCGTAGTATGACCAATAAGTTGCCGCCTGTTCTAGCAAAACATTACACGCAGAAGACAATATTCCTCCGCCCAGGCGAGCAACCACCAAGAAAAGGTGCTAACACCAATTCTCACCCAGGACAATTGGAAGCTGCTAGGGACTGGAAGATGCTGGCTGATCTTGATCAACGGCTTATTTTTCCACCTGAGATTGCCACCACTAACCTACGACCAGATATTGAGGATGCGGTAGATGAGGCATATGAGAGGAAGAAACTGCGGTATGCTCATCTGGCCACTGAAGCAGAACAGCGGGGATGGAGAGTCCAGGTTTATCCCGTGGAAGTGGGTTGTAGAGGTTTTGTGGCACACTCTACAACCTGGTTCCTCAGAGACGTCGGATTCAGTGGCCAAGAGTTGCGTCGCACAGTAAAGAACTTATCTGAAGCAGCAGAAAGGAGCAGCAACTGGCTGTGGTTGAGACGGAAAGATTCTAGCTGGCTGTGTACAGGCCGCCATGCTACGGTTTCGTAGAATTCTTGAAAACTTGAAGAGTCTGTTGGTTTATTTGTATAGGTTGTATAGTATTTACAGTCATTACGTTCCTGTGTATATTGCGTGAATGACGGGTGGTTGGGCAGATATTGTGTTTTGCGGTAGGTGGTATGCCATACGGAACCGTTGCCACTGAAACTGTATATTATGCGTATGGTTGGGTTGCGGAGATATTGTGAGATTGTGGTTAGGTCTCAGCAAGCAGGAGGGATGTAGAGGTCAGTAAGCTGGGCTGAGTTGAGTCGGGGACGAAGGGGGGTTACTCTGGGACGCCAGAGTCACTGTCGAGCCCTCTTGAGGTGTCGTGGGCTAGTCGACGAAACACTGAGGACGGAAGGTGCCCACTTGAAGACCCTAGAGATGTCCCCTACTCAGCTCAATCCAGACGGTTGTCATGGGGGGACCGCACTGTGGTTGCAGCCGTTGTGTGTTCTGACACGTGTTAACACTAGACAGAATGACATTTACATCACCATATGGAAAGAAGTGTAAATGGATGGAGAAGCATTGGTTACTGTAAAGCTATGCCTTAGTTGGTGCTTATCTTGGTGAAAGCCGAGTACAAATCAGCATGAAGTTTTAACATCTACTCTCGTGTAATGGAAATCATGATTAATTAAATAGTTTGCCTGATTGACTAGCATTCACAAGCTGTTATTTTTGTGTTTTATATTTAATTTGCAGTGTCTTTATATGCGGTTTCAAACTATCCCATTGTTACTGTTGCTATTTGCAGTGGTAGGTTCTCCCTCAAAATAAAGATAAGCACCCTGTTGAATCACTCACTCGATTTCCCTGGATTATTGCCACATTCACTCTTGCACCTGAGTGAGGATGGATGTTTTATTCACTGAAAGTGCATCTCACTGAACAGAAACCAGAGCCCGTTTCAGAGGGTGAACATATGCTGGGTTGTCTTCTCTCCGCTTTCCACATCTTTCAGAGTCGTGCAGTGATCATTGCACTTGGCAGGCCCTTAAGTGGTTAAGCTACAACATATAATATTAAACATGACCACTGTTCCCTCCGTGCTTCTCCTGTGGCACTCACACAGTCTGTATAGATTCACCAAAACAGTTTCAAATAGTGACTCTTCATTAATTTCCTTCTCTGTGGGCCTCTAGTCAGTTAACGTAGTGTGATCGCGTAGAGCTACGTCACACGTAGGCTCACTATTGGCCAAC
Organism: Siphateles boraxobius; assembly: GCF_051911475.1. NCBI lineage: Eukaryota > Metazoa > Chordata > Actinopteri > Cypriniformes > Leuciscidae > Siphateles > Siphateles boraxobius. The sequence continues at coordinate 11,715,160 of NW_027508931.1, read as the reverse complement.
GCTGGTCATGTGTGTGATGCGTGTGATGTACAACAACAGAAGCTTACGCTATTACACTAGTGAACTGACTCGACGCCTACAGAGAAGGAAATGAATAGTTGAAATAAAGTCGTTATTTTTGTTTTTTTTGCACACAAAAAGTATTCTCGTCACTTGATAAATTTAAGATGGAGCCACTGTAGTCACTTGGACTATTTTAACGATGTCTTTAATAACTTTTCGGGGCTGGCAAGTTTCAATCCCTGAAGAAGCCTATGGAGGAGTGATCCAGCTCTCTGATTTAATCAAAAATATCTTAATTCGTGTTCCGAAGATGAACGAAGGTCTTACGGGGTTGGAACAACATGAGGGTGAGTAAATACTGACAGAATTTTCATTTTTGGGTGAACTATCCCTTTAAATGGGCTCAAAGTAAAGGATTATACCAAGTTCAGCACAAGTTAAGCTCAAATTACATAATTTATGTCGTAATGTTTATAACTGCAAAAATTTAAATGGTTTCTTCTCTTTTTAAAAAAATATGGAACACGGTGGAAAATGAATGTTAAAATACTCAGTTTTAATAGTATAGCCACAAGATCTCGGATGATCATAAATCGACATTTAATTTGCAAGTGCAAGAGGTGGTTTTCTGGGAGGTGAGAATGTGCCAATGATACTAATGCTAATACAGTAGCAGAGAGTTTGGGTTTCTCTGAAGGGAGAGATTTCAAGGCTGGTGTCATAGTCACTCATCTGTGCATGAAAGAGGTGAGCAAGTGCTTAATGCGCTCTGCCGCAAGCAAATCCCTGACTGATTGAAACTTCACCTTTTTATCAGGTCTCAACCTGACTGAAGCTTCACTTGTTGACGTTGGTTCATCCATGGCTTGTTTCGTCTACTCTTTATTACTTATGACAAACACTGAACACGGTGCACAGAGGGGCGTTTGGTGTCAAAGAGATTTCTGCCCCTTACAACTGATTCATTTGACCAGCAAAAGCAGAAATTATAATTTTATAAACCTTGTCAGAAAATAATGACGTGAATATTTTAGTTGAGCGTGCTCAAAAGAGATCAGTTTACCATCCATCCTGTCAGATTCAGTCAGACTTAATATACTTAATATTAATGCAAATATAATTTGCATTAAGCCCTGCAGATGTATTTTTTCAAACCATGGTAAGTAGTTTTCTCCATTTATGTTGCTTCATAAAAGCCTATTTTATGAAAGATTGTGTTTTTCAACATATTGTCAGCTTATTTATGTGAAGCAAACATAGACTCAGGTCTGAAATGCTACTTGTTGTGATTGTTTGTTTTAAATAAAAAGAAAAATACACTGGCATGGTTTAAGAAACTTTTTTTATTAAATAAACATAATTTATTAATCAAGGAAAAGTTCGAATAAATTAAATTCACTTACTTTTGAACGTCATCAACAAAACCCAAAATAATGTATCACAGTTTTCACAAAAATAATAAGCAGCACGACTGTTTTCAACATTGATTAATAATCAGAAATGTTTCTTGAGCAGCAAATCCGCATATTAGAATGATTTCTAAAGGATCATGTGACACTGAAGATGATTGAGTAATGATGCAGAAAATTCAGATCTGCATCACAAGAATAAATTACACTTTAAATAAAAAAAACTTTATTTTTTGGGTGTATCTAGTTTTATTTTAAATTATTTTCCTTCTAAGCAAATAATCAGCCAAGTTAAACATTATCTCACTACTTTAGAAGGAAGTTTGGGGAAAGACTTTGTCCCTCCCTATTGTAAAACATTTCTCTTCCCTTTTAATTGTTCTTCAAAGGGTCTCATAGTCCTGCAACAAAACTACTATACTTTCATACTAAGGAATTGTTTGGCTTTTTGAAGCCTGTTTTTCAGAGCAGAACTTCATCTGGGACTGGGTTTCTGATTAATCTCGAATTGCACAAAACAATTAGTCAGACATAGGGTTGTCACCCTACCAAAATTTTAGTAGTCTGTTTCAGTCAAATTTCATGGTTTCAGTTCCAAAGCAAAACTATTGTGACTATTTTGTTGTAATTTTTTTTTTGACTATTTGCAACTTAAATATACTGTTTGAAATAAATGAAGTTAGTTCATTTTAATGCTATAAATGATTATAAATATGTTAAAACATTAGCACGTAGCCTTTAAAGGGCAACTATTTCAACTTAATAAAACCGTTTAGAAATCATTTGGGTGGTTAAATAACCTGTTCTGGTGAGAATGTTGACTTTCCCCACTCCCCCCAGCGTTCCCAGGCGGAAAACCAACCTTACAACATGGGAAGTCTCTCAACATTACTAACGTCCCTAGGAAGTCTCGTGAGAAGCGAGAATGAGCGAGAAACACGAACTGCTTTACGGCAATTTGAAATTTAAAACACACGCCATATGATCAGTGTATGATGCATTACCCACCTCGGTAGACATGGCACCATAAAGCTGGCCGGCTCCGATAATAACAAATGCACATGAGCAGCGGTAAAGGGGAGGAGGGTGCCGCAAGTGAGTTTTTTTATGACAGTGTTGTGAAATATACGCCCCACAGCTGTATGGGGAGCTCATTGAGACAATATGCGACAACAAAAGTGAAAATCAGCGAAGAAATGGCTAGAGTTCTATGGCTAGAGTTGCCTAATCCGCCTTTAAATATTGTTCAGTTAAATAAACATTGCATTTTAAAAAATCAAATGAAGAGAATGAAAAACAAAGAAACATATTTACAGAACAAGTGGCAGGTCTTACACTTTAATACACGGATCTATTTTGACACATTTGATTTTTTTTGTCTCGTTTATCAAACATCTCAGTAGAGTACTTGACAGCATGAAAAAGAAATGTTTTATTCAAATTATGAATAGGTTATATCAAAAAAGCAATCAAAGAGCGCTAGTCAATGAAGCTGATATCACCTCGGTTCGGCTGAAGCGCAAGCTCTCTGACTTAGTGTGTGTACATATATATATATATATATATATATATATATATATATATATTAGAGATGCTCCGATCAGCATTTTTGGGGCCGATCACTGATTACCGATCACCAAAATCATGATCTGCCGATCACTGCCGATCACAGAGTGGCAGGGGAATGGGAATCTTTTATCTATAATCTAGCAGAGTTTGAAATGTGTTTATTTAATTGTATTTAGAAAATGAGATGTCTTAAGGCTACTGTAGGCCAACTTTCCCAAATAAGGCAGAGTAACATTAAATTATTCCAAATAAAGAGGGGTAAGGCAGACCAACACACATCAGATCAGCCTAATTGCAGGGGATCAAGTTACACTAAGGCATATTTGGAAATTGTAGCCTCTTAATAAACCCACTACATTTACTAATTGGCAACAAAATGTACAATGTACTGATAAAAGGGACAAAACTATGGCAAGTTTTTTTCTGTTATTATTTTGAACGTCTGATGTAGTTGAGCAGAATGCTCTTTTATGAAGTTACTTCATTAAAGGACATATTTAATGAGATTATGCCTGAAAAGGTTTTGGATTTTTTATCATATGTTCATTTAAAAATATATATTGTATAAATTGACTTCTTGTTTATATTTGTTTTATTTTATTGTATTTATATGATATTTGTATTTTTATAATTGAATTTTTGACATGAAAAAAGCTTTGAATGCTGACATGGCATTAAATAAAATAATCTGAATCTGATGTAGTTGAGGAACCAACTACGTCAGATCAAAAGAAAAAAAAGACCACCACCACTTTTGAAACATCTCGCGGCACGAATGTACCAATACAAATAAATAAAAACATCTCCAGTTAACTCAGGGCATTCATTTTGTTCATTTGTTAAATAAGAGGCGATCTAGCGCTGAAATGTTTTTTTTTTATCAAGTGATCGAAGTGCTCGTTGGTGCAGCGATCAGTGGCGCAGATACCGCGTTCTGTTGTGGCTCGCGCGGTGCACGGTCTTCATTCGGACGCGCGCTTCAATCCGTTGGGAAGACTCCCTATTAGTTCCGGTGAAGGAGAACTCATGTTGCCACTGCCAAGCTCCACTCTGCTGTTGTGTGCCCGTGCGCCACGCATGCAGGTGGGAAAAAGTCGCGCGAGTAATTTACGTCACGTGATCGGCTTTTTTGATCGGCGCTTTTGGGGTTCGCCGATCAATCTATTTTTAGCCAATATCGGCCGATCATAATCGCTTCCGATCAATCGGAGCATCCCTAATATATATTTATATATATATATATATAATAAACAAATCTGTCTTTATACCTCGTATATATGATACTCTGGTGTATAAAGTAGATTTTGATTAACTTACACCTCTGATTGGCCATTGCGTTTACGCACTCGACAAGCATATCTGTGATTGGCTACAATGCTCAACGCTGCAAAAACAAGTTGTAAATCTAAACCTTTGATGCTCTTCACAGAGGGCTCACACAAATATGCACGGGAGAGTTTGAAAGTAGTGCCTATCACCGATACTCGATACTACCGTTACTGTAGAAAGACTGGTAGGCCTACTGTTAAGTTTTTAAAGTATTGACTTGGTACCGAAGTACCGATAAATATGACAACCCCAGTCAGACAAGTTAATAAAGGACTGGAGAGTTGGTTGTTATTATTAAACAGACTTTGGTTGTTATTTTTCTTCTTATTTGTTTTGAAAGTTGTAGGAAATCTCTTATTGGGTCATAACCAACACTCATCATTGATAAAAAATAAGATGGATGGCCAACTATTAGCAGAAATCATTGGGGAGCTTTAAAATGGTACATTTGCATTCACAGATGTTTGCAGTCTACTAGAAATTGTAATAGGAAGTGTTTGTCAGCCTAGACTTCAGTTATTATTCAACCCACATTGCCTGATGTGGATTATGGAGAAAATGGTCCAGTGGTCTATAATATTTCCTTCTGCTTCTTAATGAATCAGACTGACTTACAATTTAGAAGACAACTGATATTAATTGCATAGAGACCATTGACATTTCAACTGTTCCACCCACCCGGCCACCTCTCATTGCTATGTGATCCAAAACACATATGCCTTGTTAGTTTTTTTTTTAAAATTGATCACAGGATACATGAACCAAATTAATTGAAAAAGAAAAAGTCATTGAAGATTGATGTCACTAATAACAACTGTAGTGATTTATTGCAGTTCGAACAAGTGAATCCCAGCAGACTTCTGTGAACCCTTTGAACCAAATCGTCCAAATTCAAGCTTTATCACATTATTACAGGAAAGCAAGCAATGTGTAATCTCCCAGAATCAATAGATGATCCATGTATGCCTTGGCCGCCCTGTAATCACAGAGCCCTGACGTACAGATAGAAATATCCTATTCTGGCTCCCGACGAGAAACTGGATGATTGATCCGGGTGTGGTTACTGAGCTCAGATATCAGTCTGTTCCTATTTAGGGCCTGTTATGCGGTTCTGCAGCAATATCGTCTTCTGATCCCCTTCATGAACGTTGACGATGAATCTGTTTAGTTGTATTATGTGGGTATAGAACACTAATGGTACTAGTTTTATCAGCTTTTGGTTAAGTGCTATGAGGATTTAGTACACACGCTGCTTTATTTTTAATGTAAGAATATCACAAAAACAGGACCAGGCCTTCCTAAAATCTGTCTGTCTCTATCTCTCTATCTGTCTGTCCTATAAAGGCCAATCAGATGACGCAAAACTCATGAGACATTTTTTTTCTATGCGCTGCTAATATTGCTTCTCTACATTCACCGGTCTAGCGGTTCTACCAGGTTTCTGAAAAGGACAATACATTTGCAGTTTCTTTTTGGAGAGTTGAGACATTGCAATGACAGCAACACTACACCAATGACAGTGAGAAACTAGGGCTGTGATGTTTTGTGCATATATTTCCTTCACAGTGGTGCTCTTTCTTTCCTCCCTAAAAGCCCAAACTTAACATCAAAATCAGCTAGATCGTGATTGACGTAAATTACTAGGGATGCACCGAAATGAAAATTCTGGGCCGAAACTGAAACCGAAAATTCTGAATGCACTTGGCCGAAAACCAAACCGAAAATGACATTAAAAAATTAAATATATATATATTTTTTTTTTGTATAATTATTATACAAATTATTATTAAACTTTTTAATTTTTAATTCAATAATTTTAATGAATCTGAATATTTTTTTTAATTAAGCCAATAAAATAAAATAACAACACTTATTTCAAGTTACACAAAAATTGGACTGAAAATAGGCCAATATTAAAATAATATTAAAAGCAGGGTAGGGAGGTTTAAGAAACTAGCAGAAAACTGCTGGATTTTGAAAGTATTGGGAATTTGACTGCTCTTTCTCTGCCATAATTGACCTATGGCTAAGCCACGCCCCCTCCACTCACTCCGACAAACAGTCAACATTCGGTGACAGGCGCTATGGCAGCTGTCACAGTAGGAGACATTTCACAGGAGGCAATTGATGATTTTTGGAGACAGAAAGATTATATAGATATATATTTTGGTAGAAAGTTGTCTAAAATATAGTGCTTTAATATGTAATTAATGGTTCATGATCAAATTAAATATGTACAGGTCTAAGTTGCATACGTTTCCAGGACAAGCCTTTTTACCATCTTTACCTAGAGTAACGTTACCTCTCCGTTAGTTTGGTGCTACAGTATTTACATGAATCATTCAGCACAACATTGCTAACATTTGTTACCTCAGTTATTTACAGATACGTTAATGAAGCTAAGTGACATGATGTAATGTTACAGCGCAGCTAGAAGCTAACGTTAATGTTTTCTAATGTTAGGCTAACGTTAGGTTAGAGATATTAAAGATAACGTTAAAATACATGGTTGACTTATCTTAGAACAGATGTAGACATCCTTGTTTAATTTATCCACGTTTAGTTGGTGTTGTGGTCTACCGCATAACTTAATCCAGACACTTATCTCGGTTAAGATGTGGCTTGGGAAAGGGTAAAAAATACACACCGTCACCCAGCCTCTCGGGATACCTAGTGTTGGAGTTGCATGTACTCAAAGGAAGCAGAGAGGAAGCAGAGAATGTCCGAGTGTATGGGATAGCTTTGCGCACTGTGATTGGCTTATCGCGTTTGGGGGTGTGGCTTAGCCATAGGTCAATTGTGAGACTTCCTAGCTTCCGGCCGGTACGTGCCTCTCCTCTTCCGAAATGAGCGAGTCAACCGAGTGCGCGCATATGGGCAGCTCCTGTTGCAGCAGGGCTGGGCCATAGCAGCGAGGGAGAGTGACAGTGACTGTGTTTATTGCAGCCCTGAGAGGACTACAGACACTATTTTTATAAACTCCTTTTCAGAGTACTTACATTTTAGATATGTATTGGTATATAAAGACAGTTTAAACAAATTTGGCAAAAATTGTTTAAGAAACAAATTGCCTACCCTGCCTTTAAATATCAATATATTAATATCAATTTCTTCTTCTTCTTTCAGTTCTATGCAGCAGAATCAGATTTAACATATTTATTTTTTGACCTATTTTTAAATTGAAGTAGTCCTACAAAGCTATTATTATGTGAGCAGATAGCAGGGAGAGGACCAGTGAACAAGAGGATAGCATCCTTTTACCAGCGTTGCCCAGCATGGCCATACACACCATATAACAGCAGAGTAGGGCGCATATTTTCGGCTTAAATTTTCTGCATTTTTCTCTTTAGGCCAAAAACTGAAAATGCCTTTTTCGGCAACCACAAAATTTCGGTGTGTCCCTATAAATTATAGTCTACTGTTGCTAAACTGCAGGATGTGCTCGACAATAAAAAGAGTTATTAAAGCGCCAAAGAGATACTGTCCCCCAACCAGCTTTCTGTGTGCGCGCTCCAAACCAGAGTGGAACATGGACACGCAAAGTAAACTTTGAGTTTCAGGTTTGCACGGCTTTCGCCTAAATGGTTAAATACACACAGAAATATATCAAAATGCCCTGTTTGGCGAGTATTTGCTTAAACACTGTCGGTTATGTTTTAAGTGAACATAAACAGTTGGGAAATAAATCGCATGTGTAACAGTATAATGGTTCCGTGCATTCGGTTTTAAAGTGACAGAAACCTAATATTCCGGCTGCCATCTGTGTCAATGTTAATCAAACAAGAAAAGACAAAGAGAAAATCACTAATTTCTCTTTAGTAGATTTAGTAGGATTAATCTACATTTAATTTACACTGTGAAGACTATGCAGTGTTGTTTCACATTTGATTACTTTCTGTTAATAAAGACTCTTCTGTTCTTTATTTATTTCACAGGAATGCTATATTTGTTAAGCTCTAAGCTGTTCCTATTCAGAGACTATTCCTCTAAGGCCCTGTGTCCACCAACTTGTTTTTTCACGCGGCTGGCATATTTTTTCCAATTGTTTTCAATGGGAGCGCCTCGTTTTTAAAACGGCATGAGCGTAACGAGACGCCGAGCATCTTTTCCACGCTGAAGCTCTGTCTTTTACCGGTCGCTGAGTGTTGAAGAACAGCTGTCCAATCACAGTGAAGGAAGGGCGGGACAAAAACCACACCGATCAACCGTCACGTTCTGCTTGTTCAACTTCAACAGATGACAACAAGAAGCATAATTACGGAAAAAATGATTTAAAACTAGAGCCAGAGCAAATATGTTACATTGTATTGACATTTTTATATAGAAACAACACAGAAACAAACTATCTTTGAAATGAGTTTCTGCTAACACTTCCGTATCATAGCAAACAAAGGGTCTCAACCGTAGACTGTAAAAAAATAGGTCTCAACTGAAGAAAAAAACCCCGCTGCGCTGCCAAAACGCTCTCAAGTGCCCACAGCTAGGCGTTTTCAGCAGAGCGCCTAGGGTTTTCAGCTGGCTAAAAATGCTTTGGTGGACACACGGCCTTAGAGAGGGAATGGCATATGCGTTGCTTGCCAATAAATAAATAGTTGTCAATTCATAAGACTCTCTCATCTCTTAATTTTTTTATACTTAAAATATGTATATATTTATAATGTGTATTATTTATATAATTTGTGCGTGTGTGTGTGTGTGTGTGAATTATTATTAATAATAATAATATTATTATTATTATTATTATTATACCTATTCTACTCTTGATCAACTTTTTTTGTCGATGCTAGCAGGTTTGTTGTGATGTCTGAGGGCAACTGAAGGATGACACATTATTGTCAAGCCATTGTTAGAGCATTGTATGTTAATGCACATTGATTTTGGCCTTTTTGACTGTTGTTGTCATCCCCTGACAATTGCTAATTGCATTTTCATGCTCTATGAGTCACTCAGCAGTTGTTTACTGTGCTAGGTTAGAGACTGTGGTTATTGACAGTTAGTTAGCAGACTGTGGTCTTACCCTGCTAGAATGAGAAAAAACAGACATACTGCTGAAATAATGAATTTTGTTGAGGGAGGAAAACTAAAGGTTTAAGAAGTCACAAGGCATTCTCTTTATGTGCTTGAATTATTAAGAGGTTTTAGTTTAAAGGGTTAGTTCACCCAAAAATTAAAATTCTGTCAGTAATTACTCACCCTCATGTTGTTCCAACCACATAAGACCTTCGTTCATCTTCGGAACACAAATTAAAATATTTTTGATTAAATCTGAGAGCTGAATCACTCCTCCATAGGCTTCTAAGGGATTGAAACTTGCCAACCCCGAAAAGTTATTGAAGACATCGTTAAAATAGTCCAAGTGACTACAGTGGCTCAAAGTTTATCAAGCGACGAGAATACTTTTTGTGCGCAAAAAAAACAAAAATAACGACTTTATTTCAACTATTCATTTCCTTCTCTGTAGGCCTCGAGTCAGTTCACTAGTGTAATAGCGTAAGCTTCTGTTGTTGTACGTCACACGCATCACACACATGACCAGCGTCGGCCTACGTGTGACGGAGTGATTGTGTGATGATGTGGAGGAGTGATCCAGCTCTCAGATTTAATCAAAAATATTTTAATTCGTGTTCCGGAGATGAACGAAGGTCTTACGTGGTTGGAACAACATGAGGGTGAGTGAATACTGACAGAATTTTCATTTTTGGGTGAACTATCTGTTACGGTGTTTATTCATTTTGTCATGTTTCTGGTTTGTGGTTTCTCTGTCTTTGGTCTTTTATTCAGTTTGTGCCTTGTTAATAGTAGTCTGTTATCCTAGTCATGTCATTATTAGGTCCCTTGTTTCAGGTGTGTTGTCTTGTTAGGTTGTATGGTCCCGCTCGGTGTTCTGATTTGCCCCAGCTGTGTCTTGTTCCCTCATCCCGTCTGTGTATTTAAATCCTGTCTGCTCTTTTGTTCGTGGTGAGTTATTGAATGTATGTTTTAAAGTGCGTACCACGAGTATCTTGTCTGTTCTGAATTTGTAATTAAAGTCTGCTACTGCTGCATTTAGATCCGCCTACTGCCTTTGCTTCCACGCAAATTCGTAACAGAATAACTGACCCCCTAGGATCTAGCAGCCATGCCTACCTGGAGTCCTGATGTCCAGATCCTCCGTCTTCGCCAGGAGAATCGCGCCATCGAGGATTATGTCGCAGAATTCCTCGAGCTGGCATATCTCGCGCAAATGAACACCCACGGCTTGAAGATCTTCTTCCGCGGAGGATTATCGGAACCACTCCGGTCTCTGATGCCCGAACCTGGTCCTCACGGATCTTTAGAATGGTACGTTGACCTGGCCCTGTTGTGGAGCGGTTCCCCGTTTACTGTGGGCGTGGAGGAGAAGCTGCGAGAGCCTGCGCTTAACGTCAGCCCGGTCGCGCCCGCGCTTCACTTCAACTGCTCAGCCGAGACCACGCTCCACGAGCCTGCGCTTCACGTGAACCGAGTCGAGCCCGCTTTCCACGACATGCCTGAGCTTCTTCCTGCCGAGACCGACATGCCTGAGCTTCTTCCTGCCGAGATCGACATGCCTGAGGCTGAGCTTCTGTCTTCCGAACCCGCACGTCGCTTCAGCCTCGACGAACCCGAGTCAAGTGAGTCAAGTGCCGCCGAGTAAAGTGAGACCGCGCTTCCCGAGTCAAGCGAGTCAATTGCCGCCGAGTCAAGCGCCGCCGAGTCAAGTGATTCAAGCGCCGCCGGGTCAAGTGAATCAAGTTCTGAGTCAAGTTCCGAGTCAAGTGAGTCAAGTTCCGAGTCAAGTGAGTCAAGTTCCGAGTCAAGTGAGTCAAGTTCCAAGTCAAGTGAATCAAGTGCCAAGTCAAGTGAATCAAGTGCCAAGTCAAGTGAATCAAGTGCCAAGTCAAGTGAATCAAGTGCCAAGTCAAGTGAATCAAGTGCCAAGTCAAGTGAATCAAGTGCCAAGTCAAGTGAATCGACTACCGAGTCAAGTGAGTCTACCGAGTCTACTGAGTCTACCGAGTCTACCGAGTCAAGTGAGTCTACCGAGTCAAGTGAGTCTACCGAGTCAAGTGAGTCTACCGAGTCTACCGAGTCTACCGAGTCTGCCGAGTCTGCCGAGTCTGCCGAGTCTACCGAGTCTGCCGAGTCTACTGAGTCAAGTACGTCCAGTAGTGAATCAAGCCCAGTGAAGCGTCGTCGCAGAAGGAGGAGGAGGACTCGTTTGCTTCGCCAGGCTACGGAGGGCGTTCCCAGACTCCTCGCCCTGCCGGCCCCGCCTCTGCGCCTCGCCCTGCCGGCCCCGCCTCTGCGCCTCGTCCTGCCTGCGCCCTTCAAGCTCCGGGAGGCCTGCCCGGAACCCATCTACCACCTGGAGGTTCCTCCCGAGGATTTCCCCAAGTATTTTTTGGGGGGGGGCAGAAGGTACTCCGTGAGGGCCATGGAGACGACGTCGACATGGTCATCATCCTCGTCTGAGTCTGCTCCGACCTGGCCACCATCTCATCGTGCTCCGCCCTGGCCTTTGCCACGCCATGCTCCACCCTGGCCTTTGCCACGGCATGCTCCGCCCTGGCCTTCGCCTCGTCCTGCTCCGCCCTGGCCTTCGCCTCATCCTGCTTCGCCCTGGCCGCCGTCACGTCCTGCTCCGCCCTGGAGGCTTCCTGTTCCGGGCAAGCCACGCCCTCGTCAGCCTCCAGGGCGCCCACCCTCCCGCCCCTATTTGATGTTCATTCGGCGCGGGGTCGCGCCTTATGGAAGGGGGGGATAATGTTACGGTGTTTATTCATTTTGTCATGTTTCTGGTTTGTGGTTTCTCTGTCTTTGGTCTTTTATTCAGTTTGTGCCTTGTTAATTGTAGTCTGTTATCCTAGTCATGTCATTATTAGGTCCCTTGTTTCAGGTGTGTTGTCTTGTTAGGTTGTATGGTCCCGCTCGGTGTTCTGATTTGCCCCAGCTGTGTCTTGTTCCCTCATCCCGTCTGTGTATTTAAATCCTGTCTGCTCTTTTGTTCGTGGTGAGTTATTGAATGTATGTTTTAATGTGCGTACCACGAGTATCTTGTCTGTTCTGAATTTGTAATTAAAGTCTACTGCTGCATTTAGATCCGCCTACTGCCTTTGCTTCCATGCAAATTCGTAACACTATCCCTTTAATGTTTTGTTACATAGCTGATATTGTACTGTGCATTTCGATTACAACAGGAGCTTTATCAGAATTTCATATCAAGGACCAGAACTATCCGTTCTTCCATATGCTTAACAGCGTCTTTAACTGTTTAATTTTTATTTATAATGCTAATGTTGGCATTTGTGTATGTGTTTTTGTTTGTTTTATTTGTAAAGAAAATGTGTCTACATTGGAAGATACTATAGTATACTATACTATACTACTATTTGATACTTTTTGTCTTTATTTACTGCCAGCAATATAGCTTTACTGCCATTATTAACAATTATAATTTTCAGACCAAACTTCAGTATTGGAAATCATACTGAATGAATAAATAAATAAGGAGAAGGAAATTAAGGGAAAAGTAAAAAAATTCTCTCCCTCTTTCTTTTACAGGACACGGAGATTTCTACGGACTGCAACCATGTAAGTACTCAAAAAGCCCTGCCTTTAATAATAATTATCATCTGCGTTCTACTGTACTTCAATATGACTCATCTCCTTCACAGCTTCACACTTCTCTTATGGTGATGTTCCTCTTTGTTTACTAGACCCCCTGTGCACACTTTATTCTTTCAGACAATTCTTTGTAGCTTTACGAGAGAATGCCTCAGTAGGATTTAGAGACTAGTAAGATCAGCAAGTAATTTCAGAAGAATAATGGCCTAATCACTTTCTAATGATGACTGCAGCCCGCAATTAATTTGGTGGGGCCCCGAGAGAGAGATCTGTTTCTGATCTCCTTCCCTAACGTTCGTGGCTTTGATGTTCTCATTAAGACCGCGGTGCTGAGGCCTGGTCCACAAATCAGAAACGAGGAAAATTTAAGCATTTGATTCAGGCCTGAGTCACCCGTCTCATTATGCAAGGCTCATAGTTGAGCAATAATTATGATAAAGACCTCATTCTGCCGTTTTGAAACATTCATCAGCACTTTTAGTTAGTGTCACTATTAATATGCAACCTAGAGGTTTTGAGCATTGCTGTGTGATACAGTGACTACAAGGCCGTTTACTTCAACTGAGATCTTATTATTTAAATAGAATGTTTAATTTTTTCTCTTTAAACTGAAATCTTTTACTTTCTATTGGGCCGTTATTTTCCGCACAAACCATAAAATGAACAAAGCATTACATCTTTTTCACTGCACTGCACAGCATTAAACTTCATGACTCTAGCATAAAACTAGAGATACTTTTGTAAGCACTGACGTAAAGGAATAGTTCATCTGAAAATTAAAATTCTCATTATTTATTCACCTTAATGTCATTCCAAAGCGGTACGACTGTGAAACGTCAAAGGGAGAAATTGAGAACCGAAGCCTTCAAGCTTCAAAAAGGATGCAAACGCATCGTAGAAGTCACAATTTATTTCAAGTCTTCTGAAGTCATGATAGCTTTGTGTGAAAAACAAATTTGAAATGTGCATCTTTATTTGCTGATAATCGTTCCCGCCAGTGGGTTGAAAATGTCTGATTCATGAATCATAATTGAATCATTCAGACCTGTGAACTGAATCAAAAGATTTATTGAAAAGATCAGACTCAAAGGAATACATTTATGAACATCACTACAACACATAAATTACAATAATATGCTTATTATTTGTAATGTTTCATATTTCTAATAATGTTACCTCTCCTTTTTTTTTTTTAGCTGTTGTGGAACTACAAGCTGAACCTGACCACAGATCCGAAGTTTGAGTCTGTGGCGCTGGAAGTGTGTACGAGCACCATGTTAGAGGTCAGGTTCTGCCATTGTTTCGCTAAATCATATTACTTTTGGTCCTTATCGGTTTGATTCTCTCACCTTGAGTGTATGTGAGTGTGTCATTTTATTTAATAAATCTATGCACTGCAGGTTTCAGAGTGAAACACGGCACTGTGTTCATTTACAGTAGTCGCCGAATGTTACGTCCAGCCTAGGAAATTATAAAAAATGTTAGCATTTTGCTTTGTTTGTTGCTTGGATTCAATTGTTTTATTTGTGATAATACAATGAAACATGTCAAATTGTACGGACATCATTTTCTTGCAGGCTGTCATACAAAGAAAACAAGAGAGAATGCCAAAACAAGAGAGAACCATAACTGATTATGTAGTAGTCAGTGTGTTCTTTCTGTGAGCTTTTAGTTTTTCTATGCATTTTTGACTTTTGCATAATAAAATAAAACCTGTAGCTTTTTTGCCAAATAATTTTGTCAGATAAATACATTAACCGTAGTGTTTTGTTCATCTCTCATATTTAAAATATTTAAAAATATATAAAATATTTTCCTCATATTTTGATGGCCTCATCGAACTTATCAAATACCCCCTCTGGACTTTTCTTAGTTTGTTTAATATTTAATAATAATAATCACAATAAAAATAAATATTTATTATTTTATAGTCATATTGAATGGATCAAAAACAGTGGGAATATGGCCTATGAAAAAGAGTTTCCTTTAATACTCTGTTCACGTTATGGTTACTGAAAGAGGTTTGAGTTGGGTCTTGTAAAGAGTTTTTCCCTAATCGTTGAGCTGTAAAAGGAGGGCTCAAACTCAAAGTCTTCAGTCATTTTTTTTATTCTTTATGCAGATGCACTCTCCAACAAAACCACGCCAGTAATTCTAGAATGATCAATATAGCTATTCAAGGCTCTGGTAGAAATTCCTGGATCTTTTCATATTGCAATATATATTGCAGAAAAACAAAATATTGCAGTCTTTTTTATATATATGGTGCAGAGGAACTGCCGTCTACATTTATAATGCAGTGTGGTTTTATGTTTGACTGCACTCTAAGCTGCCATAATGTAATTAAAATGAATCTCAGTGGATAAAAGTTTCTCACTAACCTCTTCGTGTGTGTGTGTGTGTGTATTGATGCACATTTGTGGTTGAATTCACAATTTAATTACCATTAGTGAAATTGAATATTAAATGGGGAATGAAAATTCTTCATATCTGTAGCATTGATGCCTGACTGCTCCATCTCACGGATAATTTAGAAAAGAGCATTAATCTGTTTTTTAGCTGAAAGAGTGTGCAGATGAGGAGCGAGGGAAAGGCTATCTGATGTCCTGCCTGGTGGACCACCGTGCTAACATCACAGAACGCCAGTGTCATCAATACATTACCAAGATGACCAGCATCGTCTTCAGTGACTATCGGCTCATATGTGGCTTTATGGATAACTGCAGAGAAGACATCAACACCCTTCAGTGTGGAAGCATCACTGTCGGAGAAAAAGTAAGCTTGCGTTCCAATAATAGTGAAGAATGCTTTGAGTCCTAGCCTACTTAAAACCGTAAAGCTCTAGAATGTCCCTTTGGGAAACCATAAGATGTTGGCTTGGTACCAGATGGCTCTGTTATGCAGTGACTGTGCCAGTCCCAAAGTGTCCACATTCCTCCAGGCATGATTGAAACTTGGCACCCGATCATCGCACTTGACTTGTTCCCCCGGGTGCACTCTGCTGAAATTAAAAAAGTTAACTTTAGACTTGTCTGCTCATTGACTTAAAATATCCTAAATAAGCTCAGACTGCCACACATACAAGATGATAAGTGAGGAATGAAAATTATATTTAGCATCTTAGTGGGTGTACACATATTTTAATGTCTTTTTAGATCATGGGCTATCTGTTAATTAGGTACTATTATAAGAGTAACTGACAGCTCCCGTTCTGTAAAGCCTTTAAATTTTGTCATGAAGTTGCAAGCCTTAAATTCTGGCACTAAATTACTGATTGGACATTTGAATATCATCATCAACACTGTTTTACTTTTTTGTAGTTTCCTTAGGTTGTGTTTTTTCCTGGGCCTCAAGAAGTGTTCAGCGGCTTAAGGCAGGGCCATCAATTAAATTCACAGGCCAATGATCTAAACTTGACAACATTCTTTTGCAGATTTTAACAAAAAGTTTTTTTTTAATATATATATATATATATATATATACAATTTATATTGTATTTTTTATTTTATTTTATCTTATTTTATTTAATGTCTCTCACTGTCCCAGTGTTGTTATTGTTAACTAAAACTGCTAATAGTTTGAACTAAAACTAAAATAAATATTAGAACTTAAACTTAAAAAATTTAAAAGAAAATTAGAAATCTTGCCTTGGTAAATTAAATGAAATATATAGTAGTACTTAAAGCTACAGTCCATAGTTTTTACTCTTTGTTTCCATCTCTGTTCGAAATCTGCAATTGCAGTTATTTGTGGAATTATCAACTTTACGTGGGTTGTGCCTCGGCACGGCACAGCGCGGATGTATCCAATGTTTTGAGGAGAATGTGCGGCTGTCAGTCACCGCGCCGGGGTGGATACTGGCATTCAGAATCACAGATTATACTTTTTGGAAGTATGACCAACATAAGAATTTTCTCTGGAAAATGTCATCTGTACAAGTAAGTAACATCCACTTTTGTTCTGACCAACTATTGGGAAAAAACCATTGCAGTAAATCGCGCTGATTAAATCTAACGATCGCTTATCATATCACGTCAAACCGTGCAAATTATACTTTGTCCTCAAATTGTTAATGTTAACATCAGCATTGCGTGACTACATTAAAGCCCTTCCAATAGTATTGTTGTTTTCGCATGGGCCCAGTTGCAGTCTCTTTTTTCTGTAGCCACTCCGAATTCCGAAGTACTTTGCATTTTACAACGGGTGAATCTCCAGTTGTCACTGGTGATTGTCGTTTGAACCTTTCTGGATCCGCCATCAAATTAACAAGTTTAATTATGCATAAATATTTAAAGTGCCGTGAGAAAAGGCTATAAATCTCCACCTCCAACATCTTCACATGCAACATAGCCTTCAAGCCAAGACTCCTTCTTTATGTGTACAGATGTGACGTAATGATGCAAAGACATGCTCGAATTTCCTGCGGAAATCCACCAGTTGCACTGGAATTAAAAACCATTATAACAAGCTTACCGTTTTGAATCGAGCTACGGCAAGCAGATAGTTTTCAACACTGGATGGTTATGTACTAGCTCCAAAATTTATTTTGGATAATTTTTCACCCAAAAAAGTTACGGACTGCAGCTTAAAAAAAACCTAAATAGAAAAACGAATCAAAATATCAAAACCACATAAAAATGACTAAAACTTAAATTTAAAACTGAAAAAATAAAAAGCACTATAATTTGTACATATTATATATAATATTTTTATTAACACAAATAAAAAAATGAAATGCAGAATATTAATAAATACTGTAAATTATAATAGTATGTAAATAATACTAAAATAACACTCCTCTCTCCCTGCACTTTCCTGTCTTTCTCTCCTATATAATAAAGCCAATAAGCTTATAACAGAAACTATTTAAAAAAAATAATGGTCACTCTTTATATTAGGTGTCCTTAACTACTATGTACTTGCATCAAAAAAAATTTACAATGTACTTGAGTTCACATTGTATTACAAAACACTTTTTGTGCAATCGAGGTGTGATACGGGTAAGGTTAGGGACAGGTTTGGTGGTATGGGTAGGTTTAAGGGTGGTAAGTTAAAGGTGTGTAAGGTGTAATTATACAGCTGTAATTACATGCAGGTATTTTAAAAATACATGTATGTACACAATAAGTGTATCGTATCAAATGATTAATTAATGTAAATGTTAGTACATAGTAATTTAATTTATTATCTTTGCAGTCAATACACCTAATATTAAGTGGGAGCAAAATAATTATATTAAATAAAAATTTTTTTTGCTATTTTCTCAAAGAATTTCTTCTTGTGTTTTCATCTCACAATTAAAAGCATCATTTTTAGTCTCTTTGGTTTTCTCTGTAAAATATCTAACTAGTTGACATTTTTCTTCCCTCCCGTTTACCCCTTCAGTCTAACATATCTGTTGTCCCAAAATGAACCCTAAGCCAAGCTCTGAGTTTCAAGGTCAACTAATTTGTCTTTTCCATTCCGGTTAGGACCTGCATTCCCAGGGTGAGGTGATTGCGTGTCTGGAGAGGGCTCTGGTCAGGGAGGCAGAGCAGCAGGATAAAACTCATCAAATCAAGGGCGACTGCAAAAAGTCCATCATGAGAGTGGCCGAACTGTCTGCGGATGATTTCCACCTCGACCGCTACATCTACTTCTCCTGCCGAGACGACCGGGAGCGCTTCTGTGAAAATGTATGTGTCCGCTTCTCTTATATATCGAATTTGCATACTTGTAATACTCACTACAAGTATGTACTTTTTTGGTCCAGTATCATGAAGTACCAGTATCAGTATCAGCTGACATGATTGACAGCTGCCCCTCATGTGCTATGAGTCAGAATGACAGGATTAGACCACATAGCTGCTTTGTGTAGGAGATGTGGGCCGATGTGTTGATGTGTGCACATATCACGTATGATCATGAAGTGTTGAATATCTCCCCGTTGACCTGTCAATGCTTAACATTTTATTGCTGTTTTTTTTGTTTGTTTTTTTTCAGACCCAAGTGGGAGAAGGCAGAGTGTACAAATGCCTGTTCAACCATAAATTTGAGGAAGCAATGTCAGAAAAGGTGCGGCACATCTATAGTTATTGATATTATGGAAATTAAACGCATAATTATTCAATGTAAATGCAAATTTAATAGAAACAAGGTTTTTTTTTGTTTTGTTTCTCAACAGTATGTGCATTAAATGTCAGTGTGGGAGGATAGTTTCTGAATTGAAGTCATAGTCTAGAAGAACCCACATAAATGTTGGTGGTCAGTTTAGTGTATGTTTGTCCTCTCCGTGCACTTAATAAGCATCTCTGTCCACAGTGCAGAAACGCCCTGACAACTCGGCAAAAGCTCATTGCTCAAGATTATAAAGTCAGTTACTCCCTTGCAAAGGCCTGTAAGGCCGACTTACGCAAATATCATTGTAACCCGGACACCAGCATGCCCCGAGCACGAGAGGCCAGACTCTCCTACCTCCTCCTCTGCCTGGAATCTGCTGTTCACAGAGGTCTGTTTATATACATCTATTCACCCCAAATCTGGGTATGTTTGTAGCAGAATACTACAATTGTACTCATGCTACATTTTATTTTTATTTTTTGTGGTACCATTTCATTTTAGTTTTTATTGTATTTTGTTTTATTTTACGCTCAAAGTTCAAAGCAAAGGAAGATATTTGCTTTTAAAGAATTCGTTTTTTAAGGACTACAACAAACAGCTAGTAGGGACTACACAATATTCCTCCCGGGTTAGTGACATCACTAACCCTAAAATGTACATAAACCCCGTCCCCGGGAACACGCAGTCCGTGTTGAGAAGAGGAAGAGTTGTTGTAGTAGAGCACATTTGTGAGTCTGCTCAAGCTGTCGCATCCGTCTTTTCACATGCAATACAGCACGTAACACAAATGCAATAGCATGTCACTCTGTAGGCATCTTACAACAGTTCCCACACTATTGATTTTATAGAATATCATGACAGAATATGCTAATCAAAGTCTTGAAGATAGTTAACCCCACACCAGCAACATAAATTCATCAACTAACCATTCAGAAACGTCCTGTTGCATTCTAGATGTTGTCTCTCCATCATTGTCCGACTCCAGGTTATGTTCAAACTTTTCTATTAAACAAAATGTTATTACAGCACAATAGATTAATGCAAGTTATTGACACTTCTTTTTTTACAATAAGACCAAACCAAGGAAAATACACATCAACTAAAAGAGGAGAAATAATTAATAATAATAAAAAAATGAAATAAATAAATAAATAATAGGAAAAAGGAAAATACAAATTATCGAAAATTATAGTAATACAAGTAGGTAATATACAATACTTATGTATTAACCAGGAAGTAGTGTTTTAAGAGAATTAAAGCAAGCTATAAAGGGATGCCATTTACTGAAGAAATTGCTTTTCCGAGAAGTTCTTACTTTTTCCAGTTTAAAAAAAAACATGGTATCCACTAGCCATTGGGGGGTTGTTGGAGGCTTATTAGATTTCCAGTGGAGCAGAATACGGCACCTAGCTAACAAGGAGTAGGGAACATCCAGTTGTTTGGAATTGAAACTGAATTGGAAACTGAGACCAGATTTTTGGTACCCCAAAGATTTATATGGTGGGGCAAACATAAATTCTAATTTTTAACACTTTAGACATAATTGTAAAATAATTGACCCAAAAATTTTGCAATGTAGGACAAGTAAAAAACATATGACTGAAATTGCACAAAGGTGCATGACATCTGTCACATCTGTCTTCAACATTAGGAAATATTTTAGATAACCTGGCCTTGATTTATTCTGTTTAGTACTTTAAAATGAATGAGACCAAGAAGTGCACAAATTGTACTAGAACGTATTCTGTCCAGTGCGCCCGCCCACCAGTCCTCTTCAAAACTTTCTCCCAACTCCCCCTCCCACGCTCTTTTAGTTCTGTCAATAGAACAGTCACTTAAACCTAAAAGGCAACCATAAATTCTTGAAACTTGTGATGCGAATTGAGTTGTAGGAACTCTTCCCAAACTAGCATCGGGGGCAGAGATGGGTAACTAGAAAATAAGGTAGCAGAGCAGTGTCTAATCTGCAAAATTAGACACGGTCTAATTGGGACTCTGACAACTCCAAATCGGAAGATAACTGTACATAACTACAACATGTGCCATCTCTGTGCAGGTCTTGAAAACATCTCAAGCCTTTTGCATGCCACTGCTTAAATACAGGATCAGAAAGAAACATGTGGGAAACATGATTTTCAAATAGTGGCATCAATGTTGAGGCAGAATTGAATTTAAAGTGTTGCCTAAACTGGCACCAAATCCAAAGTGTAGATACAACAACTGGGTTATGTGTCAAGGAGGCCGAAGAGACATTACAGGATAGGGGTGAAGTAAGCAAAGCCAACGGAGAGGTAACTCTACATGCATTTTCTTCCAATCTGCACCATGTTTTAGTGGACGAACTAAGCCAAAATGTTATTTTATGAATATTTACTAACCAATAGTAAAACATGAAATTAGGTAAAGAAAGCCCACCATTCAGTTGGCATCTTTGAAGCAACGATTTCCGAATTCTGAGCACTTTACCACCCCAAAAAAGTCAGTCACAATCTGGTCGATAGATTTAAAAAAACTGTTTAGGGAGAAACCAAGGAAGGCACTGAAAAGCAAAAAGAAACTTGGGCAACACATTCATTTTCACTGCATTAATCCAACCTATCAATGATAGAGGCAGATTATGTCGTGGCTAATTGATGGTCTGTAGTTTTCAAAGCCTTCTAGAAATAAGTCTTCAAAAAGCTTTCAGAGTCGAAGTTCCATGTCTCAGAAGAAGTAACTTTATTGAGCAATTCAACAAAGTGAGATGTTCAGCTAAGTCATCTGATCTTACAGTGGTCAGTACATAGGTCTTATACCTTTTTCTTATCGCCAGTGTCCAATTAGCATTTGTACCGTTATCTCTTACACATTGCTCCTCCTCGGTATCACGCCACAATTAAGATCACATGCTCCGAGGCCTTATTTCTATTGGTAGCATAATATCACATGTATAGTTTTTTAAAAATTACATCATACATGTTTTTAGTACCTTCCCGTACCTTCCACCAACGTCATCTATGCATTACATGGGTTTTTAGGTACTTTTCCATCTCTACATTGCCCTATGGCCTACTTTTTCTGCTTAACATTACAGCATTCAAACTCAAGCATCAGATAGAGGAGGGCTGGCGAGATTCTCCAACACATCCCCCCTTTGGGACTAACTCTAGTCCCACCTTCACATCATTCTTACCCAGAATGTATCTCCATGAGCAGGCCTCTCTCTTGTCTAACCAACATGGTCAATTTAGACCATCCATTCATTCTACCAATAGACCTGTTATCACAGAGGTACACCCTGGAGGAATAGTAAGACCAAACATCTCCAACCCCATTTGTCTAGAGTGGAGTAAAAGATCTCACCTTCCTGTCAAACCATCACTTTTATAGGGATAGAGCAGCTTCAAATACTCAGTGTATTCATCATACAGTGTATAGACCTGAAGTCACAATTCGTCCCACGATGCCAGAGGAACCATGCAGGCGCTTCCGGTGGCCTGTGGTGCTATCTGGGTTGCTCCATCATTGCCAGAGGTGCCCTGGCAGTGCCTAGGGCGCTATCTGGTGGTGGAGCAGACAGCGGGTTTTTAAACCACCAGTTGAGTCTGCCCTTTGCCCGTTCCAATAGTTTAAATGCACATAATGTCAAGGCTTCTAGGTTTGTTACAGTAATATATATTCAAAATGTAAAAAGTGAATAAAGTGATTCAAGAATAATAATAAACACACTCATCTTTCCTTCAGATTTTACTGCATTACCTCATATCATGGGCAATAACCTGTTTCAAACCTTCTATTATCTCCCTCAGTCTCCCATTCTAAATTGTGACAGTAGTGTGATTATATATGCATGCTTCAATATGATTATAAGTATAGAATATACAGGACGGGGGTACTTAAAAATAAATGCATGACTGCCCATCTAACTACCTCCCTACTCTACCCTTGCATGTTCTAATAAGCTCCCTAGTTTTACCCCAAAAAGAAAGACAGAGTATTACTAACTCCCTCTCTTATCAAAAACAGAGTTAAAAACTTTAAAACCCCAAAACAACAGGTACCCCCAATCCTTTTACCTTCTTTTCAAAGGCTTCCTTACTAGAACTCACCTAGTTCATTCAGGCCTGGTCCAATTGGGTACACTCTTGAGTTGCACCCAATGTCAACTCTTTCTCGTTTAACTGATACATTGATCATCTGTTTGGCTGAGGTCATTGACCGAGCAGCAGCACTGGCCAACATGGATCTAAGGAAAGGTATAACACAGCAGAACAACAGAAGAAAAACAAGACAACCACAGCTATTATTATTCCCACCTTAATCAACCATTCTTTCCAGGCTCCAGATACAGAATCAAACCAGTATCCAATATCCCTGTCTCTTCCCGCATTTTCAGCAACCTCTTGTCTTAGAACCTTCAGTTTCTTCATGGCCCTAGTGAAAGTTCGATCAGGGGCTGTGTTATTAGGAATAAAGGTGCAGCAGTCAGTCCCAAACATTACACATACTCCTCCTTTGTCTGCCAATAACCAATTCAGAGCTTGTCTGTTTTGCCATGTCATTTTACTGGTGTATTTTAATTGGTGGCCTAGAGCCTCAAGTACAACCCCAAATCAGAAAAAGTTGGGACATTTTGTAAAATGCAATTAAATCAAGAATCTGTAATTTGTTCATTCTATTTAACATTTTATTAGCTGACAAAAGTACAAAGAAATTTTGACCAACACTGACCCACATAATTGTATTTGATTTTGGTGGCTGCAACACACCCCAAAAAGGTTGCGACAGAGACCAAATAAAAGTGAAAAGATTATCCAAATTAGATTATCCAAGTATTTTGAAACAGTCCACACTGAGCAGGTGAATTGGTAATAGTTGAGGGTATCATGTTTGGGTGTAAACGTGCTTCTCAGTCTTTTTAAGCAAAGATGAGTCATGGCTCATCACTTTGTGCCAAATATCATGAGAGAATTGTCAAACAATTTAAAAAATCACATTTCTCAATGCAAGATTGCAAAGAATTTATGTCTTTTATCATCTTCCATACATAATATTGTCACAAGATTGAGGGAATCCAGAGAAATCTCAGTCTGTGTAGGGCAAGGCAGTAGACCTCTGTTGAATGTGCGTGACCTTTGAGCCCTCAGATGACATTGCACAAGATACCATCATGCTAATCCGTTAAATACAGACACATGTGCTCAGGATTAATTTGGAAATCCGTTTTCACTGAACACAGTCTGACGCTGCATCAACAAATGCCACTTGAATCTCTGTTACGCAAGGAGAAAGCTTTACATCAGTTCTATGTGGAGATGCCGGCGAGTTCTCTGGGCCTGAGCTCATCTCAGATGGTCTAGAAGACAGTGGAAATGTGTGCTGTGGTCAGATGAGTCCATGTTTCAGCTTGTTTTTGGGAGAAAATGGACATCGAGTTCTCAGTCCCAAAGACGAAAGGGACCAAACAGACTTTCACCAGCGACAGGTGCAAAAGCAAACATCTGTGCTGGTATTGAGGTGCATCATTGCAAACGGTATGGGTAACTTGCATTATTGTGAAGGAACCATTGACATGGAGGCATGTATTTGGATTGTACAGAGACATAAACTGCCATCAAGATGACATCTTTCCTGGGAAGCAAGACAATGCCAGGCCTCATTCTGCACATGCTAAAACTGAGTGGTTTCTAGACACTCTGCACCATAGAAGGGATGTGCCTGCCTGTTTACTGCAGTCCAGATATGTCTCTTATGGAAAATGTATGACCCATCATGAAAAGAAGAATCAGGTAATGATGACCACAGACTGTTGAGCGGCTGTCTTGTATCTGACAAGATTGGGCAAATATTCCACTAGCAAAACTCCAACAATTAGTATCCTCAACTCCCAAATGATTAAATAGTGTAATTAAAAGGAAAGGTAAAGTGACACAGTGGTAAACATGTCTCTGTCCCAACTTTTTTGGGGTGTGTTGCAGCCATCAAAATCAAAATTATGTTGGTCAGTGAAAACATTGAAAAACTTATCTTTGTACTTTTGTCAGTTAAAAAAAGGTTAAAAAGAATGAACAAATAACAGATTCTTGATTTTATTGATTTTTCTGATTTGGGGTTGTATGTCATCTGTATAATTGATAAATCTTTGCTGATTGTAATGCATGTAATTTATCCATTAATTTTAATAACTTTTATTTTCCATTTTTTATAATTCTTTTTATATTTTTTTTCTTATTCTGGTCTTTTCAGATCTTACTACAGTCTCTCACTAATTGGTTCAAGTGTCTTTTGCTTCCTAGTGTATCACTGATTTATGACTGGTTAATGTACTTCTTGGCAGAATGCCCAGAAAGACCAAAGACTCCCTTCTCTCTCTGTCTCAATCCTTTCTACTATAAGTTTATATTTTTTAGTTTATCTTAATTGTTTAACCTTATTTTATTCTTTATTTCTCTATATAAAAGCCTTTATAACAACTAATGCACTTTTTGCATAAATCTCTTAAATAATAAGTTTTCTACTTGTATTTTTTCCCCTTTTCCCCTCTATTTTTGTGCACACTACTTCAACACCACACTTTTTCTCTTTAAAGACAAACAAACAATTAAACAGTGTACTTTTTACACTGTTGGCGCCTACGCACTTCTTGCGTTAATAGACAACGTACTTCTTACGCTGTGAGCGTACTTTTTACGCTACGTCCTTCTTGCGTTTTTAGACAAACAAACACACAGCAGCTTCTCTGGACCTGGAAATCAGACTCTCCCTTCCCTTATTTTATCTCTCAGTCGTTTAGGTTCTTTTGCAGTGAGATTTATAATTTAAAGCAGTCACCAAGCGTGTTAGCTTACCAGAGGCAATTCACAAAACAAATATAGGCAAAAATTGCTTACCTTATTTCTTTTGGCCGGCCTTTGTTTTGTGAATGCCGCTGTCAGCGCCCACACCACAGCGACCTCCTGACCCCAAGCCTGCTCCTGGCTGCCTCGCCAATTATGGCTAATTGATGGTCTGTAGTTTTCAAAGTCTTCTAGAAATAAGTCTTCAAAACGCTTTCAGAGTTGAAGTTTATAAAAGTATTAAAGTAACTTTATTGAGCAATTCAACAAAGTGAGATGTTCAGCTGAGTCATCTGATCTTACAGTGGTCAGTACATAGGTCTTATACCTTTTTCTTATCGCCAGTGTCCAATTAGCGTTTGTACCGTTATCTCTTACACATTGCTCCTCCTCGGTATCACGCCACAATTAAGATCACATGCTCCGAGGCCTTATTTCTATTGGTAGCAGAATATCACATGTATAGTTTTTTAAAAATTACATCATACATGTTTTTTAGTACCTTCCCGTACCTTCCACCAACGTCATCTATGCATTACATGGGTTTTTAGGTACTTTTCCATCTCTACATTGCCCTATGGCCTACTTTTTCTGCTTAACATTACAGCATTCAAACTCAAGCATCAGATAGAGGAGGGGTGGCAAGATTCTCCAACAATTGCTCAACCACTGAAAATCAGACTTGCTCTGTTCTAATAATGGGATGAAATTACCAGATACAAGAGAGGACATAGAATGAGTGATATTGATGCCAAGGTATTTAAATCTTGTTCTGCTTAGTGTAAATGGAACATCTGACTGCAAAAGACCCATAGCCAATGCATTAATCGGGAAACACTCACTTTTTTGGAGATTTATTTTGTATTCAGAGAAAGAGCCACATTTTTGCAACATGGATAGAAAAACTGAAAAATGTAGAATTGGATTAGACGCACGTAATAGTAGATCATCAGCATAGTGTGACCGATTCCAGTTTAAAGATAAAAGGCAGAACAGTTTCTGATATTCAGTGCTTGTCTGCGAGGTCTAGTCTTTGAGGTAATCAGAGCTGCTAACAGACAGACACACACACACACACACACACACACACTCAAAAGCTCTTGAAGCGCCACCCTCTGTGTCGAAAGCAGCAGCTCATTTGTATTTAAAGGGACACACACAAAACGACCATTTTTGCTCACCCTCAAAAAGGGACAATTTTAACATGCTAAAAAAAATGATCTGTGGGGTATTTTGAGCTAAAACTTCACATACCTCTGGGGACATCAGAGGCTTATTTTACATCTTGTAAAATGGGGCATTATACCACCCCTTTAAATATTCAGTGAATATTAGCACCCCTTTTATTTTTGTAGTGTGCAAATTGTATACAGTATACAACTCAAGAGTTAGTCTGCACAAAATACATTCATAGAGCACACTGCGTTTTTAAAAAAATCATTACATACTGTATACTGTGCAGTATGCCATAAACAATGTGCTAGAATTCTATACCAGGCATATAGTTTCTTTTCTTTCATGCATGTTTCTCTGTTATTTATTGATTTTCTGCAACCTAATAAGCTTGTCCATTGTTCTGTTGCTTCCCGTGGTTTTCACCGCTGTCATTTCAGGCCGTACGGTGACCGGAGACTGTCAGGGTGAGATGCTGGACTACAGACGCATGCTAATGGAGGATTTCTCTCTGAGTCCTGAGATCGTGTTGCATTGTCGAGGAGAGATCGAGACGCACTGCTCAGGACTGCACCGCAAGGGCCGAACCCTCCACTGCCTTATGAGAGTTGCCCGCGGGGACAAGGGCATGGTGGACAACCTCTGTCAGACAGCAGTAAGAAACGTTGGGATTGTGGGAAAGGGTATTGGATGTTTAATAGTACTTTTTAAACAAGTAATCATTTAAATAGGTTTAATTCTACTTTTCAGTATGCTCAGGCTGTATTTATTTGGTCAAACAGAATAAAAACATTTGTGAAATACTATTACAATTTACACTGCAAAAACTCAAAATCTTGCCAAGTATATTTTTCTAATTTCTAGTCAAAATATCTAGTCACACTTAATATAAGACAAAATCACCTAAAGAGCAAGAATTAAGTGAGAAAAAGGAGCTTGTTTTTAGACAGTGCATCTTGAATATCTTGTTAAGTGAAACTGTCTTGAAAATATCTTGTTTTGAGTCATATCTGTGATGAAACTAGCTTTTTTGACATGTCATAAGGTTTTTAAGCTCCTGTGTTATTTGTAAAAGATGAATCGTCTTGTTTCAAGAAATAGACTTAACTTGAATTGAGACAACAAATCTGCTTTATTGAAAACGGCAGGTCATGCCCAACTCACAACAACTCACAATGCACAGTACAGTGTGGCTATTTTTCTTACATTTCCATCAAACCATGTGCATGTGATGTGAAAAAATAAAGTAAAAGGAAGTAAAAATAAATGCTGTCATACAGTGTTTGTCAGTGTTTAAAAAAATAAATCGCTCCCAAATACCCACACTCAATACAGACTCAAGAATGATGTTTGATGATGTCTGTGAGATCATACTTCAGTGGAATGTACTTGCTATTATTGAAGTTTACATGTGTATAATCAACAAGCTTTTCAGCATCAATGAAAATATTTGCTTGAGCTAGGTCGGGAACTTCGGGAACTGTTTTCTATTTGAATATATTTTCAAATGTAATTTATTCCTGTGATGTCAAAGCTGATGTCAAAAATGTTCAGCATCATTACTCCAGTCTTCAGTGTCACATGATCCTTCAGAAATCATTCTAATATGATGATTTGCTGCTCAAAAAGCGTTCCGTATTATTGTTGAAAACATTTATTTTTGTGGAAATTGTGATACTTTTTCTCAGGATTTTTCAATGAATAGAAAGTTCAAAGGAACAGCGTATTATTATTATTATCATTATTATTATTATTTATTTATTTATTTTTGTAACATTATAAATGTCTTTACTGTCACTTTTGATCCATTAATGTGTCCTTGCTGAATAAAAGCATTTCTTTCTTCCAAATTTCAAACTTCTCCAAACTTCTGTCCTGTAGCTGCAGACTCTTATCCAGTCAGCAGACCCCGGCACCGATTATCGGATTGATCGCGCTTTGAACGAAGCCTGTGAGTCTGTGATCCAGACAGCCTGCAAACACATCCGTAGCGGAGACCCTATGTGAGTCAAAGTGCATTAATATAGTGTAAATACTTTCAAGAAATGGTGTCCCATTTCCCTCCAGGGGAAACGGTAACTGTAGTTGGTGATTTAAGATTCCTGTCGAGATTATTCCACTTGGCTTCATGCTTTGTTTAATTCTTCAATACTGTCCGGTTATTGAGTTCCCTTTCGTTGTCACTACGAGTTCCGTTGTGACGACGAATGGGGTTTTGCTTAGAAAGCCTATCAACTTCGAGTATACAAAACGAGCCAATGGCAAAGAAATGCCATGGGTCTGCGGAATTTGCATGGCACAACTCCGCCCCACCTCGTGGGTATAAAAGGAAGACGCCGGCAACATGCAGATATGTTTTCGCTTCGGAGCCAATAGTATTCTTCACTCCACAAGCCATTCTGAGATCAACTCTCTTCACTCTTCGAGACAAGCTTCTCTCCAGGTGTTCAGGTGTTGGTGTGACGGCGATTCCCAGCGAGTTTCGCATTGCCTGCTGATCTGTGCAGTGGTTTGCCAGTCGTGTGTTTCTCCCTGGTCACTTCAGCATCTGCAGAGTTTTCCCTCTCACAAAAAGAGCTTGCACGCGGCACGTCTTTTTAAAGATGCATTGAAAATGCCCGTGCACTTCTGGGTGTGGTAGTCTGGTTAACCTGCTGTTGGGCGTGAACGCTGCTCGTGCGTGTGGGCTAAAAATAGATCGCGCTTGGGCAGCGTTCATGGATGTGTCATGTTTCATTGCGGGAACATGACCATCGCAATGTTGCGTTCGAAACTCAATGACCTCTTTAGAGTGAGAGTCCCCTCATCCACACCCCAATCTATTTTCTCTACACGAGGAAATATTTTGGCTGGTGGCCAGGAAGGCCAATAGGCAGTTGATGTGGGAAAAAAAACGACGCTTTCTCCTCGGTCCACACACACCTCTCTCACATTGCAACCCGTGCGGTTTCCGGATGAGATCGCTGACCAGTCGCATTCAGTGGACGTCGTCTGGCCCAGCAACTCATTCGGTGCCCTGGCAGATGAAACCATGTCTATCGCCGCATCACAATGTGGGCTGGAGTCCTCTTGAGATGAGGATTCAGCTGTGCTGCCGCCTTCGGGTGTGCCAGCATTGCCGAGTCTGATCCAGTGTTGACAGGCAAGCTTTCCCGGCACGATTGGTTTTGGAGGCGGCGCCTGCTGACACCAGCACCCGCCCTCAATTCCTTTCTTCCCGGACGTGCATGAAGAGGTCATGAGATCATGGTCTCCTTTGACGTTTCGCGACTGCTCAGCGGCCTCTTAAGCCTTCTCTGCCCTCGCAGGGGCCGCAGCCAAGGGTACGCTGGGGTTCCCCCCGTGGAGTGTTCTGTGGCTACACATCTGTGTCCCCACAGCGCCTCCACCTGGTGTGGTGACCCTAAGCACCTGTCCAATGCCTGTAGGTTTTTTGTCTACTCCGGTGGCAAAGACCTATAGAGCTGCGGGGCAGGCTGCCGCCTCACTGCATGCTATTGCCATCCTTCAGGGTGCTCAATGACATGCACGAGGGTAGAGCTGATTCAGGGCTCATCCAACAGCTGCATGCCGCCACCGACCTCGCTCTGAGCGACGAAGGTGATCGCACGCTCCCTGGGTCAGGTGATGTCCACATGGGTGGTCAGACTTCTCTGGCTTAACCTGGTTGATATATGCGAGGCTGAGCGAACCCGATGCCTCAACTCCCTCTTATCCCAGACTGTCCTCTTTGGCGGCGCGATCGAGGCCGCCCAGAAGCAGACTGAGGCTATAAAACATTCTGCCCCGACACCCTGCGGCTCAAAATCCTTAGCCTGCTCACCGCCGAGGGTGCACTTCTGCGACCTCATCCCTCCCGCCCGGCCCCAGCAGCAGCCTTCATCGGGCCTCGCTGTGGAGGTGGTCGCAGGAAGGCATCCCAGCCCGCTCCGCGCCCCGCTAATGCCAGGCTAGCGGCGCCGCTGAGTGGGCTGCTCAGAGATGGGGTGCGCCGAACCGATACTCGGTATCGATATTGCTCCGATACTACCAATATGTGCCGGATCGGGTATCGGCCAGACGAGACCATCCAAACCCGATATTGTGCGTATGTTATTGTTATACAACACAAAACGCACAAAAACATTATAAAGCACCATAATGTTTTCATGTACTATATTCAAAGTTTTCTGAAGCAATTCCATATGGTTTAATGTGAGGTACAGATTTAAGTCGTTAAATAAATTTTCACCTAAGTGCTTCCCTCCGCTGCGGCTGTCAGTCATTCTCCATTCGGCACTCAAACAGTGCGTTGCGCTCGGTTACGACAGTCAACACGATGAAACTCTCTCCAAGATGAGTCAATGTTCCTATTATTATTCTGTAGATAAAGCACGGGATGCACATAAGCGTTTCATGCCGCTGTGAATTGGAGCCTTTCATATTACTTTTGCGCAATGGCAGTTTATTGATAGCCTTAGTTGTTCTGTCCAATCTATCATATGTTGCTGCTTCATTTAAAAAGTTGTGCTTCAAATTTTAAAAGAAATGTCTTTTAATTATACAGTATATATTTTGTCTGTATATTGGTTTAAGTAAGGAAAATAATATTTAAGTCAAGCTTGATGCCTTACACAAAAGAATAATCAGTCTCTTCCCCACAGTGAGGCATACAGATACAGTTTATTTGGTAAATCGGCACTGTTTTTTTAATTATTATTTTAGTATTGGATCGGTACTCGGTATCGGCCAATACTGAATCCCAGGTATCAGAATCGGTATCGGAGGCAAAAAAGGCGGATCGTGATCGTGTCTATTGCCTCGAGTTGCTGGCAGTACGCCTTGTTCTGCACCGCTCTCTTGCGTTGCTCAAAGGTCAACACGTACTAGTCAGCTCAGACAATGCCGCGTAGCATACATTTACCGTCAAGGTGGTCTACGCTCCCGCCGTATGTCACAACTCGCCCGCCACCTCCTCTTATGGAGTCAGAAGCATCTGAGGTCGCTTCGAGACAATATTTTCCCGGAGCCCTGAACTTTACAGCCTACGAGCTCCCACGGCTTCAGCCCCTCCCTGGAGAATGGCGACTCCATCCCCAGTCAGTTCAGCTGGTTTGGGACCAGTTCGGGGATGCCCAGGTAGTCCTGTTTGCCTCCCACGACTCGTCCCATTGCGCCCTGTTTTACTCCCTGACCGAGGGCACACTCGGCACGGACGCACTGGCACACAGCTGGCCGCGGAACCTCCGCAAGTATGCGTTCCCCCCAGTGAGCCGTCTTGCACAGACCCTGTGCAAGATCAGGGAGGACGAGGAGCAAGTCATATTGGTTGCGCCTCATTGGCCCACCCGGACCTGGTTCTCCGAACTTTCTCCTCGCGATAGCACCTCCCTGGCCAATTCCTCAGAGGAAGGACCTCCTTTCTCAGGGACAGGGCAACCTATGGCACCCTCGTCCCGATCTTGTCTATTGAGTCCAGTTATACAGTGTCCGCATTGGAAGAGACTGATAAACTAAAATGTTTATTTTTTTTATGTAATTATTTGTTTACTTTTTGTGATATTTTTGTGATTTGTCAAAATAAATTTTGCGTTGGAAGAGAATGTATGTAATACTCAAATAAAAAAGATTCTGTTAAATTCCCTTTTTTAAGTTACATACAGTCTCTTCCAATGCATTTCTTTTTTCTTTCTTTTTTTACAAATATCAAAAAAATATATATTTTTTAAAAAATCGAATAAGTTTTGGTTATATTCGTTTTAATGTATTTTTTTTATTTAGATATTAAAATTTTTACCTTTTATGTTTAGATTAATTAATAACTTTTTTGTAGAAAATGTGCTTTTTAAAGTGACTAATACTCAAAACTTTTTTAATTTTTTAAAAAAATTAATTTTTCATTAATTCGTTAATTTATTTTTTAAACGTATTTTATGATATTTGAAAATTAAATAAAAAGTAAATTAAAAAAGTAAATTTCATAAATTTGGAATGTTAAATGTATCAGTATTCAGGCGCTATTTTATTGTAAATTGTAATTTAATTCTCACTTAAATTTAATCTTTAAAACCAAAATTTCTATAACACTGTTAACATTTTTTCATACTGTACATTATAATGTTGTGATGCCTTAAATTCACTTGAAATATTCAGTGTTTTCAGTGTTTTTATTTAATTTATTTTGACAAATAGCGACACATATTTTGACAAATAGTTTGTGTGTGTGTAGGATTCTGTCTTGTTTAATGGAGCACCTTTACACAGAGAAGATGGTTCAGGACTGTGAACACCGGTTGCTGGAGCTGCAGTACTTCATCTCAAGAGACTGGAAGTAATCAACCTAAATTCCTTTTTCTTTACCTGACCTTACTGTACTTGATGACTAATGCAAAAAAAGACTCTTGAAACCCCCTTATGCTTTTAAGTAATGTTTCGAGTGTGTTTGTATAATAGCTTGTTGTTCAGTCAGTCAGAGGTCTTTGTATGTTTAATAGCTCAGCACTCGTCTGTAGTTGGATTTGCCTGCATGATGCGACCTTCCTGTGTGTTTCTCTCATCCGTTCGATTTGAGAAGGATGCCCACACAGTGCCATTATAATAAAACCATTAGATGGTCATAACTTAATTCACAGCCCATTAGATTCAAGTGGTTTTTAATTAGAGCCGTTTGAAACAGCAATTTGGTTTGATGGTCCATTGTGACAGTCTGGCCGTGTGACAGCTTTGTTTGTTACAGCCATAGAGAGACTGCTGTTTTGTTCTCTTCTGTGGCTGAATCATGACAAAAGGTGTTTGCCTTTGATGTGCCCCTTTTTTAAATGTTGATGCATGACCTGAATGTGCCCGTGAGATTAATATTTTATTAATATTTTTGTTGAAACCGTGATACAATTTTTTCAGGATTCTTTGATGAACAGGAAGTTCAAAAGAACAGCATTTATTTGAAATGGAAGTATTTTGTAAAATAATGAAAGCCTTAACTGCTTTAAGGTCGCTTTTTTTCAATTTAATGCATCCTTGCTAAATAAAAAATATTCATTACTTAAAAAAAATAGTCTTACTGACCCGGAACTTTTGAATGGTAGTGTACTTTATGCTATATGTGTACATAAACTTCAATGAAGGATTGATTTTAGGTATAAACACAATTGTGCTTTCATTTTGATAGCAGTGGTTGAGGTTAAGGTGACTGTAATTGTGACAGAATTTTTTTCCATCAGGCTTGATCCTATCTTATACCGTAAATGTCGGAACGACGCCTCCAGACTTTGCTACACACCAGGCTGGAATGAGAGCACTGATCTCATGCCTCCTGGCGCTGTGTTTTCCTGCTTGCACCGCCACGCTTACCGGACAGAAGAGCAAGGAAGAAGGGTGAGAAGCACAAATAATGGCCTTTTTTAATGAGAAACTCCGTTCTCATTAAATGGATAGTTTACCCAAGAATTTTAATTCTGTAATTTACTCACCCTTATGCCATTCCAAATCCATTAGACTATTGTTCATCTTCGAAACACAGATCTGAGAGATCACTGAGCCTCCAATGACTAGTTTATTCAACCAAAACTCTGATACTTCAAAACATTCATAAAGAGATCATAAAATAAATCCATATCCATAGACATAATCGCTTTATATGATTAACAAGTTTATTTAATGTTTTTATTTATATATAAACATTGATCATTGAACACTGTTTATTTGCAGATTTTTTGAAAAATAAACCATTAAATTGCACTTTCTGGAGAGTTTTGTCCAAAGAAATGGAGAAATTGAGTATTACATGATATGTGAAAAACTGCAAGGTTAAGAGCATATACTTTGCATTGTTGTAGTATCAACAGGTATTAGGACATTTAGCATTTACAATACTGTTAATCAGTCATCACTCGATTACACGTTGTATTACCTTGTTATGATATAGTGACCCATACAATGCGTGAAACATAATGTGCCACATGAAGAGACAGTGCAGCATATGACAGTAGCAACAGCTGAGAAGATTTGGGTCTGTGGTGACCAGGTCCACCTCACACACACTTCCTTCTCCCATTCTCTCTCTTTACTACTACAACACTCACACACACACACACACAGCCTACTCTGCATCATTTCACATCCAGGTATGCACAAGTCAAAAATAATATCAATCTATCCTTGTTGAAAGGTTGCTTGGTAGCTAAAAGTAGGTCTAGCAAGTCTTGTATGTCTCTAATTCACACAGATCAAATACAAATATGCTGAATGAATATATTGCTAGTTTATTTTGAGTAGCCAGCAAGCAGTTCTCTTGGCAGTTTGCTGATAATCGGTGTCTAAAGTAAAATGCTCAAAACATCTCCTGAGAAAAATCACATGGTCAACCTCTTGATTATTTAATTTTGATTTAGTCTTATTTTCCTTACCTTGTCATTCTAGGCCAGGGCACTTTTTGTACATTTCTGGAACTTTTGCGCGCTTCCACATCCCGCGCAACCACGGATCTCCCAGGAGGGAACATTGCTGCGTACATTTATCCGATGCGCATGCGCGAGCGGTGCGCGATCATGGTCGACTGACAAAGAGATTAAGCAGCTGAACAAGAATACGGCCGTGATTCCGATTCTCATCTCAGCTCCGACGAGACAAAATAGACACGCCATTTCAAAAATCTTTCATTTATTGTCAGAAATATGTTTTCAAAAGCATATCTTTCATCAAATTTTATGTGACATAATTTCCAGTAGGCAACTGACTGCAAACATCAGGACACAAACGAGCAGGCTTATGTGCCGGGGCTGAGCCCCGGAGAGCCCCGGCCCAATTTAACCACTGGTTACCCCCTAACTGAAGGGTTGGGGTCAGAATCCCTTGTCTCTTCAATATGAATTTATTTTATGATCTCTTTATGAATGCTCTGAAGCATCGGAGTTGTGGGTGAATAGACTTTCAATGGAGGGACAGAAATCTCTCAGATTTCATTACAAATATTTTAATTTGTGTTCAAAAGATGAACCAAAGTCGTTGGGTTTGGAACGACATGAGGGTGAGTAATTAATGACAACATTTTAATTTTTGGGTGAACTATCCCTTTAAATCACGGAAGAGACAATGGAATTAAGTTTGTTCCACTTTCTGGCTAGGAACTCCCCACTTAGGGTATTTGACCAACATACAAAAATCAACTGTGTTTGATCACTTTATATGAGAAAAGCATGTTGAATGGAGCACATTCAGTTATGGATTCAGCCATTGAATTTGCATGTCAAAACAGATGATTGAACTGGTATTCTGTCATAATATTCAACTGATGTGGAAAAATGTACTGACTCCTGTGTGCAGCTCACCAGGGACTGTAAGGTGGAAGTCCAGAGAATTCTTCACCAGAGAGCTCTGGATGTGAAGTTGGACCCTGAGCTCCAGAAACGCTGCATGACTGACCTGGGCAAATGGTGCAGCGAGAAGACAGACACTGGACAGGTAAAAAATGTGTTGAGTTTTGTGATGAAACTCCTCAGTCTTGCAGGAGGATCAGTACACGATGGGCATCTTTACCTCAGTGATTCACAGGTGTTTTTTTCTGCATCAGGAGCTGGAGTGTCTTCAGGACCATCTAGAGGAACTGGTGTCAAACTGCAGAGAAGTAGTGGGAAACCTGACAGAACTAGAATCTGAGGTATGTTTCATATCTTACTCCTCTGCAGATACACAAACCTCAGAGTTAACGGGTACATAATGCGCCTAAACGAAATTGCTTGCGAGGTAGGTACCGTTTTTCAATTCATTCAGCTTCAACTGCTTAACATACAAACGCCATTTGAAGTTTGATGGATCATTTTAGCATTAAGTGTTCTATACTTTGTATACAATTTATGCTTAATATTTTGCATATTTGCATGAATTGTGATTGGACTTGAACATTCCCATTCAACCATTCATATTTCAACATCTTGTTAAATTAGTTAAATAGGTTACTTTTATTATTGTTTTTTCTAAAATGAATACTTTTAATAGCAACGGTATGTTAAGTTGATCAAAAGTGACAGTAAAGACATTTATAAATTAACAAAAAAATGTTTCTAGTTCAGGTGAATGTTGTTTT
This sequence comes from Siphateles boraxobius, assembly GCF_051911475.1. Lineage (NCBI taxonomy): Eukaryota > Metazoa > Chordata > Actinopteri > Cypriniformes > Leuciscidae > Siphateles > Siphateles boraxobius. Next base: position 11,678,078 of record NW_027508931.1, on the reverse strand, counting down.
CTTAACTTTTTATTCCTCACAGAATCCTGAATTTCTATTAAAAAAAATTATCATGAAATTTATCACAATTTCATCAAAAATATTAAAAAGCAAAAACTGTTTTTAATGTGGATAATAATAATAATAAATGTTTATTGAGTGTCAAATCAGCATATTAGAATGATTTCTGAAGGATCATGTGACTGGAGACTGGAGTAATGATGCTTCATGAAAGTTCAGCTTTGCATGAAAATATATTCAAACAGAAAACAATTATTGTAAATTAAATTGTTTTTAACAATATTAGTGTTTTTACTGTATTTATGATATTGTCGTATCAAAATATAAGTATTATATTTGATATTATTTTTATATTATATAATCTTATATCTTAAAAGATCTATAAATATATACAGATAATTGTAAGACTTCTTATATATGGCCATACTGTTGTGTTAACAGGACATTCAGATTGAAGCCCTGCTGATCCGAGCCTGTGAAGAAGTCATCCAGAATCACTGCCACGTTAGTACTGACTGCACACATCTAATTATTTCCTTTATTTATTAAATCTGAATTTCTCATTTCGGTCCCCTTCCTCCCAGGACGTAGCTGATAATCAGATAGACACAGGGAATCTTCTGGAATGCCTGGTGCAGAACAAACATCAGAGGGAAATGAATGATAAATGTGCTGTGGGCGTCACTCATTTCCAGCTGGTAAGCCAGTCACACAACCAATTTCCCAACAGTACATTTGAATGATGACAAATAAATGTTTTCCTAAATGTCATCCTGTCCCAGCCAAGATCGTACTGAATGGTTATGGGTTGGTTTGGGGTATTGATGCATGTGTTGACCATGCTAATTAATCATCCGACATTTGACTAGGCATGTGACAGTTTTCATGTTGCGATAATTGCTGAAGCTTTTATCACGGTATATGGTATTATCACGATAAATTGCACAAAAAAAAGTAGTGTCCTACTATAACAGGTTTAATAATTTTTTCTTATAACAAGAAGAACTTAACATTTAAATAAAATAATATAATACACAAAAATATATATAAAATATACAAGTGCAAAATAATTATAAAGAACAATAAGTAACCCTTTACAATAAGGTCTCATTAGTTAATATTGGTTAATGCATTAACTAACATTAACAATGAACAAATATTCCTTGATATCGTTAGCTAAAAAACAAAAACTGATCATTGTTAGTTCAGGTTTGGATTTTAACACTAGAACGGCCATGGCGGTCATTTTGACCGTTTTGAATTTTATATCTGCAATAACTTTGTTGAGAAAATAAATAAAATCCTGCCGGTACCTGACTTTTCCAAAAAGTTTCTGTATTTTCATTTAAAATGTTTTTCATATAAATTACACACAAGGAAAAAAAAAACAAATGAACATATTTACCTATTTCGGCCATAGACGGTCATATTGACCGCACTGAATTTCGCGGTATTCTTTTGTTACATTTACCGCGGTTGACCTTTGTCTCTCTCACTGTCAACAGAATATCTAAATAAGATACTTTTAGTTGTTATCTTGTTCTGAGTTATGTTGAATGGATATGAAAATATAGCCTATCTGTAGTGAATGTGTTAGGCTACATTTTCTCTTCAGTGCTCACCGTCTCAGCAGCCATATGTGTGTGCGTAACATTTCACTAGTTACTCAAATCCGTGCAAATGATGAGTTAGACGAAGCTGTCCTGAGTATACTGCTTTTTTGATCTCTTCGGCATGCATCCACATGACTTTCAATATTGCAGTGAACATAAATACTCGGTTCATTTCCACTCAATATAACAAGAAATTAAGGAAACATAATATCTCCGCTCTATTCAGCGCTGCACACACGACCATGCGTGTTTTGGACTAAACTACCCATAATTCCCTCCTGCTCGAACTACAATTTCACGTCCTTACAACATGAAAGGAACAGCTCCCTATTCCCCCTTTCTCCCACAACATATGCGATAATTGCGGTATGCGACTAATGATAGTATTATTTATAAATGTATAATTAAACTTGTTTAAATGTACAGTTTTGTGTTGTTTTGTTTTTAAAAGATATCCTAATACAATAAATACATTAATCTCTCAATTGGGTATTTATCATTAAAGATATAGAGTTTGGAATCTAGCGGTCAAAATGACCGCTTGTGGTAGTTCTAGTAGTTATGTAATTCTGGCACTTCTAGTGTAAATAATGTATTATTAAAGTTGAAACTAACATTAACTGAGATTAAAGGGGAATTTGGCAACAACAAAAGCCATTTCTTCGCTGATTTTCACTTTTGTTGTCGCATATTGTCTCAACGAGCTCCCCCTACAGCTGTGGGGCGTATATTTCACAACACTGTCATGAAAAAACTCAATTGCGGCACCCTCCTTCCCTTTTCTACCGCTGCTCATGTGCATTTATTATTATCGGAGCCGGCCAACTTTATCGTGTGGAGCCATGTCTACCGAGGTGGGTAATACATCATACACAGTATCATATGGCGTGTGTGTTTATGTCGAATTGCCGTAAAGCAGTTTGCGTTACTCGCTCGTTCTCGCTTCTCACAAGACTTCCTATTTCCAACTTACCGGGACGTTAGTCCTCATGTTGCAAGGTTGGTTTTCCGCCTGGGAATGCTGGGGGGAGCGGGGAAAGTCACCATTCTCACCTGAACAGGTTATTTAACCACCCAAATGATTACTAAATGGTTTTATTAAGTTGAAATAGTTGCCAAGTTCCCCTTTAAATATGCTTTAGAAGTATTTTTAATTGTCAGTTTATGTTATCTAATGGAGCCTTATTGTTAAGTATTAGAATAATAATAAAGAATCAGAACATTTTCAATCAATATCTAAAGCATGTTGTATTCCTAAATAGCCTGTAAGTCTTTAAGTATTAAGTATTTGGTGCTGTGATGAACACACCATTGCGAATACAAAAATCTGAATGGCTGTTTAAAACATTTAAAGCAGCACTATGCTGGATTTCTGTTTTTGTCAAACAGCGATCCCTACAGTCGCTGTAGAGTACTTGTATTTAACGTTACTGTCGTAAATACAACTCACGCAGAGCGTATCTGCACTCACGGCCTCTGCACTTCATAATAATAAAGTAGCCTACCGCATTAGGCTTACCTGAGCCTAAATGCCAGATGACATCAATAAAGTGTATCAAATACGTTGCATTATTTCGTAACAGTGTCCGTTATGATGTTGTTAGACATGATTATTGCAATTTATCATAATAGTTTGCAAATTGCGCTCATTTACACTATTTACAACATGTAGGCTTATTTATGTCCTGATAATTATGTGAGATATTGACAACTGTTCTCATGATAATCACAGGAATCAACTTTAACAATGAAAGCCTGACTGAGTGGGACTGCATAGTGCTGCTTTAATACTGTTCAGAAACAGAAAGTAGTGGTAACGGCTGCACCTCTGTTGTTTCATCAAAGCGCCATCTACTGTCAGAGAGTGAATGTGCATTTTCATTACGTCTCCTTCACTCGTTCTGCTCGTCCGTGTTGGGCTTGTTTACATCAGAGTGTGTGTGCATCTTTGAAGCAGCATACAGCGGTGTTGTGCATTTTAAATATAAAATATTCATCAAATGCATTCTAAAATCTCAATAATTCATAATAAATGATTACACACGGTATTTTAAAGTGCCCACGATAACAATACCATGCATTTTCATTATCATTATACATTGTATTACCTTATATCGGCGGCACATGTCTACATTTGACATTTTAGATTGACCACATTTTCTGAGTGAATTGTGCGTGAATATATTGTGAAAATTAACTACTATCACAATTTTTTTATATAATGCAAATAGGCTTTATATCAACATTACACTACTGTTCAAAAGTTTGGGGTCTTCAGTGTCATTACTCATTACTCGTATCACATGATCCTTCAGAAATCATTCTAATATGCTGATTTGATGCTCAAGAAACATTTCCTCTTATTAGCAATGTTGAAAACAGTTGTGCTGCTTAATATTTTTGTGGAAACCATGATACTGATGATACTACTGAAAGAACAGCATTAATTTGAAATAGAAATAATTGTAACATTATAAATGTCTTTACTATAGCTTTTTTTGATCACTTCCTTGCTGAATGAAAGCTAATAAAATAAAATAAAGATCATAGCAACCTCAAACTTTTGAACGGTTGTGTATAGCACACTGAAATAAGGTGTATTACCTAACAGTCCTTGTGAGTTTTGAGATATGGGATGTATTTTTATTTCAAGTGTATACTTGTCTACCCTATAGGTTCAGATGAAGGACTTCCGCTTCTCCTACAAGTTCAAAATGGCCTGTAAGGAGGATGTACTCAAACTCTGTCCAAACATTAAGAAGAAGTGAGTTCACAAATCCCAGATCTACATTGCTTATATGATTCGTGGCTTTTTTGCAGGTTTTGAAACATTCTGCATAAACTCGGTTTGAAATTATTATTTTTTTCAATTTTGATGGTGATTTATTTATTATATAACATCTTTCCATAGAGGCTTAAATCGTCACCGCCTCACTGTGTCTCCTCTTATTTTGGCTCTCTTGCACTTGCTTGCTTTCTCTCTGGCTGACGCTGACACATATTTATACTCTTGGACCAAATACTTTTTTTTATCCTCTGCCCTCCTAGTGTCTCTTTCACCCTCTTCATGTGTCATTTCGTGTTTATCCCACCTCAGGGCGGATGTTGTCATCTGTTTGAGCACCACAGTGAGGAACGACACGCTACAGGATGTGAAAGATCAGCGCGTGTCTCTGAAATGTCGGAAACAGCTGAAGGTGGAAGAGCTGGAGATGGTAAATTCATTTTACTCAAGTTAAATTAGACACTCAACCTAATGTTCAGACCCTCTTTCCTGTACAACAAAAGTGAACTGTGATTTTATACAATCAAGAACCTAAAAGCACCATTAAAAATAAATGACACTGAATTAAATGTCACATTCTCTGTCCTCTTCGTTTACAGTCAGAGGACATTCGACTAGAACCTGAGCTGCATGAAGCTTGTAAGAAGGATATCAACAAGCTGTGTTCCTCTGTTGCCTATGGAAATGCTCAGGTAAAGGTTTGCTTTGATCTTTTACATTTCTAGATAGCTGTATTCCCCCACCTATAGCTGCTGCATGCAGACACATGATGAAACTTGTCCAGCTAGTGAAAGAAACTTTATATAACAAGATTCCCACGGTCATGGAAGACCTGGAAATAGTAGAGAATTTTAAAGTTGAGATTTCCAGATAATGTCTTCAAATAAATTTGCTCTGCATGGAAAAGATAAAGGCTTCATTGAACCACATTTACTGTAGATTATTTATGTACATAAACTAGGATTTGTGTTAAAATAATTAAACAATAAATAAATAAAACAATTATAAATAATGCAAATAATTACATTATATAATTACAGAAGTTACAATAAATTAATGTTCTACAGGTTTTATCGATTTTTATTACCAATAAATTTACATGACTTTTCTAGTCATTTGTAATTACGGGGATTAATTTACTCAAAAATATCAATTTTAACCCAATGACATGTCTTAGAAAAAGACAAAACTGCAAAAAAATGCATTTATTTTATTAATTTTCCGTGACTTTTCCAGGTCTAAAAATCACATTTTTAAAATTCCCTCATATATGCTTGTTTTCCAAGACTGTGTGGACCCTGGTTCTTAAATAAAAATAACAATTGTGGAGGGAACAAATAAAAAATAAAATGTCAGCTTGCATCTTGATTTTTTTTTAATTTATTTATTGTTTTAGTTTTTCTGTTTTAGTTTTGTCAATAATTTTAAACCATCTTGAGTCACTTCTAAAAGGTTGTGAGGTCCCCTAATTGATAACCACTGATTTAAATCCATTGATTATAAGTATTGGTATCTAACATACAGGACAAATGGAAATCTACACCTTCAATCTCTATAAAATGATACTTAAATGACTTACTGAGTGATGATGAAAGAATGTGAAAAGTCATGGAAATCCACTGGTCAAATGTAGGAACCCTGTGGTAAAACCCTACATTACAGCCAGATGGTTTTAAAGGGATAGTTCACCCAAAAACGAAATTCTGTCATAAATTATTCATCCTGATGTCCTTCCAAACACATAAAACTTCGTTCATCTTTGGAACATAAATGAAGATCTTTTTGATGAAATCTGAGAGATTTCTGTCCCTCCATTGACAGCTATACAACTGAAAATTTGACGCTTCAAAAAGTTAATTGAGAGATTGTAACTCTAATCCAAATTTCGTTTTACGATCTCTTTATGAACTTTTTGAAGCTTCAAAGTGGTAGTTACTTAGCTGTCAACTGAGGGGCAAAAAGTTCTTAGATTTCATCATCAAGATCTTTACGGGCCTGGAACAATATGACGGTGAGTAAATGATGACATAATTTTCAGAATGTTTGGGTGAACTATTCCTTTAAGCATGTACAGTGTGTAAACATACAAAGTACAAATTATATGTAATGCTAAATGGGATTTTCCTAGCTCTTTGTAAATGCATTTTCAATTTGCCACACTCTTAACTTTCTTAACTATAAAAATGATTCCACCATAAATCATGTTGACACAACCATGAGCGCATTAACATATGACCACACACATTAACATAATTACACTTATTCAGTGGTCGGCAACCTGGCAGAGTCCCTTGTAGTAGTCATGTAACAGCAATGGCTAGCCAATCATAATGGTCTTTATAAAAAATAATGTGTGGAAATGCATTTAATCATGCCCTCTGACCTTCATGTAAATTTCACAAGAATTTTTCCTACCTTTGGCACAATTCCTGCTTTAACTACCACCTACAAAGTTCATAAAAAAGTGTCAGTTTAACTTGTTAATTTAGTGTGCTTATTATTTGAAAAAGTTAATGCATTTAGTCACGTCCCCGATGACTTTAAACGAGAAACGTTGACTAACCTTAAAGGTGCAGTAAGCGATTTCTGAGAAACACTGTTGATATTACTGCTGAAGCGAAGCAAAATAATGCTTTGTGAAAAATAGAAATCGTGTACTTGCACCTTTAACTTCACAACATAAGTGGAAAAAATAAAATGCTGGAGAAGTGTAGAATTGAGCCCTATTAACAAACTCACTTTGGAGAAGCCCTTCATCATTTGTTCTTTTCTCATTGGTATCTCTCCTCTTCCTCTTAGATCATTGAGTGTCTCAAAGAGAACAAGAAGCAACTGTCCCAGGTGTGTCATCAGAAGGTCTTTAAGCTTCAGGAAACTGAAATGATGGATCCAGAGCTGGACTATCAGCTCATGAGAGTGTGCAAGCAGATGATCAAGGTGAGGTTTTTTAGCAGGTAACTAACTTAGGGCAAGTTCTGCGGTTCCCTTCAGTCATGTCCTGACATTTTAGCTTCATTATTCATCCTTCATTAAAGCTTTCCTGTCAAACAGAGTGACCTGATGGTTATAAACGTACTCTGTATTGGCAAAGATCAATAGTAATAGCTTAACCCCCACGTTTTAATTACTTAAGCTCAATAATATCAACATGGGGCCGGAGTGAAGGGGTCGATGGATTGGACCTGATTTGGAAAAGAGTGTTAAACTCATCACCTTGTCTTTAAAATGAAACAGTATGGAATGAACAAACACACGACCACAAACAACTTTTGAAAAGTAGTGTAGTTTAAAAAAGGACTCCTCGTTTTTAAATGTATCACTTGTTTTATGCCACATTACATCACAGAAGAGCTATGAGGTGATGCAGCGGGGCTTATAATCACAAAATATAAGGGTTAATAATCTTGAAATTTCTGGTTCGTTTGCCAAAATGACTGGGCCATTAGCTATCACTATTTTCCCCCTCAGTAATGACTTCTGAACTGAAGAAGAGAAGCATTTACATTTATTCATTTAGCTGACGCTTTTATCCAAAGCGACTTAGAATTGCTATATGTCAGAGGTCGCACGCCTCTGGAGCAACTAGGGGTTAAGTGTCTTGCTCAGGGACACATTGGTGTCCCACAGTGGATTCGAACCCGAGTCTCTCACACCAGAGGCATATGTCTTATTCCCTGCGCCATCACCACCATTGTTTATTTACCTTCCATATGTTTCCCATAGATATGTCCAGTCTTTAGTCTTTCTCAACCTTTTTCTCCTTGGTGTAGCGTTTTTGCACAGAGTCGGATGCTAAGAATATTCTGCAGTGTCTAAAACTGAACAAGAACAGCGAGCAAATGGATCCAAAGTGTAAGCAGATGATCACCAAGAGACAAATCACTCAGAACACAGGTGAAGACCTTACACATCTCCACCAATAGAACCTTTCATTTCCACATATCTAGTTGAGTTGGTTAATTTGAAGCTTTGTCATCTAAAACTCTCTCTGTTTGGCTCTTAGCTTTTCTCACAATTGTGAGTTATAAAGTAAACTTTCAAATCTGACTTTTTCTCGCAATTGCGAGGTTTGATCTCTCAAATCTGACTTCCCTATTCAGATTTGTGAGAGATAAACTTGCAAATGCGAGTTATAAAGTCCAATTCTGAGGAAAAAAGGCTTTTTTTTAAGAGAATTGCGAGTTTATATCTCACCGTTATCACTTTATATCTCATAGTTGTGTGTTATAAAGTCGGAATTGTGAGAAATAAACTTAAGTAAACTTTCTTAAAATTGTGAGTTTATATCTCACAATTCTGACTTTATAACTTGGAATTGCAAATTTATATCATGCAACTTTGAGGAAAAAAGTTTGTTTTATTCAGTGACAGAAACAAGCTTCCATAGAATTATTTAAACTTGTGTAATACTAGATTTCTAATTTTGTTGTTGTCTTGATGTATTCAGACTACAGATTGAACCCAGTGTTGAGGAAGGCTTGTAAGGCAGACATTCCCAAATTCTGTCAGAACATTCTCAACAAAGCCACTGATGCCAACGAACTGGAGGGTCAAGTCATATCCTGCCTCAAACTCAAGTATGCAGACCAGGTATGCGTGTCACTGAATATTAGCAGCGAATAAATAAGGAATAATGTACAGTCAGCCTTTTATTATAGTCAAGTCAAGTCACCTTTATTTGTATAGCGCTTTTTACAATACAGATTGTATCAAAGCAGCTTCACGGTGATAACATGAAAATAATACAACAAAATTTGTTTCTAGAAGAAAATTGCGTCATCGTCCACCTTAAAGGGTTAGTTCATCCAAAAATGAAAATGATGTCATTAATGACTCACCCTCATGTCGCTCCAAGCCCGTAATACCTCCATTCATCTTCAGAACACAGTTTAAGATATTTTAGATTTAGTCCGAGAGCTTTCTGTCCCTCCATTGAAAATGTATGAACGGTATACTGTCCTTGTCCAGAAAGGAAATAAAGACATCATCAAAGTAGTCCATGTGACATCAGTGGGTTAGTTAGAATGTTTTGAAGCATCGAAAATACATTTTGGTCCAAAAATAACAAAAACTAGGACTTTATTCAGCATTGTATTGTCTTCCGTTTCTGTTGTGGATCCGCGTTCAGTGACGCTGCTGACGTAAGACGAGCTGACATGTGTCTGGTGCGCCCGAGCTTCGTTTACAGTCTGAGGGAGACGCACGCTGGAAACAAAACAATCTTCACAAACATGTCTAAGGATTTCCACACAGAGGAAGACTTGCATTTTTTTGCCCAGCCATATTTATTTGAACCCGAATACACGGACGCACCAGATACATGTTAGCAGCGTCTTACGTCATCACTGCGGACTCGTGAACGCGGATCCCCAACAGAAACGGAAGACAATACAATGCTGAATAAAGTCGTAGTTTTTGTTATTTTTGGACCAAAATGTATTTCCGATGCTTCAAAACATTCTAACTAACCCACTGATGTCACATGGACTACTTTGATGATGTCTTTATTTCCTTTCTGGACAAGGACAGTATACCGTTCATACATTTTCAATGGAGGGACAGAAAGCTCTCGGACTAAATCTGAAATATCTTAAACTGTGTTTTGAAGATGAACTGAGGTCTTACGGGCTTGGAGCGACATGAGGGTGAGTCATTAATGACATCATTTTCATTTTTGGATGAACTAACCCTTTAAGTAAGGCAGATCAATAATATTGTTAAATATTAAATGTCCCCAACTAAGCAAGCCAAAAGCCAAGGCAACAGTGGCAAGGAACCAAAACTCCATCAGGTGGCAGAATAGAGAAAAAAAAACCTTTGGAGAAAACAGGCTCTCTAGGGGGCCAGTTCTCCTCTGGCCAACGGACGAACAGTGTATGATTATGATTCAGGCAGCATTACAGATCAGAAGTCAGATTGGATCAGAACATTCAGAATATTTATCCAGTTCCATCTGGTTGGAAGACGGAGTCATCACGCCGGAGACAAGTTTGTTGACTGAGGATCAGTGCCGATGGCTGTTGTGTCGATGAGGCCTTCACAGGGCTGATGATGCTGGCACTTCAGGGATGATATTCTAGGTATTATCAACAGAATTTTGAGATGGCAGTAGACGTGAAGGACTATAATGCGTTCAGAGCTCGCTCAAGTACTGGGGAGCTAAACCATTTTGTCCATATAGATCTTAACTACTTGCTCTTAGTAGTACTTAGTAAGAAAAACATTTCCCATGCCCCGGAAATGTACATTTCTATTAATTAATTAATAAACCAATATTGAGGGTTCACAGAATGAACTGAGTTATTGGTTGTAATGTTAAAGGGTTAGTTCACCCAAAAATGAAAATTATGTCATTAATGACTCACCCTCATGTCGTTCCAAGCCCGTAAGACCTCCGTTCATCTTCGGAACACAGTTTAAGATATTTTAGATTCAGTCCGAGAGCTTTTTGTCCCTCCATTGAAAATCTATGTACGGTATACTGTCCTTGTCCAGAAAGGCAATAAAGACACCATCAAAGTAGTCCATGTGACCTCAGTGGGTTAGTTAGAATGTTTTGAAGCATCGAAAATACATTTTGTTCCAAAAATAACAAAAACGACAACTTTATTCAGCATTGTATTCTCCTCCGGTTCTGTTGTCAATCCGCTTTCATGAGTCCACCACCACCTCTCGCAGTCGTCCGGGGTCCGCGACACAAGCGGGAATGCTGCATTGATCTGCAAACAAATCCTCTCCCATGTCTCACACTTAGTTTTACTTGATATCCCAGTGTCGAATTTCCCTTTTATTTTATTTATCAATTTATCATATCTCGCAATTGTGAGATAAAAAGTCGCTATTATTATTTTTTTTATTCAGTGCGGAAACAAGCTTCCATACTAATAGGATGTCAATTAACCAAGCAAGTGTTAATGCAAGGGTTTTTTTTTCATTATTAGGCAAGTGGCGGTTTCATTAGGGTATTAGGCTACCTTAATTTAATTTAATTGAATTCACCACTTTTCTCTCTCTCTCTGCCTTTTTAGAATTACACTTCACTGGGGCCTGCACAAACATGTGATTATATGTGCATTTCGATGACATTACTATTATTATTTTGTGTAGGACACAGACATATTCAGATGTCCTAATTCCATGATTTGTTTTGCCTTGTTATTTTCCGCATGATGGCCCTGTCATCTAACAACCAATCACCGTGATCATTGCGAGGAAACTCGTGCATGAGAATTGACCTCATCCATAGCAACGAATACTCACTCTTAGTTTAGGAGTTGTCATTTTTCCTTACTAAGAGTAGGTCTGAAAGGCGTTGTGAATAACTTTTAAGAGAAAACTCCTAGCTAAAATATTTTAGTGTGATTTAGGAGTACTCCTAGTGGTAAAATAAAATTCTTTGTGAATACGGCCCCTGAGCCCTAATTCATGTTTGAGCTCTAAGGCTATGTGCCATATTACTAGAGAGAAGAGCAGCACCATCCCAGGAGGGATGAATACCATCTCTTTTCAACAGTTCAGGTCTGCCGCAAAAACTTTTCCAATTGTCTATGAACCCTATGTTATTTTGCGGACACCATTGAGTGAGGACAGTCTACTAACTATCTCATCACTCCTGCGAACAGGAAGGGGGCCATAGCAAATTACAGTGCCTGACATCGTACTTGCAAATTCACACACCTCTTTAATGTTAATTTTAGTGATTAATTTTATTTAATCACATTTTATTATAACAAAATTATAGTCTTGTATTATAGTTATATCATATAATATGATATAACAAAATAATGATGTGCATTGTTCACTCATAAATCATTCATAATAAACACTGCAATATTTCATAATAAGAATTTCCCATTTTGATTTCATGGTGACTTTAACCGCTTTAAATTGGTTAATAAATTGACATTTTTTCTCAGCGGTTGTCTGGAGACTGTGAGGATCAGATCAGAGTGATTCTTCAGGAGTCAGCGCTCGACTACCGGCTCGATCCGCAGCTCCAGGCTCACTGCAATAATGAGGTGAGTGGAAACATGGGATCTGCATTTTGGGATTGCATTGTCTGCTATGGATATATACAATCTGAACTTTGAACTTGGAATTTGGCCAAACTGTGGTTATAAATCAGCATAATTTACTGCCTACTGTTAAAATGATGTATAAAATGCTGTCTTTTGCGAGGATTTTGCTAATGTTTGGAACAAAGCCCATGGCCTTCAACACACAGCATCTTTATGAGATCTAACAGTCTGTTTAAACATGTCAGGACACTCATTTTGAGCTATACAGAGAGAGTGAGTGGGCGTCTGAGAATCACTCTCATAGATCTTCATAGCGATGTTGAAAAAAACAAATAGAAGTGAAGAGAAAACTGCCTCATGAATAACTAATCTACAGTAATATTTCAGTTCTGGTTTTGAGGGAATGGGGGAAAATCATCTGTAATGTCACAGGAAAGGAACTAGATTTCCAACTCGAAATAGTCATTTCAACTGTCATATTTAGCACCAGCTCTTTTCATCAATATACACTATCATTCAAAATTTTAGGGGTCAGTAAAATTTTTAAAAGAAGTCTCTCATGTTTGCCGAGGCTACATTTATTTGATCAAAAATACAGTAAATGCAGTAATATTGTGAAATATTATTACAATTTTAAATAACTAAAATATATTTTAAACTGTAATTTATTCTTGTGATGCAAAGCTGAATTTTCAGCATTGTTAGTCTTTCTTATTATTATCCATGTTGAAAACAACTGTGCTGTTTAATATTTTTTTGGAAATCATCATACAATATTTTTTTAATATTTGAAATATAATTTTTTGTTACTATGTACTTACTGTCATTTTTGATCAATTCAATGTAATGTTCTTGCTGAATAAAAAAAGTCATTTAAAAAATGTATTAAAAAACCTGACTGTCCCCAAAAAATTTTAAAGGTCATGGAAATCTATCTCTATTTCCTTACTCTGTTTGCATGGTCTTACACAAACTCTAGTCTAAATTCAATTATTTACAGGCGGGGTGGATAGATGTAATATTACAGAAAATGTTTAATATTCTTAATTTAGTCATCAGTTGCTCATTTAATTTAAATATAATTTTTATTAAGTTTAAAAAGTTAGTTCACCAAAAAATTTAAAAATTGTCATAATTTACTGACCATGTGAGTAAATATAATCTGTTTATCATATAAAGCGACCTGGCTTAATCTAAGCCCTGTCTGTGAAACCAGACCTTTAAGTTTTATCTTAATTCTGTCTTTATAGGACAGGACAGTGTAGAATGACAGGAACCTATTAGTATTGTATCTGGTAATGACAGTCCGAATCCAAACTGCTGTCCTATGTTATGTCAGGAGATTTTGTGCTAACTGCTGCACCAAGGCTTAATTAGTTTTATTAAAGGTTTTGAAAAATGTTATTGTATTGGAACTATTTGATCTGCTATGGTGCAGAGATTGTTTAAAATGCAATGGGACAGGAACACCCTCCTCCTGGAGGCTGTCTGCAAAAAGCCCTTTATTTATGGTCTCCATAAGCTATAGGCTCCTAATGGAGCAAACAAGCAGAAATGGCTATCTTGATTAGTCAGTAAATAAAATTGACTTTTCTTTTTGAAAATTGAGATTTTATACCTTTAGTCACTTCATAACGTGCTTGTGTGTGTGTGTTTGTAAGATCATGCGGCTGTGTGCAGAGGAAGCTGCCGCGCAGGAACAGACGGGTCAAGTGGAGGAGTGTCTGAAGAACAACCTACTGAAAATTAAACAAGAGGAGTGCAAGACGGTACAGAACACATCCTCAAACATGCTTCATCTGCTACACACTGGTTTCCTCTGCATCAGTTGCTATGGAAACGCCATCAGTGTCTTTAAACCCACATCTGCTTTTTATATGAGCAGAGATTCCCACACTAGACAAATAGGTGGTTGTTTTATATAGATCAGGGATCTCCAACACGTCGCTTGCGAGCTGAAATATATTTGGCCTGATTGGAGGTAGCTCGTCTTTTGTCCGCTCAAGTTCGTTATTTCAAATGTAGGAAGCTCATAATTGAAGCGAATCGAAGCATTTTTTTCCAGGCGCAGCGAGATGAAAAAATCCATTAAAACTTTGTCATTGTGGAGAGCACAGTGCATGGTTGCATAGCAACGACAGACGCCACGACAGACGCCACGGGAAAATCGGACCGAATTTTACTATTAATAATAAAAGATAAGCTAATGTGCAGCTTGTGTCAGTAATTTATCTTTTTTGACTCATTCTTTTTTATACAAATTATTTAAAGGCTGAAATATGCAAGGTTTCTTTTTATAAATCTTTTTTTGTCAAAACATTATTTGAACTTGTACATGTTAGTAGATAACATGTCGCAAGACACTCCTTTAAAATCTGGCCATCACTTTTAATGTTGTTATTTTAATGTTTATGTAAACAAAAAGTGCATATTAATGCTAATTATATTTGTTATTTGCTGGTTTTCGACATAAAACTTGTTGAATTGATTTTATTGTGTAGTATTAGTACTTTTTGAACAGGATTCTGTGATAACCGTGATCATTTTGTTCACTATAATCATGAAATTAAATTTTCATGCCATTTCATCTCTAGTTAAGACGCACTGTAAAATCAACTATAATTGTGTTTTTACAGAATAATATGGAAAGTACAAGTTTCTATAAAAAAATGAATGTCTGATTCTGTTCTTTTCTCTGATATTTAAGGGTGACATAGGCCTACAAAAACTCTTTTTAGGTCTAAAACATAGAAACAACAATAGTTGTTAATATGAGAGTTATGAGACATTATTTAAGAGATTTAAGCATTGTATTACATGAGTAGCTCTCGGCCACTGTCTTTTTAAAAAAGTAGCTCTCAAATGAAAAAAGGTTGGAGACCCCTGATATAGATGTTTATATTTTGGCTTGCAAGGGTCATATTCAATATGTTGAGATATGTACTCTTCGGTTCAAATATATACATACAGTTAGGGCCATAGGCGCCGATTTATGTTTTCCTCCGTGGGTGCTCATGGGCGCACGCCCTTTAAAAAAAAAAAATATTAACGGTAGGCCTAAGTCAAAAAATGTTTGCATTTCAGAACCGAACGAGAAGCGCAGCGCCGCGTCTATGACAACTCGAGGTAGCCTATCGCACTCCGGATGCGCACTTTGTCAGTTTATGGCCAGCAATATTGTAATCTTATGTTTAAGGACATTATGGAATTAAGATAATGTCTGTACTATGTTATGATTGTACTGTACAATTAAATACAACCGGGGGGTCCGTTAACTGAGTGAATTGAGAATATCACCTGAAAATCCGATAACATCAGCAATTTTCATTCAAGCAGCTGATTTCTGTAAATGAATGTAAAACTAAATGTATATTGCAGCACAGGTTGAAGTCAGTATATACATTAACGACGATTTGAGACAAATAAATGTAAATTTAATATAAAACTATGTAAATCGCGCTCTGTGGCACGGCAGGATTTTGAACAAGGTCATATAGCCGTAGCTGGGCGCCGCCGGTGTGTGTAAGTTACACTCATAGAGAATAATGTGTTCAAATTTTAAAAGACATGGCACTGCGCAACGCGGCGCTGCGCTTCTCATCCGGTGTGCGACCCCTTTTAGGAAATGGACAGCCGCCGACACGAACGCACACACCTTTTTACTTATTTATTTACACCTATTTAATAATAAAGCCGTAAAGTAGGCTATTTTTCAACTATAGCTCAGGACAGCGCCACTTCTCACAAATACAGACAGGATTGGAGATCAAAAGTTTAACTCACACATAACCGCGATCAGATGCGTTTTCATCCGAGAAACGCTGTGATTGGTGGATAGGATATGGAGCAGGCGACTGACAGCGACATAACCAATCACAGTGTGACACACGCTTCACATAGCACCAACTGCAATGTTGAGTTTTAAATGAATGTAGCCTACTGGCAGTCTGGCACACGTGGGTGCTCGGTATTCACCGTGGGTGCTCGAGCGCCGGAGCACCCACAGTATCGGTGCCTATGGTTAGGTCTGTGACGGTATGGGATTTTTCTTACCACGGTGAAGAAGCAACAAATCTCGCGGTTTGGCGGTTAACGACAAATCCCCCCACCCCCACGCGATCAAGAACGCATGTAGCTTGTAAATGACAATGGAAATGAATAATAATAAAGCAGTATTTTATGAACAGAAACAAATTAACATTTATATTAAATTGTAAATATTAATAAACTATTAATTAGGCTAAACTTAAACAACCTTTTTAATAATTATAAAGCAGTTTTCTTTATTATTAACAGCAAATTAACATTTATATTAAATTGTAAATATTAATAATTAACTAGTAATTAGGCCAAAGTCATTGAGAAATGATCAACGTCTTTTAAGTCCTGTATTATGCCGTCCTTCACTGACAGATACTTTTCAGGGATCGCTGTTTGAGGAAAGTAGCCTACTTTGCGTTCTTTGTGGATTTGCTTGTTCACGTGACATTTCGCATCACATTCGCGCCAGCATTACGTCTTTCTCCTGCACGCGAAACAGCAGGAGAGAAGGGGAAGAAAGTTGGTTAATTTCAGTTCAATTGTAAGTTCATTTTTTTATGTGCGTAGTGGTGTGCGATGTGTATTGTCTATTATGATATTGTGATCATTGGCACTGCGAGCTGACATCGCATTTGTCTCTCATGCTTGCTTTCACTGCCTGATGTGTGCAGTTAGGCTAACGTTATAGGTAACGTTATGTCCCTAAATGAGTTTTTGTCTCATATTTATATCATATTATGTTGTTATCATACAATATCACATCATTAAGAGGGCCGTTTTCCCGTGAACAATAGCAATTGTGATATTTATTTTATATAACAGTTAAATCATGAACAATAAATTAACATTGTGAGTTGCATAAAACAATATTGTTTGTTTTCCCTGTATTTCGCCGACGAGAATTTAAAAATGAAACCGTAGCAGAGTCTCAATCTGGTCTCAATGCAACAGATAGCTGAAACTTTTGAATTTTGAAACTTGCTGAAATTTTTTTGACTGAAACCTGCGTTTTGAACGAATCATTTTAACGATTCAATGAACATTTTTTCCTGAATGAATCCGCCTGTGAATTGACCACTGCATAGAATATGAAAAATATGAATATCTTCGTGAGTCAGCTGTCAACAATAGGCCTAAACCAGCCATAGTACCAGTACACACAATCAGTAAAATATCATCTAATTATTATCAACAAAACTTTGAAAATATCGAGACATATCTTTGTCAATATTGCGCACCCCTAATGTAAGGTATCAATTTTGATTTCTTCAGGTCTTAAAAAGGTCTTAAAAAGCTTTAAATTTGACTTTAAAAAGTGTGCAGATACCCTGTAATATATATTAAAATACAAAACAGTTCTTTTAAATTGTAATAACTTTTCACAATATTAATGTTTTACTGTATTTTTTATCAAATAAATGCAGCCTTTCAATTTACTGATTTTACTGACCCCAAACTTTAGTATGGTAGTGCCCCCAAATACCCCCCCCCCCCCCCCCCCAAAAAAAAAAACACACACACACACACACACTAAGATCTAACTATTATGTTAATCAATAGTATTTTAATGCACCAAAACAGTCATAATTATGTTTTTCTCAACCTTTTTTTTCTCCCCTCTGAAGTCTTAGAATGAATCAAGTCTTTTTCACTGCTGTTTTGTGCTTCACATGTGAAATGAGCAACAGTCCGCTCACACACAGCTATAATAGTTACATACAGGTTTAGTGTCTGCATTTCACTCATTTCATCCTCTTCTTCATGTGTAGGAGGTGTTGAACATGCTCAAAGAAAGCAAAGCAGACATATTTGTGGATCCCGTCTTGCACACAGCCTGTGCTCTGGATTTGAAACACCACTGTGCAGCCATCAACCCTGGAAGGGGCAGGCGTGAGTATTCACTGTGTGTGTGTGTGTGTGTGTGTGTGTGTGTGTGTGTGTGTGTGTGTGTGTGTGTGTGTGTGTGTGTGTGTGTGTGTGTGTGTGTGTGTGTGTGTTGTAAATTCACACTATACAGTCATACTTATTGTTATTGATAGCAGTCAATAATAGATGTGTTCTAAATATTAAAACATGTACATAATCTTCTGTGGAAGTCTTAGGAACAAAAAATGTTCGGTCCGAATGCATTGATACGCCATCCTACCTGCCTGTCAACATATGTATTTCCAAACCTCCGCACACCTGCTCACGCAGACATTACACACAATCAGCGCGTTCTGTAAGGTTGTCCAGAGTTGTAGACAGACATCGAACGCCACAAGGAAACAGCAGCCGCCTTTTACAGTTCCTCCTGAACCAAAACAACAGGCTTATGTTTCGTTCACGTCATGTCATAACCGAATTAAAGCTACAATATGTACGAATTTTGTAATAAAATATCCAAAAATCACTTGCACAGTGTGATATATTTCCTGCAGTTGTGTACTTACAATATCCCAATATAAGTCTCCAAAGATTTTTTATTTCAGAGAAATTCCAATTTGAAATAATTGGCCGTTCCGGAAAAAAATTACGCAATATCCGCGCTATCCTCGGTTTCTGCTCATACTGCCATAGCCATGACGTAACCATGGCGACAGACGTGGACAACTGCGTAGTGCGTAACATTTAGCGGCACGCTGTTCTTGTTTCGTTCAAACATTATAGACCATGGCAAGCAGACTTTGGGACAAAAAAGGAGAACTAAAATGAGGATCAATATCAGCGTGGCGTTTTCGAGATGCTGAGAGCTCCACGTCCGCGACTAACTTGGACTTGACAGAGCTTCATGTGTCACGACTTGACAGCAACACCGCTCTTGCACATACTTTATTAGACAGGTGATCAAATGTACATAAAACAAATCAATGTTATATAGCTCAACATGATGAAATGTTAGAATATGATCAGTATGTTATTCTAATGTTGATCTAGATTACTGCAGGTTTCATATAGCAAACAAACTATCACATAGAATAACATTATAACTTTCAACACACTCAAATGCTGTTTAGTATAATAGTGTAACATTAGACCAAGTGAAACAGCGCTGCGTTACCTCACAAGTTTAATTCGTCTAATAAACTGACCTGTGAGTAGTAATCCAGCACTTGCGGGTAGTTTGGTAGAATGATATGTCCTGCGGGACTCGCGTGTGGCCCAGATATCTCTCTTATTAGCAATTGTGACCTGCTTCATAACACTCTAATGTTAGAAAACATGAATGTTTTCACTCATCCATAAACATTATTAGATCCACCAGCTTGACAGCAAGTCCCATCACGCAGCTTATCACTGCGTCATGAAGGGAGGGCTGGATATTATGCTTTCAAAGCTAGCCTGCTAAATTGCCAAGGGGGTAATCCATCAGCCGGAAGTTGAAGCCTCGCGGGAGCCGCCATTGTAGCAGAACTTCACCTGCTGTTAGCATTCCATTGACTCCCATTCATTTTGGCGTCACTTTGACAGCGAATAACTTTACATCTGAGGCGTCCAAAGACTTCATTTGTCCATTATATATTTCTAAATAAACACAACACTGTATAAAAGGCTCCATTACTTTGTAATTTACGTTATGGCCCCATAGAAGCCGTTTTTGTTAAAAACAGGCTAACGATTGCGTCATAACCACGCAACTTTTTGTCGCACAATAGAGACTAGGGATGGGCATGATTAATCGACGATCGATTATTGATCATTAAGAATTTCGTCGATCAGGTTAATTTGTTATCGATTATCATTAAACTAATGCTGCTGCGTTGCGTAGTGTGAGTGGAAAGTGAACGTGTTCCCCGGGCTGGTCAAGTTAGCGCGGAGGTACCTGTGCATCCGGCAACGTCAGTCCCCTCAGACCGGGTGTTTTCAGCGGCTGGACTGAAGCCTTGTTTACACTCGACGCGTCCGCACGAGCGCGAAGGTGAGCGCGGCAAAAATGACGTCATTGCGGTATTCGGTGTTTCACAGACGAGCGCGTCGAGTATAAACGCCTCGTCTGTTTGGGGAGGTGCGCGAGCAGTCTGCGGAGACTCGCGCTGCAGAGCCAGGCGAAAGTGTAAACGAGGCTTGACGGTCAGGTTGCGGTCGCGTCTGACCCCAGATCATGTCATCAATGATGCAATGCAATGATCTTTCTCAACAAAAATCAGTAGACTGGTGTAGAAGTTGTATGTGAGTTACTAGTTATTTTTTATGAGGCTTTGTTAAGTAGCCTAGCCTAATTGATTGTTACTGTAGGTAGGCTAATCTCTCACCCTCTTTCTCGACTCCGTTCTCGGATAGTTTTGAGTTACATTTTGACAAAACCTGTCAGATCTAAGAATTATTATGTTTTTGGTTAAGTTATTGTTTAACATGATTTTTTATTATTATTTATTATTTTGGAACAAACGAGGGTCTCTGTTTAAGAACGCCAACTCGCAGCTGCAGGTTCCGTTGCTTTCGAGCACCGCCGCGCATATATCTTCAAGTTTAGCCTAACCGAACGTCCAGTTTTACTGCCACAAGTTGATCATCTTGTAATAAAGATCTAATCGAGGAAAAACACACTGTATGTTTGTATTTTCATTGCATTTTTTAATTTATAAAAAGTTAAATAAATAATGAATTTGAATGTAAAAATATTAATGATTAATCGATAGTCGATCGTTAATTCTCCCGACGATCGACTAAGAAAATTTAATCGAATGCCCATCCCTAATAGAGACATTACCGTATAGACAGGAGGAGAAGCTCGCAGGCAATCGGGGGGACGTCCCGTCAAGGGAGAAGCCCATAGATAATGAGTCCATAAAAGCAACGGGACAAAATATTTCAACAACGTTTTTGGGGAATTGGAAATAATTCGGTATGTGGCAAAGTGAATACATATGAAGTGATTAACGTTGGCGATTTCCACGCACAGCTACTAGAAGATTTACGTCTGTCAGACAGGTTGCTCACGTCATCAAGCTTAGTTTGAGTCGGTTTGAGTCTGCGCGTCAGGAACGGAAGTGCTAAAAAATCGCTAAAAATGGGCTTCAACTGTCTCAACTGAGTTCCAATGAGATGGCTCTGTCCACTTCTTATACTGTTTATGGAAATTGCCTTCCCTACCTTTAATATCTTGCTCCACATAGCTGCATATTAAACCCCAAATACATCATTTCACACTGAAAATTCTGTTTCACAGTTGAATGCATTATATATCCAATTTCATGTTGTTTAATTCATGATGCCTAGTTAAAATAACTGTGTTGAGGGTCTATTTTTGAGACCTTATTTCTGTGTTGGTAGATAGAGAGGAAAAAATATATATGGAACTTGACAGATGGTGTTATTATGGTGTGTTGTTTTTTTTTCTTCTTCTTCTTTACTCTGCAATTTTGAGATCCAGACTCCCTGTGTTTGTAATCCTTTCCCAGAAATGTCCTGTTTGATGGAAGCTCTGCAGGACAAGCAGGTGCGTCTACAGCCTGAATGCAAGAGAAGATTACAGGACCGCATAGACATGTGGGGCTATGCAGCGAAGGTCAGTACACAAACACATTTAACCCTTTCGCACGCAAGTTTCAAATAATCTAGCTGAGCCCCGAACATAATTTTACAATCCAACACCTAATTATTTCTATGCCGACTCGTCATGCTTGTCACGTGACACACCGCAGCCACAACAGGGATGTGTGACCGATGTATTGCTTTTATTTATTTATTTATTCCTTTTTTATTTAAAATATTTACAACCTTGTTAACTATATCATGAACTATCCGATATTCCAATTCTCAAATATGTGTAAGTAAATGTGTTTTGTCTTTTAAAAACCTTGATAATGATCATGTTAATTGATCCATAGATATCCATAATAAAGGCTATCTATGAGTTGATCTATTACGTACTATGGGGGTTAGGACCCCACGCGATTCCATTGGCTCAAAATACTTTTAATAGGCACTCTCTTTAGCGCCTGTTTACAATTCCTGCAAAATCATGTAATGAAAAATGCTGTTTGAAACTACGTTATAAATAGGGATGGGTACCAAAACCCGGTTCACACAAAGCCACAGCGCGCACAACACGTCAGTCTCTGCTTAATGAGTGACAATGAGGACAGAACTAAACATTCAAACGTGGTTACACTTTAGATCTGGGATAGTATTCTAATTTTATTTTAGATTTCGGCTTTCAGAGATATATTAAAAGATAAAAGATCTATAAAAAGAAGATATTTGAGATGAAACCATTACAAACTAGACGCATTCTGTTGCGCATTTTCGACGCGTACTTCGAAATGGACTGCAACAAGACAAGAAAAGTATACTTAACTTCGGGCTTCATGTGGGCATCTTAACTATCAAATATACATAAAAATATAAAAATGACCAGCTCTGAGATTCACTGAAACCCAATTTATTCACTTAAATTTGTCTTAAATGGACGTAAATAGTTGGGAGAAAATGATGGTGCATCAGTCACCTATTAGATCTGACCTCGGTCTTTAAGGGGCAGCGTCTAATAAACCTGCTGACGATTGAGCCATTAATGCGAATCAAACAACAAAAGGCAGAGAAAATCTCTCACAGCTCTTGAATGAATAACTTAAACTTAAATAACCATTAATCTATCTATGATAAACTATGCAGTGCTATTTTACATTTGATTACTAAATTAGATTTCTTTTTAGACAAAAACACTTACCTGAAAAGTAATTTTAGTAGACCTTACATTAAATTAAAGCACTGTGTATATAATGTGTATCTTTGTTTAATTGTATTCTTTTTTTGACCATGTGTTTGTACTTGTTTTTGCTTATCGTATCCTATCTCATGGATATAAAACAAAAAAAGCCTGCCCACTACTGCATAACAAATAGGTATTTTATTGGTTTTGTTAAAGCATTGCTTTTTCTTTTGCTATAGATATTTTACATTTCAAAATATAAAACAAATGTTAATTATTACCCGAATGAAAAAAAAAAAAACACTAAAAAGAACCGATAAGAATACCGTTAAAGTACCGGATCGATAAGCGGTATCGGTAAGAGTAGTAATACTGTTAAAACCTTAACGAGACCCATCCCTAGTTATAAATTACCTTTAATGTCTGTATTAGTTAGCTTATGTACTAGCATAGCATCCAGATACCAGATTAGCCTGATAGCTTAGTTTATACACTCATTTGCACGTACCCTACATGTATTCACAATCATCTTTAATGTAATTACGTGTTAAATTAAGTTTTAAATGTCAAAATATTTTTGTTATAAAAAGAAGCTAATGATGTTCATTTATTCACTTAAAAGGCTATTATTATTTATTAATTAACTAAGTTTATCAAGTGAAAGAAATGTTCACTTTGTTTTATTATGCACTATATAGAAAGCTATACATATTTTAAATTAATATCATTTGTATGTACTTAGTATTAACTGATAGTTGATGAAGACCCGGTTTCGAGGGAGGACCCGATTCGTCATGACACCGCCCTGTTAGTTTTACATCGTGTAAATTCATCTACTTCTCCCGCAATACATGAAAGTAAGTAACCGGTGAAGAAGCTATACAATCTGATATGAATAAAGCACGTCGTCAAATTACAATTGAAAGGATTATTATAGCTGCTTCCATAGACATCAGTGTGTATTTAACAATCTTTAAATTTTTATATTTTTTTGCTATTACTTATGCTCAATTTAGCAGTTGATCACGATTCACTGAACGTTCTAATCACACCGGTGTGATCGTACGCGTTAACTAGCTGTCTAGATAGAATAACTAAATATTTTTTTTATAAATATATATTTTTAAATGATTATAAATGATAAATCTTATAAATAAATATTATTATTCTAAGAAATAAATACTTCATAATTATTATTATTTATTATTTTAAACCATTATATTATGATAAATTATTATTAATTGAATAATTAACAAACAAATTAAAATATGTATATTTATATTATATATCAACAATATTATTATTATTAATGTTTATTTTTTTTAAACTTCACTTTGATAATGTCGCCTAAAGGATGTTATGTCAGGTAAATATGCATTAATTATTATTATTATTATTAATGTAATAATAAGAAATTATTATATTAAAATCAATGACTTATTATTATTAAAATATACATTATATTTTAATATTATTATAAATATCCACATAATAATAATAATATAATAAAATTAATTTAATAAGAAAAGAAAAACATTAATAATAATTATATTAATGAATAATATTTTTATTTTATTTTTTTTATTACCAACTATTCACTTTGAGAATGTCGCCTTAATGATGTTATGTCAGGTTTTGCTGAATTCTGGGGACAAAGTCACTTCCTTATTATGAGTTGTAGTTTGTGATTTCCTAGGTGGCACCAGCTGAAGGTTTCTCGGACCTTGCTGTGCAAGTCATGACGTCACCTTCGAAGAACTACATCTTGTTCGTGATTGCGCTGGCTGTGTCCATCCTCTTCCTCGTAGGACTGCTGTGTGGCCGCTTCACCAAACGTGTGACCAGAGAGCTGAAAGACAGGTAGAGCAAGGATGCCGCCCATCCGCCCCCTCCTGTTGCACATCTCATTTCCTGCCCTCGCTGTTCTTTGTACTTATACCTGCGAAGACTTTAGGAGCTGTCAGCGGACCTTCTGTGGGCTGGCGTCATGTTTGGAACCCTCTCTAGCCCATCTGAATCCAAACGATAAACTTTTGAAATGCTTCTCGGACAGGATCAAGATCGTTTTGGGACATTATGCCTTGATTATTTATGGGTTTTGTTTTTGTTTTGAGAGTGGCAGCCTTACTTCTTGACTGTAAAATGGTCATGTGTCAATGCAGTATTTTTGTCGTTGTATCTTTTCCAGTTTTTGAGAATGTGCGGACACGGATGGGCTTTAATCAGCAGCTTACATTAAAAAGTTCAGAAGCCATCTTTATATTGTTTTTTTTTTTATTAATCATTCCTACAGTTTTTTTTTGTTTGTTTTTTAATCTTAGTCCATTTGATTTTTGTATGATTGGGATTGATTTTTGGATCTCTCCTGAATGTTTTGACACTGGGGAGGTACGATGGTTTTTCTAGTCCAATGTGATGAACTACAATGATTGGTGACATGTGAAACAAGTGGTCTTTATCAGGTAAAAGACGTTTTATTATACATTAAATATAAACTTGCAAAGATTATGACAATTGAATACACCTAGTAAACACCAGCCCCCCACCAATTAAAATTTAGTACATTGTGACATTATTTTCTTAACAATTTCACTATTTCGCTCATGTAATGGGTAATGGTGTATTTGCTCGATGTAATGGGAATTTTACTTTTGAGGTTTTGTCATTCCCACTATTCTCAATAGTGTTTCTCATTGCTCATTTTTACCGTTTTATGGTTTTAAAAGAAAGTCACTGTAATACAAATTGGTTTATTTCTATATGTAAAGGTAGTACAACAAATACAGCAAAAGAAAAAGAGTCACAATGTCATAAAATGTTTCGTTTTCTTTGAACAAAATGTATTTTCATGTTGGTGGGATTTTTTTAGTGTCCGTTTTGCGCAATTACAGACATTAAGTGATACATATACGAAGAGTATGAAATTGGAGTAGACCTTTAGAGGTGGTTTGATCTTTTCATTGTCCAGGGCCAAGTTTCCCTTTGACCATTGTTGTAAGGTTGATGGCGACTATATATCCTGTTTCAGAGGTACTTTGAATGTTCACAGGACAATTGCACTTTTTTATGTTTTGCTTCAGCCTTATTTATTGTTTACAACAAATGTGCTGATCTTGGATTCGTGTGTGTGTGTGTGTGTGTGTGTGTGTGTGTGTGTGTGTGTGTGTGTGTGTGTGTGTGTGTGTGTGTGTGTGTGTGTGTGTGTGTGTGTGTGTGTGTGTGTGTGTGTGTGTGTGTGTGTGTGTGTGTTTTGACGAGTCCCATTTTTAAAGCATAAACAAGAGATAAATATGTTCTGATGTTGCCTTTTCTCTTTTTCTGTCATACCAGTGAAAGGAAACGTCCTTTAGTCCCCATTGATGGTGACTCTGTATTTTTTCAAAGCTGTACCCACAAACATCATGCTTGGAATTACATACTTGTCTTTGTCTATTTGTTACTAAGTTACACTGATTTTAACTGTGATGAGTATATGCATACGATTTGCTAAAGACATAAGGATTTTCTAAAAATTTCCATGCATGCTTTCCCCCCAGAACTCATTCTGTATCCACTCACATAAGAGCAAAATAGTGCCCGTCAAAAGTTTGGAAACATTACCATTTTGATTGTTTTTGAAAGAAGTCTCATATTCATCAAGGCTGCATTTATTTGATCAATAATACAGGAAAAAACAGTAATATTATTACAATTTAATATACTTTAAAATATAATTTATTCCTGTGATGTAAAGCTGAATTTTCAGCATCATTACTCCAGTCTTCAGTTTCACATGATCCTTCAGAAATCATTCTAATATGATGATTTATTATTAATGTTGGAAACGGTTGTGCTGCTTAATATTTTCTTGGAACCAGTGATACTTTCTTCAGGATTCATTGATGAATAAAAAGTTAAAAAGAACAGCATTTATTCAAAATAAAAATCTTTTCTAACAATATAAATATTTACTGTCACTTTTTATCAATTTAACACATTCTTGCCTAATAAAACTATTATTTTTATTTTATTTCTTTTAAAAAAAAAATACTGACCCCAAACTTTTGACCGGTCGTGTATATTGTCACAAATGATTTCTTTTTTAAATAAATACTGTTATTTTTTCCTTTTTATTCGTCAATGAATCGTGAGAAAAGTATTACAGATTATAAAAAAAATAGTAAGCAGCACTTGTATAAAAGGGATAGATCAACCAAAGTTTAAAAATCTGTCACAAAATAATATAATCACAAATAATTTAATCACAAAAAAATATATATTGAAGAATGTTGGTAACTCTACAGTTTTGGTTCCCAATACGTGTTGATGATGACAGAATCCAAAATTTTAGGTGGACTAACAGGACTTTAACAGGTTTAAAAATCCCAGAGTCCAAAATCTGGGAACAAGTTTTTGTACATTTCATTGTTTTGTTTTTTTAGAGAGATCGGGAGGCCATAGGCGTACTGCTTAACTTTAGCATTGATCATCTCTGTGTTCTTCTGTAAATAATAGATCGAATGTGCAAATGACAGTGTCTGAGATTTCTGGTGATTTAAATTTGGACTGTAAAATTCTACTGATCATGTGGTCACGTTTGACTATATATTGTAGATAAGAAAATGTTAAAAGTTATGTTATTCCAAATATATTTCTCCTAATTCATGCTGTTTTATGTTTTGACTGATAATGATGTGTATTTTTCTTTTCTTTTTTTTGGGGGGGGGGGGGGGGGGTTATTTTACATATAACTGGATGAGGTAACTTAACACGTTGGATGTTATTGGAGTGTTAAAATTTGAATTTGTTAAGATTTGAACTCTGTTTGATTTGTACTAGTTTGTAAATCAAGTGATCCTTTAACAGTTTTGGAGTATGTGCATGGACTATTGATTCTTTCCAACTATTCCAACTTTTTTGTTTGTTTGTTTTTTGCATTGTGCTAAAATCATGTTGCCAGAGATTTTACATTTTACGACAAAATTTAGGAGTCCATATGTTGAAAGACCTGTGTGTGTGTGTGTGTGTGTGTGTGTGTGTGTGTGTGTGTGTGTGTGTGTGTGTTTTGACGAGTCCCATTTTGAAAGCATCTTTTGAAGCCACAGGGAAGAGCAAAACCTGATTCCATTACTCTGAAAAGTGACATTGCCCGTAATAATTCCCCAAAAGTCATAGTGCAGAGCCAAAGATGATCCTGCTTTGTTTGAAATACTCCTCTGCAAGACTCTAAGCGGCTCCAACATCTGCTGAATGGCAGTTTTTCTTGTTTCATATTAACTGCAAATTGACTAAACATTTTAAAAGGTTATGGCTGTGATAGTTTCTCAGTTTCTTCATCTTGCCATGTAACATTAATGCAAGAAATCAGATTTTTTTTATTGTTAGTTTCCCTAATTCTGTACAGATGATGAATTGTCAGTTTAATAAAATGCTGTAGATTTTCTTACCAATCTGTTTTGTTTCATTCATATGGTATACTGAACATTGATTCAGTTATTCAGATTCAGATTAATAAATTATTTAGTAGTATTTTGTTAGTTTATGTTTACTAATGTTAAAGTCTTCTAGTACTTTATTCTCTTTTCCCATCGGTCTCTGGAATTGCCAGTCCACTGTAAACAAAGCTGATCTATTTCTAGTCATTCAGGTCTCAGCCTATTGACTCAGCCCTGACTGAGACCTGGATCGAACCAGAGGATACTGCCACACCTGCTGCCCTCTCCACTAACTTCACTTTCTCACACACCCCTCGCCTGACCGGAAGGGGTGGAGGTACTGGTCTTTTCATCTCAAACGATTGGAAATTTGATCCTTTACCACCTCTGTGTGACAACAGCTTATTCAATTACCATCACTGGGCCTATTAAAATCCATTTTGTAGTTGTCTATCGTCCACCAGGTCAACTTGGCAGTTTCTTGGAGGAGCATGATGTGCTACTCTCATCCTTCCTTGAGGATGGTACTCCTCTCGTAGTTCTTGGAGACTTCAACATCCACCTAGAAAAACCTCGGGTTGTTGATTTCCACACTCTGCTTGCCTCATTCGACCTCAAACGCGTATGTACTGCGGCTACTCACAAATCAGAACAACCTCCTGGACAACAACCAGTCTGGTTTCAAAAGCGGACACTCAACTGAGACTGCCCTGCTCTCTGTAATTGAAGCTCTGAGACTGGCAAGAGCAGCTTCCAAATCCTCAGTTCTCATCCTCCTGGATCTGTCTGCTGCTGCCTTTGACACAGTTAACCACGGATCCTCTTGTCAATTTTAAAGACGAAGGGCATCTCGGGAACCGCACTACAATGGTTCAAGTCTTACCTCTCAGGTAGGGCCTTCAGGGTGTTGTGGAGGGGGGAGGTGTCCAAGACCCTACATCTAGCTACTGGAGTGCCTCATGGCTCAGTGCTTGGACAACTTCTCTTCTCCATCTACATGACATCACTAGGATCTGTGATTCAGAAACATGGCTTTTCCTATCTCTGCTATGCTGATGACACCCAACTCTACATCTCATTCCAGCCTGATGATCCGACGGTTGCTGCTCGCATGCTTGTGGTCCCGGCCAACCCAACACTACACCACAACTTCTGCATTCAGCTAGGTTCGTCATCCATAACTCCATCAAGGTCAGCTAGGAACCTTGGAGTTGTGATTGATGATCAATTGAACTTCACAGACCACATTGCTAGAACTGCCCGGTCCTGCAGATTTGCCTTATACGACATTAGGAGCATCAGCCCCTTCCTATCAGAGCATGCTACACAACTCCTTGTCCAAGAACTTGTTCTATCCAGACTTGACTATTGTAATGCTCTCCTAGCAGCTCTCTTCCAGCTTGCACTGTTAATCCTCTACAACTGATCCAAAATGCTGCAGCTAGAGTGGTCTTTAACAAGCCGAAGAGAGCACACGTCACTCCTCTCCTCATAAAAATTGCACTGGTTGCCGCTGACATCAAATTCAAGTCACTGACTTTTGCCTACAGAACATTTACATTTAGTCATTTAGCAGACGCTTTTATCCAAAGCGTCTTACAACTGACGACTAAAGCAAGCTTTCAGTTGTCTTTTGAATGCTGTCAGGGATTCTGCATTCCAGATGAGGGACAGAACAACAACTGGCTCTGCTCCCTCCTACCTCAACTCATTATTCAGACTTGCATGCCATCCAGAAACTTGCGCTCTGCAAGTGAAGGCCGTCTTGTGGAGCCATTTCAAAGAGGCACAAAATATCTTTCTCTGACCTTTTTCTGGTCCGTTTCATGCTGGTGGAATGACCTGCCCAACTCAACAGGAGCTGCTGAGTCCATGGCTATTTTCAAGAAACATCTGAAGACGCATCTTTTTCGGCAACACTTGATCCATTCATTCTAACACTTTATCTTCTATTCTATATCTATTATCTTTATAAAAATGTTTAAAAAAGTATACGTACTGCGTTAGATTAAATTGGGAAGGGTCATAGCACTTGCATATTGTTGTCCTATTGTTAGTTTCAGGGACGTGCACAGGAATTATGAGGGGCAGTTGCTCTGACCTGAAAAAAGGGCTTCCCCTACATTCAGTTGTGCTTCTTGCTCGTATTCAGTTCTGATGGTAGGCTACGGGCAACTACGCATGATTTGTAGTATGATTGCGTAAAGGGAACAGGAATTCCGGTAGGGAACAGAATCGACTGCTAAACCCAGGGCCGATCCTGAACTCCCCCTGGGGCCCTAAGCAAAAGGGGCCCTCTACCTGACCTGTGACGCCGTGAGCTATGTAAACCATTTGCCATTGCCACACAATCACACCTGACACTTCAGTGCTCCCAATACAATCCTCCCTCCTTGAAACAAAACAGTCAAAGAATAAGTACAACAATATAGAACAGAATGAGGTTCAAACAAACAATATTTTTTGAATAGAGTATTTTCTATAGAATGTTGACATAACAAGTGAATATTAACGTAAACATAAATAAGAAGAAAATAATAAATTATAACCCTGAGCTTTGGCTTTTGGGATTAACTTTGGTTCTCTCTACAGCTTGGGTATTTTCGGCATCAGTATGATTTTTATTTATTTATTATTATGCATGTTGAAGCAATTCTTGATTTATGGTTATTATTTACTGAGGGGTGTGAATCCATATTGACCAGTATGTCCAGCTAATCAACATTTTAAATTCAATATAGCCTATAAATCAATAGTCAATCAATGTCAAATTGTCAATACATTGCTTTCTATCTTGCATAATTAGTGCAGTTGTTTAGAGTTTTTAACTACACTGAGACTAGATAATCAGTTTCTTGTTTTATAAATGTGACTTTGATTGGGAGTGCCATCATTCACGTGCATGTATTGTACAGTATGTCTGGTCTCCACATATTTCTGCTTGAAAAATGCGAGTTTCATTTCGTGCACGCGCATATGAACGCACGATAACACACGCGACGCGGTTATGTTTTCCGAGCTGCAGTAGGTAAACAAACACCGTTGCACTTTGTCGTTTATCAAAAACAAACGTAATAATTTTTTTTATTTTACTCTCACTTTTGTCAGGCACAAAGTGATGCAAGAGATGCACTGCCTGCCCAGCTAGGTTAGCAAGACCGAAAAACATCAAACTTTGCTGACATCAAACTTAGAGAGGAGAGAACACAAGTTTACCTGATTGTTGTTCCCGCAATTCACTCTCATGGGTTTTTTCTTCTTCATCTTTTCGTGACCAGAAGGATAGTTTCGCTTCATTTTGTCATGGATGTTGTACACATTAATTGACACGCTATGACACGAGATGGAGGCGGGGCCTTAAGTAATTTGTGGGGTCTTACGCACCGGTCGCGTGCAGCGCTGCAGCCACGTAAACAGTTTGCCCTTCCCTTACTGACTTTCACTTTCGGTGCACGAATGGAAGTGAATGAGGCTTTGCGATTTAAAAAAAATAAATAAAAAATGTATCTAGGCCTATGTGAAATTCTGCAGCCATTGTACGATTTTTATTATTTTTTCTCGGAAGGGCAACTTGAGTCGAGAAGGGCATATGGGCAGTTGCCCGGGCAACCTGAGCAACCCCCCTGTGCACGTCCCTGGTTAGTTGAACTGCTTCTTTTGATCTCATTTGTAAGTCGCTTTTGTAAATGCTTCTGCTAAATTAATAAATACAACATCATGTAATGTAAATGTAAGTTTTTGTTGTTTATATGTTTATGTGGTGTTTTTAATGTGCTTTAAAGACAAACCATGTGCAAATTCATAAGTCAACACCATTGCTTGAGTATTTTGTCTTTAAAACTGCAGTGATCTAAAGACAGTATCAAAAACGCGGTTTGAAATCGCTGGTGTTTCTGGCGTCACAAACTACCTTGTAACCAATCACGTCAATGTTGATTTCAGAGTCCAGGAATGTCCAGAAACATATGACAACAAACTTGTTTTCTAAAGCAAATTAAAACAACATATTCATTAGTTACAAGCTCATGTAAGTTTATAAGAAAAACTTTTATTCTACATCAACATGTCGTAAATTTTAAATAAGACATAAGAGAACATTTGCATTAATGAGTGGTTTGTAGGGCTCTTTGGTCCAGCTAAAAGAGCAAATGAAGCAGAGATGTCATTAGAGTCAATAGAGAGTAGAGATGTTCTAGTTAGTCCTATCAGCAGTCTTAAAAATGCAGCCTGCAGAATGGCAAAAGCATTTTAGTTCATATGATTAAAGATGACCCATTTCAAATTCTTATCATTCCCATTGCTAATACAACTGTAGAATGCCTGAGAATTGCTGTCACTTGAGCTGCTGCCATCAGTGATTTTGATAATGAAATACTCTATGCATAAAATAATGAGGCACTTGTCTTAGTCAGAGCCAGTCTTCCTCTGCATTAAGAGGCTTATGTAACCCAGGAGGACTTGGATAATGAGAGTCAGTACTCAAAATGGCATAACATGAATATCAGGATTTCTTAGTATGTGTTTGTCTCCTTTTGCTTTAATGGCAGCAGCACTGGAGCACAAAACCTGATGCTCGTGTTTGGAAATGACCCGAAGAGCATCACAAGCTTCAACTGAAACTGACTGTACAAAGAGTCGAGATCAATTCATATTTGATGGACCCTTTTCAGATTTCCGGGTTTCTCCCATTTGATCAAATAGCAAAAGTAAAACTTTATAAAAGTGAAAAAAATAGAGAGAGATTGATGTCGACTGTCGGAAGAGAAGACGTTAATTTGACCATATCCTACTCAGCCCATACCATTTTTACAGTTTCGTTTCTTAGTTTCTTGAAATTTAATGCAAATGAAATATAATATAGGCTAGTGTTATAAATGTAAATACATAATCTTTTTTCTTTTCTTTTCTTTTTTAAATGAAAATATCTGGAAATAGAATACTATACGTCTCAATGTTTGTTTGTTTTTTAATGTTTCAGAGTTCTAAAACGTTCGATTTTGAATTCCAGACTTTTGGTCGCCAAACACCACACTGTCAATGTGAACGGAGTCGATCATCAAACAAGTGATGCTTTTACTGACGCCTAGTGGTGTCTGTACTGAGATGCTTTTATAATGTGCCCAAGGTTTGTGATGGACCAACGGGCAAA
Source organism: Siphateles boraxobius (assembly GCF_051911475.1). Lineage (NCBI taxonomy): Eukaryota > Metazoa > Chordata > Actinopteri > Cypriniformes > Leuciscidae > Siphateles > Siphateles boraxobius. Next base: position 11,644,424 of record NW_027508931.1, on the reverse strand, counting down.
GATTAATGACGTCAATCCAGAAGGGCTTAGATATAAATAACTAGTGGACAGCAATAAACGTCAAATAAATTATTACCTACTACTAGTCATCCGTCATCCATCCATCCAGAATTACCAGGAGGTCAATACTCTCTCTCCTGCAGCCACATTCTGTACGATGTTCAGCCTTCTTTTTTCTTCTTCAGGAAAACAGCCTTCCAAGCCAAATATTGCATTTAGTCCATATAATGAAACATGCCATTTTGCAAACTTTATTAACTCAGAAGAAATGTATGTGTAAGTTAGAAGAATATGTAAATTTGTAGTCTTTAACAATGTCTTAACACGATGATGTTATGAATATGTCCAGGCAATAGATCAAAAATAAAAAAATGCTTTAATAGAAACCATGTTTAGATATTTTAATTTAACACAGCATTTTCTAATATAATATACTTGACTGTGAATGTGAATTTTATAAATGTTATTTTTAAAACGGAAGAAGCCCACTTCTTTTTATAGTCTATATGGTATTTTCCGGTATTTTCTTAATAAAATAAATAATTGCATAGCCTAATGTAGGCCTATTGGTCTTTATTTTGCAAAAATGTCACAGAAAAAGCACATCAAATATATTAGATTATATCATACACTCTAGTTTTCTGTTAATATGGGTTTCTAAACTAGTCCCGAGTAAAGCATCTACACATAGCATACATGTAAAGGTGTTTATTCAGACTTCTTTGCTAGCTTCACTATTTTACCAGCCTCCATGACCCGCCCTCTCTCTCAAAAGCCCCGCCTTCCAAACACGTGTCGGCCAACCCGATGTCAGCACACCTGACTGTGCGCAATGATTGACAGGCTGATTCTAATTGTCCCAGTTTGACTCTTTTGTTTGTTGAGTAGACCTACAAGGCCTTGGCTTTTTGCAGAGATAAGTTTTCTTTCTCAGGACATATTTCAGTGATATTCAGTGAATTTAAGGAGATGTATAGTGTGGTGTTTAAAAAACAACCCCCCCCATGTTTAAGACATACTTTGGCTAGAGTTCTTAAGTCACATTTACTTCCAAATCTGAGCACAAAAGAAGATATTTTGAAGAATGTTGGTGACCAGACAGTTCACGATAGCCATTGACTTCCATGGTATTTTTTTTTGGAATTCAATGGCTCCCGTCAACTGTTTTATTACCAACATTCTTCAAAATATCTTCTTTTGTGTTTAACAGAAGAAAGAAACTCATACAGGTTTGAAACAGAAGGGGTTAGTAAATGATGACAATTTTCATTTTTGGGTGAACTCCTTTTAATGCATTTTGATATTTGCATTTCTTATAGATAATGCAGATCATATTGAACCATTAAATTATTTAAATATCGAAAGCAATTAAAAGCCATTAATTTACTTGCAGTTACTAATTTTCAATAGTTCACGTATGGACCTTATTTGATTGATGCACCTCCTGTTTCACCGTCACGTATTTCTTCTTTGGTCCAGCAGATGGCAGTCTGTGTACAGATTTTGATCGCTTTCATTTCTTATCAGCATTTTCATATGTACAACAGCAGCTCATGTTCCTCACTCTGTCAGTGAGCTTATACCGTAGCTCAACATATAGTTTATCTTAGATACATAAAATAAAATGCTGCAATAACACAGACCGTTTTCAGAATGCATTCTTATCCGGCCTCAATTAATTCCATAAATCTTCCTTGTCATTTTATTTGCTCTCTCAAATTCCGGTTTTGGATTTAGCTGTAATCTGATTTTGCCATATTTATTGGGGTTGACTAAACCTATTTTCTAAAAAAAACAACAACAAAAAAACGCTAAGTTTATTTGCCTACACTGAAAAAAATGTGTTGAATTCACTTAAAATATACATGCAACATTATATACATCCAACTTGGATCAATTTTATTTAGAAATAACAAGAAAGCTTTTGTTATATGTACTTAAATATGAGTTCACTCAACATTATTTACTTAAAAATATCAAACACAATAGAATGTACTAAGTAAATGCAAGTTGTGCTAACTTAAAAAAATACAATGAATTGAATTGAACCAACATAAAATTAGGATTTCAGATTTTGAGCTATTGCTTATCCTAATCAATTAATTTAGACTTGACAGTCTAAAATAAAAGATTTTATTCCTCTTCTAGGTGTGCTGCACTATTCTTTTATCAATTGTGTTATTTTGGCTCAGTTAGCTCCTGAATCAGAAGTCTCAAATTAAGTCAAAAAATGTATCATTTATCAAATTTAGTCTTTCATGTTGCACCCTTTCCCATAGATGGGGTGTAACAGTGTTAAATAGTTTTCTTTTAAATAGTAATTTGAGCAGATATGATATTGCATTTGAAGTAGGGGTAGGCTACATTTACATTCTTCTGATAGGCCTATTTATTAAGCAACAGTTACTTAACATGGATAATGCTGTGTGTGTGTGTGTGCGTGTGTGCGTGTGTGTGTGTGTGTGTGTGTGTGTGTGTGTGTGTGTGTGTGTGTGTGTGTGTGTGTGTGTGTGTGTGTGTGTGTGTGTGTGAGGGGCAGATAAACCCATCGGGCTGCTCTGGGCTTTTGTCCTGGGGTCATGCACTTGACCTTTTGTCTGAACTGCGGAACAGCTGCTGCACCACGAGCTCTTCTGACACCGTCTACTCCAGATATCAGAACTTGAAATCATCGACGAGAGATCAGAGACTGTACACCTCATTATAAACGTATGCGATTAAATCGAAAGGCACGTGAATGAGCATAATGTGAAGCAATAGAGGATTTGATTTTATAAGGCTCCATTTCAAATGTTGTTAAATTCACATAAGATTCTGAGATTTTCTTTTTCTTTTCTTATTTTCTTTCTTTCGTTGTAGCGAATTTATTTGTTTCTTTCTAACGAATGAATGCTTCGAGGATTCAATAGACACACATCTGAGACGATAGCCAGCCTACATTTGCGATTGTTTAAAAGCATCGGAGTCAAAAGTCGGTGAATCAAATAGCTACTCCTGTAAAGCTTTTTGATTCCTCAACATAAAAAAAATAATAAATAACAATGACGAACATTTATATTTCACAGCATAAAATGGTTTTATTAATTAGGAGAATAGGGTGAATATTAGTTTAAAAATATTTTCTAAATGGTACCATGTTTCTGTTGACGCGTGAAGAAATAGGATAATAATCATGCAAAATATTTTGTGTAGCCGTTATAATAAAATAAGGGTATTAGTTATAATAACTGGCTATAAGGATAATTGTAACTTTATAATAGTATAGCTTATTTTTAATTACAATCATCTGAATTGGTATTTGTAAAACAGAGTTGGGTTTAATGTGTTTTAAGAACGAATCTTCTGAAGTTTATAAAATATTGACATTAAGGCTAAATTAATTCTCATTTCAAAAGTTAGCCTATTTCAACAGTCATTATTCGATATTATTATTACATTATTAAAAGCAGAAGAGCATCACGTATAGATTTTATATAAAGTTTGAATGTTAAAATGTTAATTGCTGAATCAAAGGCCGGATATCAAATTATAATATGCCTTGAATCGTAATTATCCGCTGCATTTTAATTCAGAAGTTGCTGTGTTATATTTCAGCACGTGGTTCAGAGGTTAAATGGTATGGACATTTAAAATAACATGAAATTTTACAGGCAAGTAGAGAATTTTCGAAACCAGTTAACAGCCTATAATTTTCCGCATCACGACTGTCGTTTGTTCATTAAAATTCCTCATTTTCTTAAGCTGTTCTTTTAGGATATAGGCAATTTACGTTGCATAATTCGATCATAGGCTATTATCAACCAACAACACACGTGAACGGACTGTATCCAAATGTATGTGTAGTTTTCTTTCTGTCTTTCTTTCTTTCTTTCTTTTTTGACACTGACCTGCAAAGTCCGACAATTTAAATTGCTTAAAAATGTCGCGTGAAATGACATTTATAAAGATATCAAATATCAAAGAAAATATAGAGCAATATATAGGCCCTATATAACATCATATTCATATACTTCACATATATGAAAATGATATTAAAATGCCACAGTAATTCATTGACCTTTCTGATCCAGTCCATCAATGCAACGTGGTTTTAGGGCGGCAATTTCCAGTCAAGTTCATGTTCACAGCACGTGCATCTCATATTTATAGAGGTAGAAAAATAAAAGAAAGAAAGCTGATGAACTTACTGTGATTAAAATGTAGAGACACTTTTAAAGGTTATTATACATCTTTTTTTCAGGTTATGGCCTATTGTTATAGCTGTAGCAAGACATAAGGCCTATTCTAATAAGTGCAAATAAATGATGACAGAAAATAGTATAATATGAAAGGACATTAAAAGGAACAATCAGAGTAGAAAATAGCCTTGAACATGAAGGAACAGAGAAATATATTCATAGAATAGAAATATGTTTACAGTATGGACTTACCTAAAAAAATAAATAAAAAAAAGCCAAGAAGAGAAGAGGGCTTGCGGTTGTCCCGTCTGATGATTTTTGAGAGATTTGAGGAGCAGACGCTGTGAGACAGGGTGTCGGGCTGCTGTTTGAGGTTAAGGTCATGAGGTCAGCAGACAGACAGCAGTCAGGGCTTTAAACTGCGGCACATTGCATGTCATATGGAGGGCAGAAATTGGGTGGGTTAAATAAGAATTTACAATTCCATGAATAGCATCAAGATTCTTCAATCGCCACAATTTGACATTTGTTGTGAAGAGTGTAAATGTGATTTTTTTTTCTTCATCACAGCAAGATTAAGATGAATTTTCTGCATAAATGTGCCCCTCGGCAGAATTTCTTTCTTCCCTTTTTTCTTTCTGAATGAAGTTAATTTAGAGAGTTTAAAGTGTTTATTTTGCCCGTATTTTTCACTAATTCTATTTCAATAACTACACTGTAAAAATATTTTTATGATTTGTTATCACTGCATTTTTTTCTTGACGAATCAACAATTTATGTGGTTCCGATAACATCATTTTTTATCTCCTTAATTTCAATGAACTAAAAATTCTGAGTTAAGGCAACCAGGTTAATTATTTTTAAGTTACAATATTTTTTTACAGTGTGATGAATTATCAAATGTTGTCATTGCCATGACCTTCCAAGAAGGTTCAGATGCTTTCTGACTCTTATAGAAAATAAATATTTCGTGTATTTAATAATTGCACTTTTATATCAAAACCAGCCAAAAATCATCATCCATTCAGCATTAAATAACAATTTAAATCCAAATGACAAAGAATATTAGTTAAATGCATAAGATGGATGAGATGTTATTATTGGTGAATGTATTTGTGTTATATTTATAAATATTTAAAGGCCTTATTCTGGATATAATAAAGTGTTAATAAACCAGAGAGTTCATATTAGTTTAGACTGGACTACAGTATTTCAGGACGGTAGATTATCAATGAATCATTTAAACAATCATGTGTGCAATTTAAGATTTGAGTTTGTCCGTCCATCTTTTTAGATTTTAAAGCCTCTGTGGTGAACCCCAGTGGTTCTCTCCAAAAACTCAAATAGAGGAGCGTGGTTGCCATATCAACCGGCCACCTGACGTGTTACTGTGGCAACAGCAGTATTAGACAGAAACCGCTTATTAGATGTCCCATCTAAGGGTGAGAGGGAGGGGCGAAGGTGGAGGGGTAGAGGGACATCTAGATTAAAAAAGAATGAAACGAGGAATAATACCGGCTAATGCTACTAGTCAAAAGAGGAAGGACTGATAAAAGCTAGTGTAAAATTGTGGCAGATCTTAAATCCTTATAAACCAGTTGACCGCAGTGCTGCTCTTAAGCAGACAGTGAGGATGAAGAGGGGTGACGTTTGTGTCCATAGAAAAAGGCAATAGTGGAGTGATGCTTTATAGCTCAATCAAGCTCTAGAAGATCACTTATCATTTTTCACAGCTCTTTTTTTTTCCTACGGATATTTCTTTGATAGATATTTTTACAGTGTTTCGTCAGCAGAACAATCCAAAAACACATCAAGTAACTGTATACAACCCTCTGAAGGGATGCATATCTATCCCTCACAGCCTCCCAATGAAAATCAAAGATGGCGCTGCTGTGAATAAGGTCTATTGTCTGTGTCACACCCACAAATAATTATAATTATTTTTGAGAACTGTGATAATTATAATATTGCTGAACAGTCAAATACTTGATAACAGGGCTACTGTTTCTGTTGAGAGCTCCAGTGTTTGCAGTCTCATATTCTCTCGTTGTATGCATACACTTTAAAATGAAATAATTTTGAACCAAGAATATTGCTTTAATTCCGAGTTAAAATATATTGACAGTGTCAACTCATCCCACAGTCTGTAAAAATGTGAAGTTATGCACTTTTGACCACCCAATAATGTGCACTGTCAATGCATTTGTTATACAAAATTCAAGATGACTCAATTGTTTTTGATTGACAGCATGCCACAGATGCTGTTTATGGATATGAATTCATATTTAACCCAGATATTTCTTATACAAATTATACATTTGGAGGAGTTGTGCTCCACAGACATATCCTTTTTAATATCCTCATATTGCATAAAACCCAATTAGTCTTTAGAAAGTATAAAACAAAAAAATCCATTATTTAATAAATTAATATCAGTGATCAATTACTTCTTTTATTAGAAGAATTAGGCTAAATTAGATAAGAAAATCAAATAAGAAAATGGCACATAAATATCCTTATTAAACATGTAAAGGCAAGTTGCGAGTTTAAAAAGTTACAAAGTTATTTCTTTATTCAATAAACAAGCTTCTGTGATTTGTTACTACTTCATTAAAAGAATTTTCTAATAAATAGTGTGTGTGTGTGTGTGTGTGTGTGTGCGTGTGTGTGTGTGTGTGTGTGTGTGTGTGTGTGTGTGTGTGTGTGTGTGTGTGTGTGTGTGTGTGTGTGTGTGTGTTTAGCATGTTGGGGTAATTAACCCACATTAGATTAATCTACGAGGGTGGCATTTGTATCACAATGAAAACAGTGACCCCCAGCACTGCCGTGGGGCTCACAGACATATAGAGGTCTGGCACCGGGCCAGAGACACACGCGTGCATAAACAAACACATATGCATACGCACACATTCACACAGGCAAGATCCAAGGGATTTATGCATTCATGATCCATCCATCACAGCAAAAGAAGTATGATTTCACCTCAAAATGTACAGTTTTACTCTTCTTTTTTCCCTCCTACAAATGGGAAAATGTAGTGTGAAATGTCAACTGTGAAATGTCACCCCTTTTTTTGAGAATGGACATTAAAATGCACTATTCAAACTTAAATGGTTGTAATTGAAGATTGCTTTGGAATATAGACCTAAGTTTGGTCTTGTTTTAAAGAAAACACTCAGCAGATTATTGCACTTCAAAAATTGAAAGTATGAAAAAGTTATGGAAGTTTGAATTTACAGTAAATCAAATATACTGTACTTAATTTTTTTTTCTTTTATATTAAATAGATATTTTACAAAATATTTTTTCACTATAAAATTACTATAAAATCAATGCTATATATCTAACCAACTCGTGTTCCAAATTTGAAGTTGATATCACAAAAATTGAAGTTCCCATGAGATTTTGTTTAGGCGTAATACCAAAAATAGCCACCGGGTGACATACATTCCATTGAATTTAATTGTATGCATTCTGCCGTAACAAATTAATAAATTTCTGTCCAAATATCACTTCTGTCACAAAATATGGCACCATGCGACTCAGACCTTTCTGACAATATGGGTTTGAATATGTGAAGATTAGAAAAGGTTTTGATCATAAATTATGAAATGAGATTATGCCCAAAAGGGGAGGAGCCAGATAAAATAATTTAGAGTACCGTTTCTATGGTAACGCAACGTCCAATTTCAAAACGGTTTTCACTGAATGAATTCTGAGTTCGTAAGCTTTCAAATGATACCTAATTTTTAATAACTACTAAAATATGTGATGTTATAAAAAAGGCGATAAAAAGATAGTATTATATTTTAGAGGATAGTATATATTATACTTTTTAGAGGATAATATTATTTTATAAATTTTTATTGTCAAATACTTGATTATATGTTTTATTATGAACTTGTAGCATGAAAACCAAAGTTTCAATTATTAAGTGTGTGCGTCGACTTTTTGTGGCAAAGGTCAGGACTCCAGACCTTTTATGATGTCGATTTTTTGAGGTGCACTCTTGTCATAAATTCATCTATTACTGTTCCTACATAATTTGTTAAAAAAAAAACAGGTCTAAAATATCTATTTAGGAGTCTTAGACCTTTCCAACGATATATAGTTTGTCATGATTAGATAAGGATTTAATTGTAATATAGTGAAGTAAACATAAGCATCCCGTTAGCGGGACGGTGACAGTTAAGCATAGTTTTTGTGCTTGATTACTTGCTGGTTCAGTAATACAGAATCTAGCAAATCTGGGCTAAACATTCCCACTTGGATTATCATAATAATTTCCTTCCAAAAGATTGAAATTCACAGAAGGATTTACCAGCTATTGAAACTTTACCCTGGATCAATAGCGACTGGATTTAGGGCTCTTGTGTTCTGTTATCCTCACAACCTCTGAAGATCCTGAACACAGGTATCACATCGGGAACATAAATGGGATTTCCCAGCAGACCATGTATTATTCCAATTCCTTTTTTTTCTCTTGCAGCTGAGAAATAGTGTTTATGCAAAGTGACTCACACCGTGGCCCACATTCGTGAAAATGACTCCCAGAAATGATAGCTGCTTCTGGGGTGTTGTATTGTTTTACACATAAATATATATCTAGGATGAGTCATGAAATGTACTAATTTTCTTCAACAAGAACGGGCCTTGCTGCAGCCTCCCACATTTATGTAAACCACCTTTGGCTTAACCATATAAATTTACACATTTTACAGACTAGTCCATATGAATAATTTAACAGAATTTTTTGATTTACCTGTTCCATATAAAAGATTTAAACAAATCCTTCACTTAAAATATGGTTATACAATGGAGCTCAACATGTTCTGATCTCTAAGCTAGAACAGCCATAACAAAAATTTATATATTTTAATGCTGATTCTGCTTTTAGATGCAAAGAATTCTTGTAGGTATATTTGACTTAATCTGCCAAATGTAGACACTCAGATGTGTTTAACTGAGTGAAACCTTCATAAACACTCTTCAAAACAATCATTTAATCACATTGACAGGTAAATAATACTGTTAGATTAGGGAAATCACATGGATTAATCATGTGAACTATTCTACTCATATCATTTAATAATTTATGTAACATGTTTTGTCATTTATTCTTAAACTTCATACATGTCTGTAACAAATTTTGTCTATAAGGCTATAAAATCGTATTACTTTGGATCTTTGCATATTTCATTTAGACAACCAAAAGCCTCTCATTTGGTTAATGTATTGTTATACATTTATTGGTAGGGCTTTATTTTTTAAATCGATTAGATTTTACTTTGCTGGCTTTGGGATTAACATTAAATGCATTGTTCGGTGAGAGGAATGAAATGTTCTTTTCTTTTATAAGCGGTTGAAGAATCAAAGCAGCCATAAGGGGGCGCTGCAGAAGCACTCGCCTCTGTCGTCACCTCATACTGGCTATGGTGATCGAACACATTTGTATTTTTGTCAGAGTCCTACACACATTTAAGTTCATTTGTAATTGTTGTGACTACATTAAAAAAAACGTGTAAAATATTTTAATAATCACTCTGAGGAGCGGCAAGCGTGTGACAAAAAATAGATGCCGTTTCTTCTTTTTTACCCAGGCTTGTCTTAAGAACGCATCCTCTTTTTTTGCTTGCGTACGAAATACATTTACTTATTTAAATATGATGCAGTCTGTTTGTTTTACCAGAAAAACGAGTATTGTAAACCATAAAAAAATCAGCACAAACCCAAAATCACTTTTCCTGCAGATGGGTGCATGAATCAGAACTTGTATTCAGCTGTTGGTCCATCTGTGGCTGATGAATTCTGCTCTTTTGTTCATAAAGGCTTTTCAAGGAAACGTCATTATATGGGCTTGAAAATGACCGTGATTCTGTAGCAATAAATGATAAAAAAAAATAAAAAAAACTCTCCTATTTTATAGGTTAATGCATGGAGAAAAAAATTGCACCAATATTTTGTGATGCACACACATGTATTATATTTCCACATGAATATAAGCTAATATTCACGCATCAAATTTCCACCATGACAAACTTAGAATGTGACTGTGTGTGTGTGTGTGTGTGTGTGTGTGTGAGAGACCGGTGGTCAATAAAAAGTAGCCTATATAGCCTACATTTTGGCTCATTATATACAAAAATAATATATTAAAAAATATTTTCCATTAGCGTTATACGATTTTTATTTATTTATTTATAAATGGCTATTTGAAGGCAGTTAAACAAGTGTTCGCTTGGATTCTCCAGGTTGAAAATGTGCAAATTTATATTTAACTTTGAAAATACCACAAAATACATTTCGTGCATTGTAAGTAGCAAATAAGTTATCTTTATGTAATGCAGGGTCGGTTTTTATGACAAAACGGAAACGTTGACCATAACAGCAACAGCCATTCAAGCAAGCGCGTGCACGGACACACACACACACACACACACACACACATGCATACACACACATTCACAAAGAACACAAAAGAATTATCATGACAAAAGACACAAGTAGAGTGAAAAACACTTCAACACTCGCTCCTTTCATGTAGAAGTTTTAATGAAAACAATTTTCTTCTTGCTCGTGCACAAATGAAACGTATGCCATGTGCTACTGGTAAAATATTGATGCGATTATTATTGAGATTGTGTTGTTGCCTATATGCAATGCTCCTTTTACTAGACCTTAAAGATGTTTTGTAAAACTCTAGACATTTTATTTCCTTTGTGAAATTTTATTGTATTAATTATTATTATTAATAATAATAGTTTTTTATCTATTATTATATATAATTTGTATTTTTATTTATAGGCTACAAAATCTCCAATAGCCTATGAACTATTTAAAATGGGTTCAGATGAGTTTTTATTTAACGTAACGTAGGCTAATAGAGACACTGGGATACATTGTGTAGCCTAGTACACAGTGTACAATTTTAATTACAATGTACACAAATGAAAAGCATTTATAGAATTTAAACGCACAAATATGATTTTTTTCTATAAATGTAGGCATATTTATCTTTATGTCCATCCTCGAACAACGACTGCTAAAATGAACCGCTGTTTTGATGCTCAAGTTTACAATTTTACAATTTGCGTTAATTATCTTGAAAATCGTATCCAGTTGCATGTCTACCCAATTATCATCCACTAAATCTATGCATTTTAAGCATGAATGCACTTTTTACAGTAGTGCTACAAACTTTCCACTAGCCCTCTTGACTGTCAGATCTTGATTTTTAGGATTTGCAGGGCATGCACGGTTATGATAACAAAACAATGCGGTTCCTTCTCAATTGGTGCATAGCTACTCATCATGTGAGTATTAAATATTGCTCAAAATGTTTATTTTTTCCCCTCACCCACCTGCTTCTCATCTCATGGCACCTTTGTTGTTCTATCCTCCTTTATTGTTTTTTTGTTTATGTGCAGATGTAAAATTGTCCTATAGTCTAATTCCATCACTCCACCCCCCCCCCCCCCCCCACCTCCCTACACCTCCTACACCTCCCTCCTCTCTTTCTCTCTCCCATCCTGGAATCTTATTGATCCAGGAGGAGCTAATTATCTCTTCCCCTCGTGACTGCGTAATCAGCACATGCGCAGTGTGTTAATTCCAGCCATTTTTTGCACGAAAGTAATTAGCAGGAATAAAGACCGGACTGATTTTTTTTTTCACTCTCTCCTCCTTCCTCGAACCGAAGCCAGGGCGCGTCTGTCGTCTGCAGTACAACCAAAAAACAAACCCTTTTAAATGCTTTAAGGAACAGTCAAATACCTCGTTTAACTTCAGCAGCATGATGTGTGAACGCATGCATCTGCGCGAATGGGATCTATAAACGTGTTTACCGGAATACAAAGCGACGCGTCCAAATGTAAGTTTGTATAAGATGACTGTTCTTCACCGTTTGCCTATAGTTGATTGTTCTTTGGTCAAATTTACAAAAGTATAAAGCGTAACAATAATGAACTACATAGGCTAATGCATGATTCTTTTGCATCCCTGCTTGTTTTGTTATTGATATTTAGGCTACTAGCTGTTATTACATATGTATGACATAGTTGCGAATGTAAAGCGCATCCTATTCACTTTCTTTGGTGTTAGTGTCTTTCTCGAGTTCAGTTTGAAGTTATAAAGCTCTTCTGGTGTTTTCCTACCTGTTTTCTTCAAGAGTTGTCGCCCTCCTGTTAGTTGCAACAACAACAACAACAACAACAACAACAACAAAAAAAGACCGAAAAGCGTAAAGAAACGTCCTTTTCTGTGTATGCTTTTTGCTTGGACGAGTCCTATGTTGTTGCTGTTGTGTAAGTCAACACTGACACACCAGGCTCATTTTCAGAGTGTATCAGTATTGACACGCGCTACGGGTCCAGATCCGTCCGTGTAACGATTAGAAATGAAGGATCCGTACGAAGCCTCGAGCGTCCTCCGCGTCGCGACTCAATTGCGCGCATGTAATAGCCTTATTTTAAAATATATATATATATTATACATACATATTTTTAAAGATACGAAGTCGCAAGGGTTTTGTTTTTACGTCTTAAATGAAGTGTAGATTGTACAAGAGGGAGAATTAGCCCTGATGTCCTGTGCATGCTTGGTCAAGCCTGTTTGGACTTATTCCTTCAACTGTGTGTGTGTGTGTGTGTGTGTGTGTATGGGTGGGTTGTGTTGTTCCGAGAAGTTAGGTAAATTTGATAAAACCTAAAAGATATTCATAAAATAAGAGCATATATTTTATTAAATTGTACACTGCACAAATTAATTTATATATATTTTTAAATTTCTTAGGATATGCTGTATGTGTTTACAAAGCTATACTTTATGAAATCAAAAGTTATCAATGATAAAAGATTCATAAATAAGGTTTATGTTTTGATTAACTAGTGTGTTGTAATTTTAATTCATACATTTATAAAAGCAAATACAAATCTATAGTATGTCCTCATTTATAAAGCTAAATGTGTGTTGTGTGTGTGTGTGTGTGTGTGTGTGTGTGTGTGTGTGTGTGTGTGTGTGTGTGTGTGTGTGTGTGTGTGTGTGTGTGCGGATGCGCTTGTGTGTGACTGACAGTGTGTTTGGGTATTGTTTTTTTCTGTCCTTTTGTGAATCTGTCACGTTGTGACAAATAGTAAAAAAAATTTATACATTATACAATAGTTTTTGACTTAGTTCATATCATAATAGTTCAATTGTCTGTTTTTGAGCAGCTGGGCTCATAAAAAAACAAGGATGGATTTTAGGCTTGATTTAGATTTTTTTTATGCTTCATATTGTTAATTTAGCTCTCTAAATGTCAGAATATTCAACTTTAGAAATACAATAATCTTTACATTTCTAGGTAAAATACAGTGTTTGGCCTAAAATAGAGTGCTTACACTGGAATAACCAGCTCTACCACAAATAAAGCGAGCACCGACTCTTTCTTTTGAGAATGCACACACACACACACACACACACACACACACACACACACACACACACACACACACACACACACACACACACACACACACACACACACACACACACACACACACACAGGAGATGGTGTTGGGCGAAAGAGGATTGGCTCACAGGTCAGAGTTCACAGAGTTAGGGAACAGGGTGAAAGGAAGAAGATGGGATGAAAGGGCACAGCTAGGGAAGAGAAAAGTGGACTCTGCAGGGTACCGGTGTAAAAACAGATAGTGTTGAGCCAATGAGAGTGATTGAAGGAAATTGTTCCCGATAGGGTTTCATTGAAACATTTTTTTTTACTGCATTAGCTAAATTTAGTGGATGTACTGTAAAAAATCTGAATATACATACAAAAATTGTTTCTTATTCGTACATAATTTGTATTTAAAAAAAATAATACAGCAGTCCCATTATATGCTGTGTATGTATCTTTTTGTTTATTCATTGTGTTCGTAAAGTCTTCAACTTTCAGGACTCTGTAAAGATTGTGTAGTTGTTGCTTTGTTTGTAAATAAGGTGTTGCAACATCTGAATACTGAATTGTGTGCGTTCGTTTGAGTCTGTGTGCACACACTGCCTTCAGGGTTTGACTTTTTCTGTTTATCATAATAATAGCTGGGGTTGTGGAGAAGTGAGGCACATCGGCTGATCAGTCACTAAGGCCTCTCAAACACACACACACACACACACACATACACACGCGCATACTCACACGCGCATACTCTCACACACACACACACACACACACACACACACACACACACACACACACACACACACACACACACACACACACACACACACACACACACACACACACACACACACACACTGAGCCAGAGAACAATGCATGGGGGCCCAGCCTGTCAGTTCAAATTCTGCTCTCCATCCACGCCTTAAACAGACCTTGTGTGTGTGTATGTGTGTGTGTGCGCGTGCACAGGAGAAACGAGGGTGATCAGATTCAGTGCTTCTGCCTCACCGCCGTGTTACTGTCAACTCTCACCAGAATTCACTGCAAATATTGAACTATATTACACTGTCTGCCTTAGTCCAAGCAGAAAGCGGTGTGTGCTGTTTGCCATGGCTGTTGAATATAGAATGAAGGTATAGTTTATAAAAGGTCCATAAACCACAGTAATGCAAAGGTCAGTGGGTTTGTTTAACACATTTTCTTGGAAATGGACTATAGAAATGGAGACAGACAGAGTCTGTAGTGAGAGACAGAGATTTTGCAGTGTCAAATAATGCTGAAATGTATGTCAATAGGGGTATATGTTTACCATTTTTCTTAGATTAATGAAAAAAAGGATGATATTTGTTGAAAGAAAGAGGGGAAACAGCTCTGTATGACAATTTAGTGTCTTAACAGATTTAAATCTTTACATATTTACTCTTAATTTAAATATTATTGTGATGTCATGTTTTTAGTTTGCATCTCCAATAGTAATATAAGTATTTGTGTAGTACACACACACACACACACACACACACACACACACACACACACACACACACACACACACACACACACACACACACACACACACACACACACACACACACACACACACACACACACACACACACACACTCTCTCTCTCTTTATATATATATATATATATATATATATATATATATATATATATATAGTGTGTGTGTGTGTGTGTGTGTGTGCGTGGATTTCTTTTCTAGCCAGTTGTCACATTATTATTGTTTTAGCAAAAAGGAATTTCTGCACACTTTTCACAATTCAGTCAATTCCTGGTGGATGATAATGCTACTTGTAATATTATTTGTCATCAACCCATTTTCAATTATCCTCCAACAGAATATATTCTCTTGTCATTTTTTTTAGAGGTTGCATAAATCATTTGTTAACTCCAATGATTAAAAACAAGATAGCAGTAACATTTATTATTTTTTTCTAGCTTGTCAATTCCATTTTTGTTGTGCATGTTGTTCAGCTCTGCAGGATTATGCGTTTTGAATTGGGATCTAGCTGTTAAAAGGAGCTATTCTTGCACAAATGTTTTCTTTTTCCTTTCTCATTTCACAGTGCATATACTCCAGTAATGAATGCAGGATATTTACATGAATAATCCTTACAGATAAAAGCTTTAGTACACAGTGCCCCTTTCCATTTGATATGTGTGTAACAAGTGCCGCAATTTGACTGAGGAAGAGCAGCACACACAAGCGATTGCCATGCATTGTCAGAGGCATAAGATCAAGTCAAATGAATAAGAACTCTTTCAGTGTAGCATTGATTTCATAATCCCGCTGGATCTTGCTGCAGTTTAGATCGATACGTTTACATCACGCTCAGACTTTCACACTAGAAACTAAAGCGTGTGTGACTTACTATAAGTATACTGACAGAATGCATCACTGTGCATGTGTAAAACTTTGTTCTACATCTCTGCCTATTGGAAACTTATGTAAGCAAATGATTCCCCCCCCCCCCAGAAATATAATATAAGGCTCATTTTTAAGGAGGCAGCTGTCACAACACTGTCATGGCCCTGCCATAACATCAGCATTACCTTTTGAACTTTGACCCTGCATTTTTGTCTGTCACTTCCTTTTTGCATGTCATACAGGAAGTGCATCAGCATTTTATTTCCTGCTAACGTATTTTGTTCTATGCTGGCTGACTAATCGAGAAACAATTTTAAGGCCTCAGTTTTCTAAATTACAAGTCATACATTTTCCCCACCACTCTCGCCCTCTCTTTCGTCCACTCTTTCTTTTTTCTCTCTCTATCGTTCTCTCTCTTTCTTTTGAAGTTTTGCTCCTGAATGGGCTAGTGTCTCTAATGGAAATAGGGCATTAAATCAAAGATCAAAGACAAGCGCACAGCAGAGAGGACAGCTGTCTAAATACAGTGGGAGAAAATGTGTCTGTGTTTGTGTGACTGCGAGAGAGAAGGGTGTGGGGTTAGCTGGTTTAAGTTTGGTTTGATACTTTCATTTTTTTAGTTCATTTTGTAGTTCATTTTGTAATGTTTTTGTGTGCTCGTGCATTCATGCATGTTGCAAGTGCTTAAAAGGATAAAAACGCTGGCACAAAGTAAGATTGTGCAGACACTTGATCGTTTTAAGTCTTCTATGATGTCTCAGGTACTCTGTAGTATAGCCATGTGCTGTGTCATGTTGTAGACATGTAAAACACGTAAGGATTAGGTGTGTTGCACAGTCAAATCTGTGCGATAGAATGTTTACCAAGATACTGAGGCAATATTAGATTAGCATTAAAACAGGAAGCCAAGCCCCTGAATCAGCAATCTGTGCTTTGAATGTGAAATCACTCTCTCTAACAAAACGGGGCTTCCCACACAGTATCTTTTTTTCTTTCTTTTTTTTTTGTCAGGTTAATCACTTCCTTTCGGTGGTTAGAAAATAGTGCTAGTCAGTCTCAGGAGGTCAAACTAAATATTAAATCAGCTTTTTTATTTTCTATTAAATTCATGTGAAGTTTGCAACCTTTCTCGCAAATTTCTATCAGTTAACATGAAGTAAACATTGAAGTAGACTTAATTAACAGAATAATGCACAAGAATGAGATGTTACAGCTTTCATTAGGAGCTAGATTAGTTCAGTGGTTATTAAGAAACGTATTTCTTATATTTGTCTTTTTTTGTATTAACTAGAGAGGATGGAGTGTATTTCCTTGTATTTATATAGTATTTCCTTGCCATACTGTAATGTTGTTGTAGAAATTCCCCCAAAAATGTTACCTCTTGAATGCCATATGTTCTTTTTTTTTTTTTTTTTTTTTTTTTCAAAGTGGGAGGTTTATGTGGTAACAGGAATTGCCCACAACATGTGGATTAATTCTATGTTAGATAATAATTTAGTCACTAGAAACAAAAGTTTCCTTATCTCAGTTCAGTGAAAAAGGTTCCCTGTAAATGTTGTTGTATTTGCTGTTGTTGTTTAAGGGTTATTGCTGGTACTGTTAGAGTCAGGGTTAATATTAGTTTTAGTGCTGTTTTGTCTAATTCTCAGCTGACATCTTGGTCTTAATCCACACACACACTTACAGAGAGTAATTGGTTTAAGATGTGTCTTGATTCCAGCTGTGTGCCCCCTATCAGGTATCCCAGAGAGATGGGTAATTAACCTAGCAGCTAATGAGATGCATCACTAATTAATCCCCCCCCCCCCCCCCACACACACACACACTCACACTCATCCACACACGGAGCAAAAAAAGACTGGATATTCATTGATCGGTTCAGAAAGTTTAGCTAGTTAGTTTCAGCATGGCAGTTTGTTTATGAATATGTATCTCTAGCGCTCTATAAGCATTTGTTTATTTCAATGAGTGGACTGCTATGTATAAAAGCTGTTCATTAAGTTGGCTTGTGAGACCCAACATACTGAAATCCTATTTATTATTTTTGAAACATTTTGCCTTTTAAGTCAATTTTTTTAGGTCCAGTTCAAGCTTAAATCATGGAACGTATCCTTTAGCCTCGTGTGCTAGCATCCTGCTCTTGCTTCCAGTAAGATGCTTAGCATTCACGCTATTGATTTTCCCATTAGCACTTTAGCCCCCTCCAGTAGAGAGGATCAGAGAGAGCTCAATATAACAGCTTGAATCTCAGTTCAAGAATCTACACTCTTAAACCTAGAAACAGAGCAATTAGCCCCTAACTACAATCCACAAACTCAGTACTGTCCTCAGACACCTTCTGTGCAAATGATTGATGTTTTTACACTATTTAGGTGACTTAACTGTAGATAAATCCAGTAATAACTATAAGCACATTTTAATTATTTAAATATAGCCCTCGGTGTAACCACAAGGCAGGCTTAAGTAGCTACATCATATGTTTGTATTTGTAAAATGTGTAAGTTTGTGCTGCTGGTACAATTAAAATGCCAATCCAAATGTGAACCTGTTTCTACTTAGCATTAATACAAATTGCAATTATTATAGAAGCCTAATATAAGTTGAACCCTGTTGTGATAGGCTGCTTTAATATAATTCAATTTAATTCACTTTAGCTGCTTTACTGATCAAGGCCTGTGGGGGCCGTGTCTCTGGAGAAACCTGGGACTAGAGTCAATAGGGAACTTAGTCCAGAGGCACTGTCACGGGGCAATCCCCCGTAGACACAGCCCTATGTTCTGCTCAGTTGCCTAAAGGGAAATATAATTCAGATGAAGGGGGATGGGGATGGGGGAGTCAGAGACAGACAGAGACATTTAATTGAGCAGATCTTGGTGATTCCAGGAATTGTCTCTCATGTAATATTCAGCTCTCTGTAATACAGCTAGGCAAAGAGCTATTGATCACAGTCTAGACCTTTCTCTGCTTTCATTTTCATCGCTCCAGAGTTGCTTATCTCTGAAAAGTGACACTAAAGTTTATGCTGCTCAAATTTAAAATAATTCATATGTTGCTGTAATTATGTATGGTGCAAAGTGATTTAGAAAATCGTAATGTAGGTATAAAGTTTGGGTAATTAAACTTTTCTCTCCCTTTCATTCTTTTTCTAGGCCATGGTGGGATGAACGTGCTCAGTAGCTCAGAGGATGGAGTGTTGTGACTCTGTCTCCAACAATGGAGCCTCTGGCCCCCACACACAACAGCCTCCTGGGCTCTGCAGACCACTGGCCCCCAATCCACTCCTACTGGCCAGAGATCAAGCCATTCATCGGAGCACAGCAACTCTGTCTAACCAGGATGGACTAGTGGGGCAGGCTGAGGAGGAGGGACTTGCTGGGAGATATGAAGAAAGATTTAGGGAAAAACAGGTTAATGAATGTTCAACTAGAGAGATGTTAAAAGAGGGAAAGAAGGCAGATGAAGAGGAAGAAGGTGAGGATGTGGAGAGTCCTATCGGAGAGATCTTGTACCAGCCTGAGGGGTCTGCCTATGTGACGGAGAGTAAGCTCACGAGTGGTGTGCCCTCCTCCTCCTCTTTAGGTTCCCCTTCCTCCATCATTAGAACCTGTTACATTTCCTTGTCTCAAAGCCCCGCTCCACAGATTTTTCGTGTCTTCCAAATGCATAACCTTGACGAGAGTGATAGTCTAGCTCTGGTGACCCGCCAATCCAAAGATAATGCTCCTGACGTGGCAGGATCATCAGATACAGGGGTGACATGGTCTGGTCAAACCAAACCCATCCTGATGTGCTTTCTGTGTCGGCTGTCTTTTGGCCGTTCACGCTTGTTTAGGGCTCATGCTTCTCAGCAACACAACATCACCTTCAGCGATGAAGAACAACATCTGCTCTCGTTTAAACACACCTCTGCCATTTTACAGCCTGCCGGCCCAGGCAACCGCCCATTTCTCTGTTTCCTAGAACCAAAAAGGAATTGTGAGTCTGTGGTACCACTTAACCTGGCATCTCCGACCTCTGGGAAAAGCACAGAGGACACTGCAAGACGGAAAGAGAATGAAGAGGCTCTGATCTCTAAGCCAGGACTCCCTCTCCTGCCCTCTCCACCCAGAACCTCCCCTGCTACCTCAATACCAAGCCCTGCCAAAGACCCTTCAACCCTGGGAAGAGAGGGCACACAAAGAGGCAAGGAGGACAAGATGTGGAAGGATGAAGAAAGTAGTAAGGGAGGAGAAAGGAGATTGTATTTAGAGGTAGGCAGCACTGTAGATGACAGTGCTCACGGTATTAGCAGTAACAGTAGCGGACAAGAGCACATTACTGAAGCTGCTCTGTCAAACCAAAGCATTTCAAAACCTCCAAACTCTGTAACAATAGCAACCAGCTTTATGAACAACACCAAAACCCTTACAGACTCTGAGTCAGAGTATGGAACAAGCTTTAACTGCCACGACCCTGCACCTGCTTCCCTTGTTGTGGTAAACCCGTCCACTGTCACTTCTACAGAACAACTTGCCAACCAAGAGAGTGCCACAGCAACTGAACCAAATGACCAGTTAGAGAATGGTAGCGCCATAGCAATGGAACCAACCACTAGGTTGTCTGAAGATGACAGACATGCTGTCACTCATTCTGACCTGCCCAATAATCATAGCCATTCCACGTCCCCTAGACTGAGTCCTACCTTAACCCAGACTAGTCAGCCTATTCTTGAAGAAGGGCACTTGGACACTGCCTCTAGAAAAAGGCTGGTGGTGGCCATTGACGGAGGCTTTGTTGCCGTTGGGGACGATGTCCAAGGATCATCTTTCAGTTATGCCGTTCAGGCCTCTATGGTACACTCCAGAAACTCCTGCAAGACATTGAAGTGTCCAAAATGCAACTGGCATTACAAGTACCAGCAAACTCTTGAAGCCCATATGAAGGAGAAGCACCCAGAGTCGGATTCTGAAGAGTGTCCATACTGCAGCAGTGGTCAGAGCCACCCACGCCTAGCAAGAGGTGAGACTTATTCTTGCGGATACAAGCCGTTCCGCTGCCAGGTCTGCCAATATTCCACCACCACCAAGGGCAACTTGAGCATCCACATGCAATCGGACAAACACCTCAACAACATGCAGAGCCTGCAGACGCAGTCACATACACACAGCCCAGCAGCCCAGCCTTCAACCCATTCACATCCTACTCTCACTCACCCCACCCAAGCGAACTCCCCCTCTCCATCTAAGCTTCGGGGACGTGCATCGTGGCGGTGTGAAGTCTGTGACTACGAAACCAACGTGGCACGGAACCTCCGAATCCACATGACCAGTGAAAAGCACACGCACAACGTGCTTCTACTGCAGCAGAACTTGGCACACATGCAACGTCAACGTAAGCACAATGCCACCGAGCTTTACCGCCACTGCCAACCTCAGACCAAACTGTCCGATGCCATCGCTTCTCTGTCCTGCAATGAAACCTCTTCACCGAAACTCTTTGAATGCATTCTATGTGGCTGCTTTTCCTGTGACACTCTAGAAGAGCTTAGTCAACACCTGACCATGCAGCGGTCTTTACCCAATTCCTATTGGAGAAGCACAACTGGAGACACCCATCACTGTCGGCTTTGCCATTATGCCACGCCGTTGCGGGCAAATTTCCAACTGCACTGCCAGACAGACAAACACGTACAGCGCTACCAGTTAGCTGCACACCTACGAGAGGCCAGTAGTCAACATGTAAGCATCGAAGAGGAGGAAGAAGAGTGGCGCCTCAGGTGTGTCGCTGCTGGAAGCCAAGTGCAGCTAAGGTGCAATGCATGTGACTACGAGGCCAGCAGCTTGGAGAAACTGAAGCTACACACCATGAACTCCAGACACGAGACCAGTCTGAGACTATACAAGGTAAATCTCACAATTCAAAACCAGAAAAGATATGTGCAAAAAGTCTGAGGCCTGGGACTCCTGTCAGTAAAATCCACAAAAGCCCAAGATGCCCTCAGTGAAGCCATTATTCCCCAAAACCTGTAAGGCCTCTATGGTAATTGAGATAGATTGTATGTTATTTCTTCCCTCCCCTTAATGTGGTCCATTAACTCAGCACATCTCTAATCAGTTTAGAGTTCTGTAAAACAAGTGGACTGGTGTTTCTCACTGTGGTTGTGTGCATGTGTTTTTGTGTCTGTGCTCATCTAATGTTTCACTGGATTCATTTGCTTTGAATCTGTCTGCTCAGCTTTCACCAGACCGCAGACAGAGGGAGAGATTTAGCGTTTATTTGAGCAAAGCATGTTAAGTAACATCTACATAGGTGTTTTTACAGGGTTGTATTGATCCTGCATGGATCTATATTCTGCTGTCCACATTAGAGGAAGCCACATATTGATCATTTATGACTATATGGTCAATATATGACTTCCGCTAAAGTACCTTAAGTATGTTGCTGGTGATGAAATGTACGTTGGATGAAGTAGAAGAGTGTTTTATTAATTGATATAACTTCTTTTATCCTTCCTTATATCCTTCTTTTCCGTTTACCCCCACACATCATGTGTGATTAATGTTTATCTTTATTCTTTCTCTCAGTATCTGCAGCAGCTGGATGGAATGGAATCTGAAGATGTCTGGCTGCACTGTGTGCTGTGTGATTTCTCCACTCAGAACAGCCTTTCTTTAGTGCAGCACTCCCATTCATTGAGCCACCAGAGAGGGGAGGGGCTGCTTAGACTACAGCGAATCCAGAAGGGTCTGCAGGATGAGGAGGAGCTTGGTGCCATCTTCACAATCCGAAAAAGCCCTGCTCAAGAAAATGGTATGAGACACACATGCACTATCGCTTTGTTCTGTTTCAATTTACAGAGTTATCTTCAGGGGTGTTGCAAAGCATCAAAAAATTTTTTAAACCAATCAAATTTCAGGAGAGGAAATAAGCAAAATCCAACATGCTCATAATCAGAACACCAGCTTTTGAGGCTAGATTAATATTGGGAAGAAAGTCAGGGAGAATTCCTTAAAACCCTAATCAAAAGACTGTCCCTTGAGTGTTGTGCTCATGATGCTCAAGGCTCTAAAATACACAACAGAACAACAGAGGGGGAGGGGCTGACAGACATGCCGAAAAACAAAAAGAATAGGAAAAGAAAGAGGGCAGATATTTACACTGGGGTAATTGAGAAAACCGGGTGGTGGAGGCAATTAGCATTTAGTTCTAACACAGAATAAGCTCAACTAATCAGTTGAACAATAGCCGACCTTGGCACTCAGCCTGTTTGTATGTGTATATTTACATATGCATTTGTGTGTGAGAGTGAGAGAGAAAAAGAAAGCGAGTGAGTGTGCCTTTTGTACAGAATAGTAGGAATTGATTTTGTTAATTGACTTGCCAATAATCACATTTGTAACATCTTCACTGGCCAGAAAGAGGCTAAACTAGAGGGTTAGCCTGTCAATGCAGCCAATAAAGGCGCAACCCACTAACGAGGCATGAGTTAATTAACATTCTCCAATTAACATTTTAAAAGAAAGACAGAGAAAAGGTCTGATAGAGATTCCTAAAGACTGACAGGTGTTTGGACATATTCCTGGTTTATTTTGTGTTAAAGTGTAAATTGCAGGTTAACCACCACAATCAATTAATGTGTTAATTAAAGTGCTCTATATATATATTTAAAAATGTCTGTCTTAAAATGCGTTAAAATAACATTTATTGGGGTTTAGGTAGCATGTTTTTTACCGTAACTGGGTGATGACGTCATAACAGGGAGTAGCAACCCGTAATCTGCTAGATTCCTACTGTTTGCGGTTTGACTATGGAGAACGACTGGGAGACTGAAGAGGTGGGAAACCATCAAATTCTTGATGGACCACAGGCCTACAATTTTGAACCAGTCAGGCGTGAGAGAGGGGAGGAAATTGTCAGAAATCATGGCCCTTAAAGAGTTATTAATGCTTGGTGTGAGGAAAATTAGTGGAGGGTTGGCCAGGTTTCCTGGTGAGCAGCTAGAGCTAGCCTAGGTTAGCCTGGTGCTAGCCCGGATAACATTAGGAAACAAGCTAAAGTCTTTTCAAAATCTTGCAGTCATGTAGAATAGCAAGAAGGGACAACAACTGAAGACATTATTTACTTACATGGTGTTAGTGGTCCTAATCAGAGCTGTAGAGATGCACACACTGCACAGGCACAATGGCGCTTTTGCTGGCATCTGTTGACAGAACGCAATATTGCCTGTGCTAAAACGCAACTAATTAACAATGCTCATTGTCAGAAAGAAAAAAATAGATCGATGTCCCTATCGCTGTGTTTGACAGGTGTTTGTGTGGGCTATGCCACCCAATGGAATCAGCAGTGGAGAGTATGTGTTGTCGTGAGGTGAACGCGTTTTGGAGTTGAGTGGAGCAGCTCGACCCGCCACCGGCAAATCTGACGTGCCTTACGCAGCATCCTGGTTTTGACGCATGCTGCCTGAACCCGTTTGTTTTGCGCATAGCTTACTCTCATTTCAGGCAGGATCACGATCCTCTTGAAGCCAGCACACACGAGTATGTTTACAATTCAGTAATTTAATTAATCACTTCTGAATCTAAAAAACGTTTCTTCTAAAATCAGCTCGCTTCGTAGCCACAAACTTCACCAAGGCACGTTTTGACGTTTGTCCTTGGGGAACTTGTGGAGCCTCTCTCCCGTATTAGAAGTATTTGTACATCCCGCACAAACACAATAGTTCACCATTTTTGTTACTTGCCGTTAGACTAACGGTAACTCTAGGCTTGGAGGCCCTGTTATGACGTCACGCCCAGCCTAGTGGAAGGGAGGGGGTGTGCTTAAAACCACTGTAAAACGTACCAACTTTTTATATTATATTCGGCATTTTGGTATAAAAAACATAAAAAACAATGGTGGGCGGTTCTTTTCTTTATGTTTAATAAGCACATTGCATTATCTTCGTGAAAAATTTTACCTGCAATTTACACTTTAAGAAATGTTTTATATTTTAATGTTTTTTTCTCAGTTCTAACTTTGTTCTAGATTTGTTTAGGAATGTTTTCAAGTTTTTTGGGAAAATCTAATGTAAAACTTCCTAAACATGGTACATTTAAAATAAAAAAAACCTGAAATACTGTATAGTAGCGTTATATTCCCAATGAGGAGAAATGGTGAACACATTGGGTACAAAAAAAAAGGTTAGCAGTCAGTGTGTCGTGTACAATCAATGCTAAAGTCAGTGAGTGAGAGTGAGTAGCTGTTTCAGTGTGAATTTGAACCTGTAGGAACATCGGATCAGCGCTGCTTCCGACCTGCTGGAGCGCCGCAGCTGAATGGCTGGTTATTGATCTCTTTAGGAACACCAGGGCATTGCCTAATTTATAATCAATACTGGATCAATGCTGCTGAGCATTTGTATATTGATCCCTGGGACGGGTAGGAAGTGCTGATGAAGTGTGTGTTGAGTGTGCGCCTGGAGTGTGTTAGCATGTGTGGGTGCATCTGATCACTTCATTACTGGCCGAAATGACCTCACCACGCTGAGCCACGGCCATCTGTTTTGTCCAAGAAGCGTCATGAACATTGTAAGTGAATGAATCCACATGCCCCCTTTGATTTTTGAAGTGCATTTTCAATGCAACTTCAAAATTAAATAAAATCTTTGTGTCTTTGATTAATTAAGTTGCATGATAAATAAGTTGCAGGTGAAAAAAAAAGTTGTTTGTCTACAACACATGTATGCATTTGGTTAAATTTGGCTCATTTTTGCATTATAAATTTGTAGTGCATAATTAAACAAGTTTTGCATAAAATGGATCATTTGCCATTTTGACAGAATTTGAACATATTATGCAACACATTATGAATTTTTACTAATTAATGATTTCCTTCAGTCCCATACATTTAGTTGCCATTTTATTAATTTGTTTATTTCAATCCCTAAGCTTTTTTTGTTGTGATTTTCCCTGTGAGAGATGCTCTACAATAGACTATTTTTTTTTGGTCAGGTTCAGCGCGGTGTGTGTGACTGAGAGAATGACTGAGCGAGCGGGCTCAATGGGGCGGTCGTAACTAGAGCGGATTTGACAGTTTCAGGTTATGTGTTCTGTGTTTATGGGTGTGTTGGTTTGATAGGAAATCAATAGCGTGTCTGTCAGGATAATTGGTGTTCAGATGGCCTTTCTCGCTCTCTCTCTCACCCTCTGTCATAATCACCTTCTCAAAGAATTACCAGAAGATACCTCGGCCTGCATTTGATTGGTCTGTTATGACAACCCTCATGCATTTTTTTTTTGTTTTCAGACCCCCCCCCCCATACCCCAACCACCCCCTGCCCAAAACCCACCCAAATCAACTCCGTTCTTCTTTCCCCTTCCCCCCACGTAGCAGAACAATTACTTTGCTAAGAAAGCAGAAAGGCAGAAAGCAAGAGAGAAGAGGATGAGGAGAGGGAGGGAGGGAGGGCGTTGAATGGGGTATCTGGTTTAGTGTGTCCCGAGGCTGTGTGTTTTGTACCTTCAGAGCTCAGCCGAAGCTTTTAGATGCTGCAAAAGAACAACAGAGCATCATTGCCCTTTTTGAATTTCCATCTTAATGTGTGCGTGCTCTAGAGCACTCCAAAGAGAGCTCTCTTTTTGATTTGGGAGTTCATCGGGAAGATTAAAAAATAACAAGCCAAAACTGAAGACTTGTCAAAATATTGTCAGTAAATGCCATCCCACATGTTTTGGATATGCACAGTAGTCATTTCAGTTTTCTGGGAGCGCTTAAGAAAATGCTTCTTTTAGCAAGAAAGCTATAACTAGTACAACAGACTCAAACTGAGCACAAGACCTATTGTATAAGATCATTTTTAAACCCTGTCATGGCGGCATTGTTCGCCAATTTGTGCTTTGAAATGGACTCTTTGTGTTTGACCCTCCTGACCTCTGCTGTATTATCTTCCTCCTGTGACTTTTCAAATCCCCACAGGTCAAATGAAGCTCTGCTGACGCCACTGACTTTAACTGGTCCTCCTTCTGATTTTCTTTTCTCATATCTTTCTTTGTATTTTTACTGTAGAAGATCAATATATTTAACTTCTTTTGTGTGAATCCATAGGAGATTTTGTAGATTACTAGCTAGTGTTTTGTGTCGGTCTGTCCGTTAATATGTTTGAGCAGGTTGGTTGGGTTCACTGAGCTAGCGTAGACTGACCCCTATAGGTTTGAATGTGTTCCTGCATTCAACCTTGTTTTGCAGTGGCACATGCACGAAAGATATTTTCTGCAATGACCAATTGCCTAAAAAATCAAATAGTTGGCCTGATAATTTAAATTGCAAAGCATATAGGAAACAAACAACCTTCAGTGTGTACATATGAATTTGTCTATTGTGATGTGCTCACTGAATATAATTTTTTCTCTTCAGCTCTTCAAGCAGATCAGAATGGGATGGAGTCTCCCACTGAGGATACGGCTAACCAAGAAGACCAAAGTAAACATGGAGACATAATGAGGAAAAAATCAGGTCTTTACCAAAATTATTGCTACATTGTTTTTTCAGCTGGTTTCGCTTCGGGACCCAGATTTTACATTAGATGCTGTGGTGAACCCACACCAATATATTTTAAATTTAGCTTATATTTAACACCATACCACTAATTGCATTATTTGCATTGTTGTTTTTCCTGCTTTCTATGAAACCAAATGCCAATGG
The DNA here is from genome assembly GCF_051911475.1 of Siphateles boraxobius. Lineage (NCBI taxonomy): Eukaryota > Metazoa > Chordata > Actinopteri > Cypriniformes > Leuciscidae > Siphateles > Siphateles boraxobius. Next base: position 11,616,768 of record NW_027508931.1, on the reverse strand, counting down.
GAACCACTGTTTTACAATAAGCTAAGTGTTGTTACTTGTTAAACAATAATGTGCGCCTCTTTGATCTGTTTGCTTTTTTGCTAGTAGAAGGATTTATTCAAACAGAGGCAGAGCAAAATGAGTCGTCTTCAAGTCCTAAGCGTCCCTCATCTATATCTGAAGAGTCAGATGACCTCTCTCCCTGCAAAAGGCCACGAATACAGGAAGAGGTCTGCTGCAATGCACTCTGCACTATCTTTTTTTTATTTATAAAATGTAACCTGGTTTTGCCATGTTTATTTTACAAGTTCTTTAAAGTGCCATAAGACCACTGATGCCTATTAGTTTTCTGCACGACTAGCAGAATAGTATAAACAAGTAGTTGTGCAAGCCCTAGCAAATACAATGGAATAATAATATGGTAATCATTTAATACTAATTAAATTAAATTACTATGAACTTAATTGCTTATTATACCATAACTATACCATTGTGCAAAAAATAAGAAGTATAAAAGAAACAAAGCCTAATATTATCAAAGGAACAGGATATTGCAAATACAGTATGTAATTCTTGTACCTCTGTTGTTTGTTTCCTTCCATTCAGATGCGGCAGTGTCCATTCTGTCGCTTCCGTCATAGTGATATTGAGCGTCTAAGGAGTCATGTGATGAACCAGCATGCAGTTCAGCCTGCTGTCCGCTGCCCACTGTGCCAAGACACACTGCACAGTATTGCCCTCTTGCGTACCCACCTCACACAGCTGCACAGTGTCACTGCAGACTGCACTCAGAAACTCATCAACACGGTGAGGGGGGAAAAAGGCAGTATGCATATATCATGTAGATTCAGTATTTTAGTGCTATATAGTTTGTAATTTTTTTAGTGCTTTTGTAAAGAATTAAAGCAACCAAGGATTTTAAACAGTACCACATGTCCATTCCAGCCATAATTCTCACAGCAAAAATTGTTTTTCTCATTTCTGTTACCTAGTAAAAACATCTTAACTCCCTTTAAGATCAATTGCTTGGGCTATTAAGAAGACAATATGTTTTGAATTTCTTTTTTTTTTTATCCCTTAGGCAGTTTTTACTGATGTCAAAGCAGGATCTATTTACAATATCAGCTGATACTTGTCAATTTTTAAAGTAAAAAAAAAAGTAGTAAATTTTGTAGTGTGCTTGTTTAAATTCAGCAATTTTGTGTAGCCTGCATCCTAGTCGCTATTATTACTTGTGTTATAGCCGTTAGCCATGCTGCTTTCTAGATATTGATATTAAAAAACATCAATGGACCACTATTTTTTATATATGGGGTAAAAAATGTATTAATGCAAGAAAATCACAATGTGCATGTGCGTATAAGGAGGGGTGTTTAGACCCTCACTGACTCCAGCACGAGCGAACGGAGACAAGTAATGACATTGAGTTGGGGGAGGGAAGAGGTAGCTGCCTCAGATCCAATGAATATTAAAATTAGCTTTTTTATCTGCAGAATATAAATTGATACTAATGCACCCAGTGCTTGTTTGAACCCGAAGCAGACATGCCTCACTGTTTCTGAAAGGTTGGACATTTTTGGCCAATTCAGTCAGCTTACGCTGAGTGCTTTTTCTTGCGTAAAAGGCTTTTCTGTCTGTCTTTCCATTTCATGTGTTCTCCCCTCTCCTATCATTCTTGGTCTTCCTTGACCTCCGTTCTGTCATCTCTCTTGATTTCTCTCTTCGGAACTTGCCGTTCCTCTCCCCTTCCCCAGCTAAACTGAAATACAGTAATAATTGTGCTTCATTAGTTCTGAGCCTGTGCTAGGTGATTTTCGTTATGAACCGTGCCTGGTAATTATGTTCTAAATTAAATGTGACCTTGAAGAGGACTTGTGTGCTGCTTTGTGTCCCTTCAATACAGCACTTTCCTGAAATGGGGTGCTTTGTGATGGAAATAGCAGCCATTTTGTTTGGTTGTTCATCCCTCCCTCTCCCCCCTTAAAGTTGCATTGATTTACACATTTTAAATTTGAGTGGGTACAGGAGGAAAGAAGGAGATGAAGATAAGTAAAGTGGCTTTTTTACATCCAAAGTTAGCTAATTGTGTTGTCATGGACCAAAGAGGGCTTCCATTCATACTTAACCTTTGAACTGCTTTAAGTGTTGGTTCATGACTACGATTCCATTTTGCCTTCTGAAGTTAAGGGTCTATTCTCTTGCACGATGCATCATTAATGCACACGTAGCATGAACACAGCATAATGACCAATCATTTTCAGAGATAACAATCAAATGACTTAATAATGAGATTTTTGTGGATTAATTAATCCACAAAATGGATTTATCAAACCTATTATGATTTATTTTTTCCCTTGTGATCAGATGATTGCTTCAGACGTGCTGCCAGAGAAGATGTTTTTACCAGTGCACAACTCGGATACACAGCTGATAAATGCTAATGAAACAAAGAGACTGGATGGTTAGTATAAATATATATACATTTTTTTAAATCTAGGTTAAGCATGGTTCTTTATTTTTCATCATTTTAAAAAAGGTTGACAGTTATGATCTGACTCAAAAACTAGTCCAAAGGTGATTTATCAATATTTGTGTTTAGTTTAATTACTAAACTATGATTGTTCTAATTAATTTTGCTTCATTATGTACTTACAGCAATTCTTTTTCTGTTTATTCTTTAGAAATATCAACTGATGCTGAACCTGAGACAGGTACCACACCTCACTTGGAGGCAGCACAAATCTATAAACAACCATCAGAGGAAGCAGAATCCACAAAGGAGAACAATGCTGCTTTTCCTTGTTGGCAGAAAGGCTGCAACAAAGTCTTTACATCCTCAAGTGCACTCCAGACACACTTCAACCAGCTTCATAGCCAGAAATCTCAAACGGCAATATCTGATCGCCACATTTACAAGTACCGGTGTAATCAGTGCAGCCTAGCTTTTAAAACCCCTGAAAAGTTGCAACTGCATTCTCAGTACCATGCTATCAGAGCTGCCACCATATGCTGCCTCTGTCAACGCAGTTTTCGTACAATTCAGGCCCTTCGGAAACACCTTGAGACAAGCCACCTGGAGCTAAGTGAAACCCAGATACAGCAGCTTTATGGTGGTTTAATGATGAATGGTGATACCCTGATCTCCGCAGAACAAACATTTGGTGAAGAGGAGGGCTCACCAGAAGAAACTGAGATGAAAGATGATGAAGAATGTGATTTGGAGAAAAAACTAAGTCCTACAGACAATGATTCAAGTTTGGTTAAAGATAATGCTGAATGTGACCCCAAGCAGCCTGTTTTTCCACCTAGAAAGGGCCCGAATATTACAATGGAGAAATTTCTGGATCCATCGAGACCTTTCAAATGTACTGTTTGCAAGGAGTCTTTCACACAGAAGAATATTCTCTTGGTTCACTACAACTCAGTGTCACACTTACACAAACTTAAACGGTCTCTGCAGGACACGTCAACTGGATTGCAAGAGCCTGTCAACAATGCAGACCACAAACCATTTAAATGTAGTATTTGCAATGTAGCATATAGTCAGAGTTCAACCTTAGAGATTCATATGCGTTCTGTCTTGCACCAGACAAAAGCTCGTGCATCCAAGCTTGAAACATCCACTTCTAGTTCTGAATCTGTTGGCCCTCCCCCAGGCAAGGCATTGTCCAGCACCCCTGCAACCATGAAGCCTGCTCCTTCCATGAACAATGCTGATCTTAGCCACCAACAAAACACTGAACCCAAAGGCACAACTGCAAACCCAGACACCAACCATCCTTCAACATCTGACATGAGGAAGAAGTTGGTAAACATGATTGATTCAGCTACCAAGCAACAACAGATGTCATTACAACAACAACAGGAACAGCAGTTAGCCCAGGCTCAAGCCCATCTCCAGCAAGAGCTCCAAAAGAACGCTGCTCTTCTTCAGTCCCATTTATTCAATCCTGCACTTTTACACCCTTTTCCTATGGCAACAGAGGCTCTTCTTTCAGTGCAGCAGCAACAGCAATTGCTTCTTCCTTTTCTTATTCCAGGAGGAGAGTTCCACATGAATCCAGACGTGAACCTTAAAGGCTCAGGTCTAAACTTAAGCACATTAAAGCCTACTGTAAGTGAGGATACTGCTGAGTCTTCTAAAAAAGATGGCTCGAAATATTGTTCTAAACAAAAACAAAATGAAAGTCTTGTAATTCATCCTGAAATGAATGAACATAAACTGACCAGTGATCCACAGTGTGAGAAGGATGCAGATGAACTGAACAGTAATGAAGGATCAAAAGAAACAGATAATGTGGGTATTGGAGAAAAAACATATCATCCCAAAACACAAGAAAATGAAGATGTAAACAAAGAGATGTCAACCAGTGGGAAGAGTTTTGATGAGTTTCTTCCACCCAGAATAGCCCATGATGCCCCTGGGAATGCATCAAAGGCTTTGCTTGAAAACATTGGTTTTGAGTTAGTCATGCAATTCAATGAAAATAAGCAGCGATATCAGAAAAATATTACTGAGGTGATACCAAATGGTGGGGATGAGACTGACACCAAAGAGGTGGATCATTCAGAAGGCATGGAGAAGCTAGAGTGTGAGTCCTGTGGGAAGCTTTTTTCAAATGCACTGATTCTAAAGAGTCATAAAGAGCAGATTCATCATTCCGTATTCCCTATCAAGTCATTGGAGAAATTTGCTAAAGACTACAGGGAGAAATATGACAAACTGTTTCCATTGAGACCTACAACTCCAGAGGCTTCTCCTGTCTCATCCCCTTCTCCTACACCACCTATGATTCCCAACCCTTCAGTGCAGCAGCCACAACAGCAACAACCAGTGCAACCAATTGTTCCTGTCTCTACACTCAGTTCTACTCCTGCTACTGTCTCCATTTCTCAAGTTAAGGCTCCATTAGCCCAAATTCCCTTACCCATGGAACTTCCACTCTTCCCTCCACTTCTAATCCCCTCCATACCTTTGCAAGCTTTAACTCATCAGGGCCCTGTCCATCTGCCCCCAGTGGAGGCCGGTTTGAGTTCTGATTTGACACAGCTTTATCAACAACAGTTAACTCCATCAATGTTACAGCAGCAAAGTAAAAGACCTCGAACCAGAATCACGGATGATCAGCTTGTAATCCTACGTCAGTATTTTGATATCAACAATTCTCCGAACGAGGACCAAATCCATGAGATGGCCAACAAATCTGGTTTGCCACATAAAGTCATAAAGCATTGGTTTCGGAACACTCTATTCAAAGAACGCCAGCGCAACAAGGATTCTCCATATAACTTTAGTAATCCTCCCATCACAACACTGGAAGATGTAAAGGTGGATTCTAGACCACCGTCTCCTGAACCACTAAAACAAGAATTTTATGGGGGTAGGAGGTCTTCAAGAACCAGGTTTACTGACTATCAGCTAAGATTATTGCAGGATTTTTTTGATGCCAATGCATACCCCAAAGATGATGAGTTTGAGCAACTGTCCAACCTCCTTAATCTTTCCACCCGTGTGATTGTGGTATGGTTTCAAAATTCCAGACAAAAAGCTCGGAAGAACTATGAGAACCAAGGAGAGGGAGGGAAGGATAGTGAACGCCGAGACCTATCTAATGACCGCTACTTTCGTACTTCCAACAACAATTTCCAGTGTAAGAAATGCAACACAGTCTTTCAACGCATTTTTGATCTAATTAATCACCAGAAAATGCAGTGTTACAAAGATGAGGAGGAGGAAATGCAGAACGATCAGAATGACACTTCAGTGGATTCTAAGACTGAGTGTCTTAGTCCAATATCTGGACCCTCTTGTTTTACACAAGCAAATTCTTGCTCAAGCCCCTCCAGTTCATCTGGCTCTAGTACTAATGTGAAGTCCACTGATTCTGAGTATATGCACACAACAAGTCTTTCTAGAGAGCTTAAACAAGCTAATGAAGTATCCTCTGACCCTAAACAGGCTGTTAGTATCAACACTGAGTTTGAGGAATTAGATAACAGAATGCAGCAGCCAAGGCTTCTCTGTGAAGAGAATCAAAATGTAAGCACAGCAATTCACTCTCCTCCTAAACAACAACAGGTTTCTTGCACGTCTGAAACAAACCCAACTCCATCACAGAGCTCCCAGAAGATTTTTAGTCCTTTAGAGATTCCTTCATCTGAGCAACAACTGCAACAGAAACCAGCTCAGGATATGAGCCCTTACCACTGCATCCAGTGTAAATCGAGCTTCCCCTCTTTTGAACATTGGCAAGAGCACCAGCAAATGCACTTCCTTACCCAAAGTTACTTTCCCAGCCCACAGTTCCTCGACCGTCCTGTAGACATGCCGCTTATGCTATTTGATCCTGCTAATCCCCTACTTGCAAGGCATCTGCTTTCAGGAACAATTTCCCAGATAGTGGCAAATCCACCAGCAGTGACAACCATTCCAGATTCAACAATAAACTCTCTGAAGAGGAAACTTGAAGAGAAAGCAGGAACCAGTTCTATGGAGAATGATTGGGAAAATAATGGGGAGGAACCCCAGCGAGACAAACGTATGAGGACCACCATAACACCAGAGCAACTAGAGGTTTTGTATCAGAAATACCTTTTAGACTCCAATCCAACACGCAAGATGCTTGACCATATCTCTAACGAGGTCGGTCTTAAGAAAAGAGTAGTTCAAGTCTGGTTCCAGAACACTCGAGCTCGTGAGAGGAAAGGCCAGTTTCGGGCATTGGGACCATCTCATATCCATCGTCGTTGCCCATTCTGTCGAGCTCTCTTTAAAGCACAGACTGCTCTTTCTGCTCACATACGTTCACGTCACTGGCATGAAGCTAGGAATGCAGGGTATAGTATGGCAATATCTAGTATGACTCAAGATCAGGAAAGTTCTCAATTTAAATCTGATCTCTTTGATTTTGCCAATTATTCTCAGTTTTTGAACTCCACTGATGATGCAGATTCTCCAGCATGCAAAAACATGGACCTGTCTTCACATCAGGAGCGTCTGAGCCCAAAACCTATAAAAGGTGAGAGTATGGAAGATTTTGAGATGCCTTCCATGTCAGTTTATCAGACTTTTGAACAGAGCAAGCTAAATAACTGTGAGGCTAACACAAACGCGACCCTTGACCATACAACTGATGAAGGAAATGACTCTCTAGAGGGTAAAAATGGCAGTATCCACCACATGTCTCCCAGCACTGAAAGGGAGGCTTCTTCTGAAAGTGATGAAAAGATGTCTTCTGGATTGGTTAGCCCTGCAATGAGCTTTAATGCTAAAGATTTTGATAATGATTTAGTTTTAGATTACAGTGAAAATTCCAGCCTGGCTGATCCAGCTTCACCATGCCCTGGTAGCTCCAACAGTCAGAGCTTTGATGACAGATATAGCCAAAAACGCTACCGCACTCAAATGAGCAATCTGCAGGTAAAAGTGCTCAAAGCCTGCTTTAGTGACTATAAAACCCCAACAATGCTTGAGTGTGAAGCCTTGGGCAATGACGTTGGACTTGCCAAGAGGGTGGTTCAGGTGTGGTTTCAGAATGCTCGTGCCAAGGAGAAAAAGGCGAAGCTTAGCCTTGCAAAGCAGTTTGGTACAGAGAGTACTTCTATTGATAGACCTAAGACTGAATGCACTCTTTGCTCTGTTAAATACAGTGGCTGCTTGTCTATTCGTGACCATGTCTTCTCCCAGCAACATCTTTCTAAAGTTAAGGAGGCTCTGGGTGGCCAGAGGAAGAGGGACAAGGAATATTTGGGTTCAGTATCTGCTCGTCAGCTGATGGCTCAACAAGAGGTTGATCATCTAAAAAAAACAACTGATGCTCTGGGACTTGTCCAACCACAAGCTATACTGAGCTCAGTGGGCCTCAACCAAACTGCCCTTCAGTGTCTGAGCCAGTATCCAATGTACTCAAGCCTGCAGGCGCAGAACACTAAAAGCATACGAGGTGGTAACTGCAAAATGACAGATGGTTATTCTTCCATAAAAACAGGTATGTCTGACCTAAATTTTGTTTTTAATTAATTTTCTTAAAATTCTGATCTTATGTAATCCATGCTTTATTTCTTAATTCATTATCATAGAAGGTGCCAGTGATCCTGCTGTAAATGAGCTGACCCGCAAGCCAACCATGACGTCCTCTTCTGCCATATCAGCTATGGATGACAAAGATGTAGTTAGCACAACCAACTCTGTCTTGACCCCAAAGACCACAGAACAAGACCTTCAGTTACCCAAAGAAAATGACGCTGGAAGTAACAGGATTCCCACAAACAAACTTGACAGTTCTCCATTGCGAAATGCCACTCGTGCAAACCCTTCTTGCAACAGTAAAGAGAAGTCAGACTCTTCCAGACCAACAGTATCTACTCCAAATACTGGAAGGGAATATGCCATAGACCCAACTCAGCTACAAGTTCTTCATGCAGCAATGAAAACTGACCAAGCTGCTCTGCTCCCTAGTCCTCTCTTGCCCTGTCTGATGCCTGGCTTCCCTACACTTTTTTCTGCCCATATTCCCACACCTATGCCTGGAGGCCTCCTGCAGCCCATGTTTGGCATGGAAACCATGTTCCCATATGGTCCAGTCTTGCCACAAGCTCTAATGGGGCTGTCCCCGGGCTCCATTCTCCAGCAATATCAACAAAATCTGCAGGGTGCACTGATGCAACAAAGACTGCAGCTGCAACAACAGAAACAGTTAGTGCAGCTACCAGACAAACCAAAACCTAGCCAAATCTCTGCTCGCCTTCATGCAGAGGACACCATTTCATCCAAACGTGACAAGAAGCAAGGCAAACTCAATGGCTCAGATTCCCGCTTCATAAACTCTGTCAACACTAAGCAGCCAGATGTGAATAACAACTTTCTTCTAAGCCACTGTATTGTTTCCAAAACAGAGTGTAAAACAGAAGGCAAGGATGGTCATCTTTATGACTGTCTCGCCTGTGAGGTGTCTCTCACTGGAAATGCAGAGCTCATCAAACATCTTGAGTTCCCTCAACATAGACAAAGAGTGGCAGAGAGACTGAATGCCAAAGAGCATGCTTCTCAATTACCTCACATCAGTCCCTCATCTACCTCTCAGTCAAATCCATCCAGTGAACAGAGATCCTCTTCAACGACCCAGTCTTCTTTAGGTACTCCTTCTGAAACCTCCATCCCTACTCCAACCAGTTCTGACCAGAGCAGTAGACATCTCCAAAGCTCACCCCTGACTCCAGCTTTACCTGAGGCTTCCCAAAGCTCACAGGCTTCTCACTCACATCATTTTCTTTCGCCTTCAAATGTTACCTCAAGCCTGACAAGCCTTGCAAAGACATGTCGCACAAAACCAATAGACTCTGTGGATGGGCGTTGCGACGGCAACGAGTCAGAGGAGGGACAAGACTCGACATAATATATTGGAGCAAGAGGTTTGATAACACTGGTTTTTATGGCTTTGAAGCCTCAGAATAGACTCCGTGGAATAAAAAAATAATAAGAGGAAAGTAAAACAAAATGTATCCACTGTAGATTACACTGGGGAAAAATATGACCAAGAGCTAGTTTGGTAGACTGTTTTAAAAGGACTGAATCCTGTAGGATCCAACTTGCATTACCAGTGCTTGTAACCAAAAACAAGTGTCAGTAGAATGTTTTTTTCCATTTCAATATGCTGGTTTTTAACAAAAACTTGAGTATATGTAAACTGTTTGGAAACTAAAGGGTGTACAGCTAAAGACTGGTGAAGAACCTGAGATGGTTTCATGATTACTTAACTAACCAAAAGTCTGTTTATAACGTGTAAGTTTTAACAGACACCCATAAAACACCCACACTATTTTTTTGCCCTATCAAGTATTAAAATATTATATTATTGGCTTAATGAAGTGATGTAATGTTTTTCGATGTTGTCTTCTCTCAGGTCAACAGCTCTCAATTTTGTTCTGTTACAAGACATACCAATAGAAAATATATTAAGCCCAAAAGAAATGTGTAATGAATGAAAACGTACAATTCTGATTTGTATTCAAAGTCCTGAAACTAAGCTAGTAGATGTTCACTTTTTTTTCATGGACATGTATTTGTCCAGACACAAAACGTATTGCAGACCGTTGTGATATGTGGAAAATTGCAATTTAGTTTTGTTTTGTTTTGTTTTTTTGAAAATTGACAAAAACATTCTGTGTTAATGATAGATAAATGTATGAACATTTTTGGTGTTGCGTAGATTGTTGAATTCAGATGACTTAATTGTATGGTAGGTTTAAAACAAATGACTTGTATATTTAACTTTTGTATTGTCCCAGTCAAAGACACTTGAGGCTTTTTAGCCATGCTCATGTTAAAACATAGCATTTACCCTGTAATGCTGTTGAAAATTGTCACTGTACAACCAACTTCCTCTCCTGCACTGAGCCAAGTTGAAAGACCCTGTGTATGAATTAGATCAATGCACATCTATAAGATATTTTCTATTTTTGTTGTCTTTTAAACAGAGCATTTCAATTGTGCACTTATTTGTTTTCTTCTGTTGCCTTCAATACTGTAATTTCACCTAAGGCAGTAGTTTTTAATTTTTCATTCAGTACACAGTAATTTTATTTCTTAACATTTCTGCACTTGCCATGACTAACAATAATAACAATGACGCTATTATGAAACAATAATAACTTACAGTATTGCTTTAATGGAAAATCCAAAGATAAAGTAGTCTTACCATTGGTGCATACAAAAAACTTTATACTTTAGAAAATATTACTGTTTTTAAGGAATGGAAATCTTTTTAGATGATGGAGCCAGCTACTGTATGAGAATACTGTTTTAGCTAACTTATTAGAACATGTGTGACCTCATATATGAAACAACCAGAGAACCAAAAATAAAAAACAAAACAGAAAGCTTACTCTGAGGATATGGGACAGCACTGTTGTGCAGCCATTGTAGTTTGTATTATAGAGGTAAACTCACATGGTTTGCTTCTCTGTGTCTGGCCTTTTTGTCTGGTTATCTCTTCTGATTTCATTTCTTATTGTTTGTTCTACTAAATGTACCGGGTCTAATTGTTGAGGAAATAGAGTGTGCTGCTAATGTAGGTTTGTTCTAAGATGCATGCTTGATTTTGCTTTTTGCTGAAGCTTTAATGACGACCGTCAGTAGCCACAAACCCTGTCCCTGTTCTACCGCAGTTCTGTCCACACATGACTGTGAAGACTGTGACTCTCCATGAAATACATTATGTTCTCCTCTTAGCCAACCAATGTTGAAAACCAATGATGATATATTTATACAAAGTTTGCATTCCAAATATCACATCTGTCATTTGAATTGATTGTTTTCTTTTTTTGTTATTGTTGTATTCTGCTTCTAAGGGGACTCACTGTAAAGTATTCTCTCACTCCTGAGTCTGGACCTTCTGTGAGAGACTGTTTTCTCTGCGTGCTCCTGGAAATGTTATTACTGTAGCGATCGCCAAATAATGTTCGTTCATGATGCACTTGTGTTTATTCATGTGACTCACTGGGCTAATGTCTCCTGTCCCCTTATATACAAGCATTCAAAGTGAATAAAATCTGTTTCCTTTTAATAATTTGACATGTCTCTCTATGGTACTTGGAGGGGCCAGGCAATTTGTCTTAAAAAAAAGAAAAGAAAATTGACTCCCCTGTCTGACAAATTGAAGGTTGCAAATAACATATTTTCACTGAAAATGCACACCAAATTTGTAGTGATCAAACTTCTGTGATTTGATCATGTGCTTTCTGCTATGTCCTTAATCTGATTGCATGCATCCTACTCTGCTGAGGCAGTGTAAAGGAGACGGGCAATCAGCCAAAGCACTAGAAATCAATGGAGGTTAAACGAGACAAAATCAATGCAGCTAAAGTTCAAACTGAGATTCAAGTTCATGTGTATTAGCAAGAGACTGCATTGATATCAGTGTTGGCTTGTGCTCAATATTTAATGCACTGGGTTCAGAAAAGGAAAAATATTTTGTCTATTTATTTATGTGAGATGATTATGCCTTATAGCCTACTCTGCAAATAATCTTTCCAACAGGGATTGTAGTTGTTCTCAATGTTGGTATATGTAATGTTAAGGAAAATGTTTTTTTAAGTAGGCCTACTTACAAAAACATTCTCACAAACTGGGTGTGATTGAAGGGATATTTAAGAGATAATTTAGAGTCAGCTGGTCATTATCACAATTAATGCCAACAGGGTGATCGGGATCAGTCTTGTATCATAAAGAAGAGGTTTATTTTGCCATATTGACCAGATGTCTGTATGAGTTGTCAATTATAGTGTTTCCATGTCACAGTCACAGTCTTTATTCAAAAACGTTTGACGCACCAGTGAGTCAGGGACTGACCAATCAGGATTAAGTGTTCCAATCAGGTAAGTAAAACAACCATTCTACTTTGTTGTATAAGTGTAACAGTAGTAATGTGGGTGGTTTACCATATGAAGAAGTATTTTATACTTTTTGTTTTATAGAAGGTCCTGTTAATAATCAACTATTGTTAACTGCGAACCATGGACCGCTTCAATCAAACAATCAACAAAATTGTAGTGCACGGGACCATTTGATTGGTTGATTATAACTGACCGTAATTCTGGTTTGTCGTCGTTCACTTCCAGTGTAGAGGGGCAGAGCACGTGTGTGATTGGTGTGTGGTGCTGGGAGATGAGGGCTAAATTACATCACGTCTCTGAATGATTTCTGCACATCTTATTACGAGAGATCGCTACAGGAATGTGATGGGCAGAACTAAGCCGCATATCTTAAGAAGCGCGAGAGCTGTTTGATTGCATTTCGAGGGTTCCTTTTAGACAGTTATGGCCACGATTTCAGGGGCTGCGACATGATTTTTTTTTAATTAGGCTTTGTTGTAAAATTAAAGTAGGGACTCGAGTGATGTTGCCTATTTTTCCAGAGGTATTCCAAACCTCCCACCTAAAGAGCTTCATTGTCATATAGCACTTGCCCGTACTGCGCATCATAATCCTGTCTGAGCTGAGGTAAATCAAGGCATAAACGAATCAATTCGCACTAATTGTTTTTTATTGTACAATTAGTCCGCGGCTTTGCGGAAAACAGAAACCATTTCCCGCTAATTACTCGTGCATCTGCGTATCCATATAACCATAAGGGTTGCGCGAGGTGCAGATGATTCTATAGAATGACGCCGGTTCGAGTGGGGGCTGCACGTCATTGGCTGCCGAGTAAGGTTAGGCTAATTGACTTTGCGTTTAACATGCTAAATTATTCCAGTTTGCCTGCATGGCATTAGGGGCTGCAACACTCCCTCCCTCCTCAGCCGAGGTCAACCCAGACCAGTCATTAATTAAACTTGTGACATTTAGCCAGATGAGTTTCCTCTGAGTGAGGATGATATTATTAATATTAACGGCCCTGTGTGAATAGAAGCTGTAACCGACCGTGTTTTTTATGGCATCAAAGAGATTGAATCTTTCTCGAGCAGCAGATTTTAAAATGAAAAAGCAGGCTGGGATATGGAAATCCTGGCTTGTGCATTGCTGGTGTCAAAGCTAAATGTGATGCGTCAGGCATTTTGTGCATAAAGCTTGTTCTTTGGAAGATGACTTTAAGAGGTCTTACCTCCCTCAACCCCTCCCCCCCCCCCCCCTCTCTCCCTCTCTCTCTCTCTCTCTCTCTCTCTCTCTCTCTCCCTCTCCTTATTTTTTTTAAAAGAGAATTTCCAAATGCTATGCATAGGCTACTTATAACTGTCTCGTAGGCCTACGCTTTTAAATGGTATGCCTATAGCTAATGCAGAAATGTGTGTTTGCGTGGTTAATGGAGAATCATTTATGTAATTGCCTGAACCTAATAGATTAAAGATGCAATAGCTTCATTGGTTTTGCATGTCGACATATTAACACCGAGATCATTTGTAAAAAAATTGCATTAAATGGCAAGCCCACCTCTGTTTCGAAACAAAGTGAATTGTGGTACCTCCAGAGAGACCCTTCCCCCATCTCATTGGTTTTAATACTGGGCAGCGCAGGGCCGTTATGAGCATTTCAGTTCCTCTTGTGTTCTGATAGATGGGCCCTGCTGATACATGATCTATGATGTATGCGGAGAAAGGCCAGCTCATCTTTATTCATGAGCTCGGAGCTGTGATTTCCTCTTAAAGAGACAGAGCGCCACATGCGATGCACCTTCCTCTGCTTGCTGCTAATGTGTAACTGATGTTGTGATTTTAAAATATCACCAAGGCGCTTTAAGAGTAAAGATGATAATGTATTAAACAGATATTGTTTGCTTCAGTTTTCATGAATGTTTTTCACAGAAGATTAGCCTGTAGCGGCATTATCATTATTTTCAGTTGAGTCATTAAGAGATTCACAGACTGTGTGTCATGTTGTCCCTCTCCAGTGAAGCAGGTCGAGGCAGCTATAATGATCGCCCAGAATCCAAGAAAGTACCGGCTAGTTCTCGCTTCCTACTCATTAAAACAATTACGGTGTTCCTTGAGACAATTCGCTTCCTTAGCATGGGAGCGCTAAGAGATTGGAGCAGCAAATTCTTCTGTGGATACATGCCATCTTCTATCTGTATTTCATTTAAGAACCCCATTAGATGCAAAACCACAGGACGTCACCTGTTATCTTTCTATTCCTGGAAATAGGCTATATTGTCTCTGTTTTCTCTCACGCGCCATTAAAGTATGCTTCCCGCAGTAGACATTTAGAGGGGAACCTGCTAGCTATCTGTCTCTGAAATGACTTTTTAATGGCCGACTAGATTTGCTCATCTATCACAGGTCTGCGCCGCTCTTGATTCTCCGATAAACTCAAATAGATTCGGTTACTAATGTTCAAGCAGCCGCCATTGCACTGTTCCATATGCACTTCTTTATACGCCGTGGCAGAGAAATTCATCTGAGTGGGGTTTTCTCTTACTGAATCGTTCACTCACAAAGTAAGGTTGCAAAAGAAACAATAAATAGCTGTAAAAACAGGGCAAGCTCATAAGGGCATAAGGGCTTACTGTTGCAGTTTGTATCCAGAAATATGTGCTCTGGTGACATTCTGTCAAAGCCTCAGCAACATTTGAATATATATATTCGAGTATAGATATTTTGAGCCTCTTATTCCTCCACTAATACTCTTATGTTATGTCGCAGGCTGATGCTGAAAATAAATGTCCGCTGTCATCGTATGGAAAAGAGCAGTTTGGATATTGTGGGGAAAATAACATTTTCTTATGATATTGACATTTTTAAGCTTCCAATAAAATGTGTTGGGTCAGTAAGACTTTTATTCAGCATTGATGCATTAAATTGATTGACAAATTAAGTGACAGTAAATACATTAATTCTAGTTTACATAAATGCTGTTCTTTTTTGAACATGTGACACCAAAGACAGGAGTATTGGCTGATGAAAATTCAGCTTTGCCAACACAGGAATAAATTGCATTTTAAAATACATTGAAATAGAAAAATGTATTTTTATTTGTAATAATATTACCATTTTTAAATGATACCTTTGAATGCTATAGTTTAATTGCCAAATTGGGTATATTAAGATGTAACCTATTCCACAGTTATAATTCAGTACTGATCTTTAATGATAATCAATACTTAAAATATATGTCATGTTTTGATTACATTTTTTTTAAATTCAAGGTGTGGTGTCTAAAATGTTTTTTTTTAATGTACTGCAACATATCCTAACTGCAATCAAAATGCAGCATTGTTGTAAAACTCTTTTATACATACTAAGATGTTTACAAGTAGCGTGTCTGTAATGTTGTTCATAATACCGTGAATTGCAGAATGCCGCAATCCAAACATTTGCTGACTAAGACACTCTTTTTCCCCCTTCGTGGTTTGCGCTGTCAGTTTGACACGGTCACTGTATAATATTTTTGGTGAGCATCTGTTTCTACAGGGCAGGAACTGGGCCATCATGTTTGTGGAAAGAGGGCGTAAGAGTGGGGGGATTTTTAAAAAATCAAGCCTGTGAAATGAGATGCTAATCAGAGGCAGCAGGAGCATGAATGGGCTACGCGTGGCTGCCGTGAATATCTCACACTGATATGATAAATTATGCTAAATCTTTGACCCTTTGGCCTTGGGGAGTCTGGTGTATAAAGGTTTGTTATATGATTTTGAGACCCTACACCCTGCGTAGAGTGAGTGGTTTAAGACTGGTAGAGCAGTTGTTAGTTTAGGGCGAGCTACCGAAGGATTTAGAAAGTGGCACAGGTGGGCATGCTACAGGAAAAGGTGGGCAGGATGGCGTACCGAGGTTGGAGATGTATTGCAATGGAGGAGGGGTCTATCCAAGTGAAGTCATTAGCATTAGAAAAGTATGCAGTGTAGTGGTTGCGCTGAGCTGCCCGCACTTGATAACGGCAAGAAGCGTGCCAGACAAACACACACTTAATCGTACATGACATCTCACCAGGTGGTGGGCAACACCACATGTCTTTCCCTCTTTCTATTTCCCCCCCTTTCTTCTCGTTTCTTGAAAGAGAATAAATCCTTGAAGCACCGTTTGTCCCTCAGCATTGCTTTGTGACTCGGTTCATACAAAAGCATTGGATTAGGGCTTATTTTGGGCTCTGGTTTCTGTCTTATTGTTTACCACATCATGGAAATGCTCCGGCTAGCCTGTGCCATTTGCCACAGCAGAGCTAATATGAGAATATTTTAAAACAATTTTATATTAGAACCCCCTGCATACACACTC
This sequence comes from Siphateles boraxobius, assembly GCF_051911475.1. Lineage (NCBI taxonomy): Eukaryota > Metazoa > Chordata > Actinopteri > Cypriniformes > Leuciscidae > Siphateles > Siphateles boraxobius. The sequence goes on along the minus strand of NW_027508931.1, from coordinate 11,600,083 downwards.
TGTCACTTCTTCATTATATATGATGGATAGCCCAATTTAAAAAGCTGCTGAGGGAGTCTAATTTAGGCATGAGATTTTTAACGAGATTAAACATTTCAGATTCATAGCGGGTAATCGATGCAGACATTTCTATCATATGTAGACCTTGCTGCTCCAGTGTTTACATACAGATTTAAATATATCCGTCAGAAAGTAATTACATTAAAGTCACATTCATTGGAGAATGGCCATTCTTGGGTCTGGAGGTCGGACTCTGTTTTGCACTTCATTTACCAAAAAAATATGAAAGGAAAATTATTTTACAATGAGCATGAGAGGTGAAGGTGAGTAATATTTTAATTACAGCTTAAATTATTATTCATTTCCTTTCACTTTCCCTTTCCCATCCCGTCTTGTTCTTCCAATTTCTTCCCTCCAACTGTGTTTGTCTATATTTCTGTAATGGAAAATTTCTAATTTTCCTAATCTCTCCTCTACTCCGCATGCAGTCTTCTCCTTTCTTTTATGGAAAATATTGCAGTGGTCCTCTGGTGGCCTGTTGGCTCGGGCATGATTTATTTGAGTTATGTGTGGATGTCCAGTGTAGAATAGCCCATTGTGCGAAAGACAAAGAGAAAGGCCAGTCTCTGCAGCCAGGCAGATGGCACATCCTGGAATCAGAGACAATAGTCTTCACCCTGAGTTCTATTAAAGAATGCAAAGAGCTGCATACTAATCATGCATATATTAAACTTGTGGCCAGTGGTGGACTTTACATACTATGAAACATATGGATTGTTTTATATCTCAATATCTTAAAATCTCAATTTTATCCTCCCAGAGAGAATTTAATGCCACAATGCTGTGGCTTGGGGGTATTTTAGGAGATTATGCGATTTAAGACAATATACAATAAATGTATGTTAAATACCATATTAGAATAATGGAATGCATCATCAAAATAACACTCAAAAACAGCTTTTTTTAAGTGGAGTGTACTTTAAAAAAATAAATAACATTTTATAATTCAACATAAAATTAAATAACTGCTTAAGAAACGGTCTGCATTTTTGAAACAACACCCTCATTTCTCGTTGTGCTGTCCTCTTTCCCTCTCCCCTCTCTCTGCAGGTGCACGAGCAATTTAATGAGATGCAAATGAGATATGCATACAGCCAATCTCATGTGCCATGATTAAGCACAGGATATTAACCATTCTCTCTCGCTCTCTCTCTCTTTTCATCTAGTAAATCCCATCCTTAGCTCTGTCACTCCATGGCAAGACTGCTGCAGCAGAAATATCTAGAAGAAATAAAAAAGCACTGAGAATTCAATGCATTTGTCCTGCGTCTTGGTATGTGACGCATTGAGTAGAAAGATCCTTTCAGATTTCTCGGCAGTTTCTTGCGTTTTGGTGCTGAAGCTGGAAAGGAAGCATATCCTCCATTTTCTGCCCCCCCTCCCACTGTTGCCTTATTCCCTCTTCCTTTGACTCGCCCCTTTTGTGTTACTGTGTGTGTTTGTGTGTGTGTGTGTGTGTGTGTGTGTGTGTGTGTGTGTGTGTGTGTGTGTGTGTGTGTGTGTGTGTGTGTGTGTGTGTGCACAGTTTTTTTTGGCATAATCCATTTACATAATAAAGATGAGGTAAAATTAAGATCCCCACAGGAGTAAAGATGAGAATCCCAGCGATACAAACCTCATTAATACAGCACGATTAGCATATCCGTACATAATTGTCCGCAATCGGTACAAAGAAAGATGTAAATGCAAAAAAAAAAAAAAACAGGAACCGCAAATTAATCGTCCCATTTCGCGAGGTTGTTAACGGCTAATTAGAACTTGTTTATCGAAGGTTACGCTGAAAACAATGCCCGTTTTGGAACAAATCCTCCGTTGCTTAACGAGAGCGATGTCAATGAAAGATTCAATGCACAAACGTCTGTAAATCTGTTCCTTCAGAAAGCACGAGAAAGAAGAGGAGGAGAGAAAATCTGCATTATTTATACTCCTCTACAATGTCAAACACATCCTGTGAGAGAACGAATTCTCTCACTCACTCTCTGAGTGGCATTATTTTCTCTCTGACTCGACAGGAAGCTTTGAGGATCCTCAGAACAGGTATTCGAGCACAAACCTCTCCTTGTACTTGGAAAGCTCTGCAAACGGAAAGATTTCAAAAGTTGTGCATCCATCTGGTAAACTTCACCATGCTAATACCCTTCATTTATCCTTTTGGTGTTCCCGACGTACTAATTCACTCTTGCTTCTACTGAATGTATATTTGTGCAAGCCACTGTGGAGTACGTTCTGGATTTTTGCAGTAGATTAAAAAAAAAGTCATATACCATTACAATAGTTGTGATTTGATTGATTTGTTGAGTCACTGTTTAAGTTAAGGCCTGGTTTTCTTTAGCTCCTCCCTGTTTGCTTGTATCCTCAGTTGTTTCTTCTGTCCTGTCCACCAACTTTACCATTTCTGATATCCAACATTTGAAACATCTTTTCTCTTCCTTTTCTTTCCATTTATCCTTTTACAAACCCTGTTGAATGTTAAGTAATGTTGGCATTACTGCTGGCTCGCTGACTTCCGTCGACATTCCTTCAGTCTGGTTTGCCCATCACTTTTGTTCACACAAGTGTTCATGCCACATTCCTCCTCACCAAATCTGTCACACTAATTAACCCAACAAACTCTGCAAGTGTTAATTAAGCTGTCGGATCACTGTGTTTTTCAATCTTGTTTTGTGTTTCGTCCCTAGGGCTCTTTGTCTTTGCCAAGTGGCACGCGTCGGGGGCTGGTTACTGCAGGAACATGCTGGCACTCTGCCATTCCCAAGCCACCGCCAGCTTCCCAGCGGCATGCGACGGCGCAGAGATCCTGGCACGCTGCCGAAGGTTTGTGCGTGCCAACGAGAATAACAAGACAAGTCGCATATCTCCATTAATACAAAGCAGATGCCGTCATACCCGCGTCGAGTGGCATCGACATCGGGGCATGTGCTGCTGACTCTCTGGGGGATATGCCTACTTGAAGCCTGGCACAGTCACAAAGGAGACGGCAAAACGCAGGAGGATGGCATAGCCTGCAGGAATCGAAATGTCGAGGTCGTGGCGAAGAGTTTTGCGCTTTTCTGAAACAATAAGAGGATTAAAGGTTTGTTAAGAGACACCACATCAGTTTATCGCAATGCATTGAATGAGGCATTGCATACTCACACACTTGCCATGCTGTCGAGCTGGCGGATGGATCTTCAAAGAGCTTCAACTTTTGAATCCAATGCTCGGGAACGTCTCGTTTGGAGAATTGGCAGCAGGAAGATGCCTCTCTTTTCTCTCGTTATCTGTCTCTCCTCCTCTCTCCTCTGTAATGCCACCCTGCCTACACGCCCTCTTTGGCACCGGCGCTGAGTGGATGGCACCGTGCCAACCTCGCAAAACCACCGTGTTCATTCGCCACTTTGCGTCATGCTCTTCCCCCCACACACCCTCCCTCTCTAACTCTTCACCCTTTTTCTCTTTCCATCCCTCATTCTGTCGCTCTACTTTGGATCCATGTGCTATCTGTGATGACTGAGTAGAAATGATTTCTGATGTGTCATGCACTGTGTTTATACTTCAGCATTCACGTCTGTACAGCGCGCCACAGTAACTTTCTATAGCGTATTCTTGTCGCTGCTCTTCAGCTCTGATGTGCCTTTTATTTATTGCCATTCAAAGATCACAAGTGCGCTTTTATGTCCCTTATGATACTCCACTTCCAGTGACACGCAAGCCTGTCCGATGGGCCCCAACAAGTTGTTCTCCCTTCTGTTCTGTTTTCTGTTCTTTCATTCGGAGAATCTAAGCATGAAGCGTTTTGCAACAGGAGGTCACCGCGATGCAAATCAAGTGGATTAGCATATCATTTAGTGGAATGAATATGCAAATGCTCTTTGAAATTTGAGTTTTCAGCTTTCGACAACTCAAAAGTCTATTATGTGTTTACTGATACCTCTTTTCTTTTACATTCTCTAATTTCTTCTCACTCGCTCCCTTTTCTCATTTAATCTTAATTTTTCTGTCTCTAAAGGGCTTGTATAGGGGAAATTCCATGCTGTTTAGATTACCAAGGGATATTGAGAGTATTTCAGGGTAAAATAGTCCACCTTGTGAGCATGTCTGCCCATCTGGGCATCGACTCCCAGTACACAGATGAGAACTCATGGATGTGTGGCACAGATACTTCTAGAGGAAACACTCATGGTTGTGTTTTCCAATTGGCTACAGAATGTCTTTATATTTAAATACTAGGAAAGGGCCTCAAATTGCAGACAGTTGCAGCAACAATGCAATAAACCAATCTTTGGATGCAATATGTGCTTAGATGTGCATGTTGTTCTCTCTCATGTTTCTCTTTATTGTAAATATTAATTCTAATTATCAATTTTATCATTTTTGGGATTGTTTAACTTAATATGTAACAAAATATTGTCCTTAACATATTTTTGTTTTTACAATACTGTACAGTGGTTTTTTTTGTTTTATTTTTTGAATAATGGAAGATAAATAGCAGTGGATCTGGGTTATTTATCACTTTGATGCAAATTGGTTTGTCTTAAACATTGCTTTTACTATCATAATAGACACTCAAATGAAAAAAATATATTTTGACACAGTTAGAAAAACGAGGGTCATCCAAAATCTTGCATATGAATGAATAGATGAGAATATTAAACACAATTTAAAATTCCAGGCATGATTTATTATGCCAATTTAATTGCATCAAATTGATGATTTATACCCAGTGATTCAAGACGCAATGTCTTTTAAAATGGCTAATGAGGTCATTACATTGCATGTTCATTTCTAAAATATTCTGGCTAATTTGATAATGCTCTATGCAGTATTCACAGTCCCGGTTAACACATTTGATCAGATTTCCCCCCACACTCAGCACAGAAAATGGGGGGTATACAAAAGCTGTGATGAGATTAACAGGGTACTTACTGCATTTACTGCTCCCTACATATGCAGCAGGGGATATTAGTTAAATACGTGACAAACTTCATTCAATTGAAAGGCACTGCAATGTTCAGATTGGGAGTTTTCAGGTAAGCTTGTGTGTGTGTCTGTTACCGTGCGTGTGTGTGTGTGTGTAAATATATATACAGTATATACCTAAAGTTTGAAAACTTTTGTTTTTTAAAGAAGTCTCTAATTCTCATTAAGCGCGCATTTATTTGATCAAAAATATTAAATTAAATATTTTAATTATTTATATTATTATTTAAATTAAATATTATTTAAAATGAAAGGTTTTCTATTTGAATATGCTTTAAAATATAATTTATTTCTGTGATGCAAAGCTGAATTTTCATCAGCTATTACACAGTCTTCAGTGTCCTTCAGAAATCATTCTAATATGATGATTTATTATCAATGTTGGAAATAGTTCTTTTTTTTTGCTATAACATTTTTCAGGATTCTTTGATGAATAAAAAAATTTAGAACATCATTTATTTTAAATATAAATTTAACAATATACACTATACCATTCAAAAGTTTGGGGTCAGAATTTTTTTTATCTATTTTATTTTTTAATAATAATGCTGTTCTTTTTAATGTTTTATTCATCAATGAATCCTGAAAAAAAGTATCACAGGTTCTAAAAAAATATTAAGCAGCACTTCTGTTTCTAACATTGCTTAAAAAAATAATCAAATCAGCATATTACTGTAGAATGATTTCTGAAGGATCATGTGACACTGAAAACTGGAGTAACGATGCTATACATTCAGTTTTGCATTACAGAAATAAAATATATTTTAAATTATATTAAAATAGACTATTTTAAATTGTAATAAAATTCCACAATATCACTGTCCCCCCCCCCCCTGTATTTTTGATCAAATAAATGCAGCCTTGGTGAGCATAAGACGCTTCTTTCAAAAACATTAAAAATAGTAATGTTTCCAAACTTTTGACGTGTGTGTGTGTGTGTGTGTGTGTGTGTGTGTGTGTGTGTGTGTGTGTGTGTGTGTGTGTGTGTGTGTGTGTGTGTGTGTGTGTGTGTGTGTGTGTGTGTGTGTGTGTGTGTGTGTGTGTGTGTGTGTGTGTGTGTGTGTGTGTGTGTGTGTGATTTTGTAATATTTAATATGAAAACAAATGTGCTTTGATACATTATGTTAAAAAAAAAAAAACCTTCTTTGTGTTTATTTTAGCAACTTCCCGTCAGTGTACACTTGCATTTGCCATTTGCAGTGCCCTTCCGACTGAGCGGATGCACTTCCTGCGATTTAAAAATTGGCTTAAGATGGCCGGATATGACGTATTTGCTTTGGCAGGGCATTGTCGGGGGAATGGAACATATCCGAATTCTATGTTCTGTAAGTATATTCATAATACCTCACACATATCATCCTTGGTGGATAGACAAATACTAAGTTGCTCTAAAAAATACGTGAGGTGTGTTTTAAATAATGGCTACCATACTAATGCAAATTACATCGCACAGAAAGATCATACACGCAAACACACTCGCTCTATGCACACATAGGCTACATTTATGTGAGTAACCGTAATGGGAGACTGCCTGGCCACCTTAGAATATAAATCACATTTCCCATCAGCCTCTGCTCTGACCTCTGACCTTCACTTTGATATGGTTCGAGAGAGAGAGAGAGAGAGAGAGAGAGAGAGAGAGAGAGAGAGAGAGAGAGAGAGAGAGAGAGAGAGAGAGAGAGAGAGAGAGAGAGAGATAGAGAGAGAGAATCTCTTGGTCGATAGCTACAGGATCTCTGCTCTTCTACACTACATTATTCTCACATCTGTCCATTAGCAGGGCCACAGAGAGTAAATCTCCTCACCTACACACACAAGAGACAGAAGTGTGATATTACTGTAAGATCACCATGGAATAAAACTTACCATGCATGTCACGGGGCTGTCAGGTAGCGTTGCCATGGAGATCACCAGCAGGTGTCTATATTATGTGGTGTTATCATCATGTCTGTCAGGCTCTAGCATGTATGCATGTTGACATGCTCACTCACTCATGCACAAATAAGCATGTGAGCTTGCAGTGCTTTCTATTTTCAGACACAAGCTCAGACTGTTTTCCACACAAAACTCTCGCTTTTATTCATTACTTCATATTCCTTCAGAACAAATGTATAATTTCGGATCTGTCTTGCATTTATTTCATTCTCTTTCCATTTGCAGTGGGAATACTTCAGGGCACTCTTGTTTATTGGAGCTAATGGCTGAATATTAGGAGCTTCCCTCTTTCAAAATGTATTCCGCTCCGAGCTATATAGTGTGTGAAGTCGACCTAAACTCAAATGAATATCATTAAATCGGTCTTAGCTCTGTGAAACAACAACAACAACACAAAAATTCTCAGAGAAAAAATGAAATGGCATTGCTTATTCATCAGCCATTATCTAGATCATACTGATGTTTGCTGGCGGAACCGAGAGGAATCATGCAATATTAACAGATGATCCAAAGAACCAAGATAGAATAAATGTACCTGGTTTTAAAGGAATAGAATAGAATAGAATAGACCACTAAACACTACAGAAATATTATATCCAACTGTGCGCAAATGCCTAATAAATCAGAATTTATTACTCTGAGGAACTGCAAGAGGAAACATACAATATTAAAAGATAATGTAAATTCTAGAATAGAATGTAAATGATATTCTATAGAGTAGAATAACTGATGAAATACAATGTATGCAGTTGTATACAAATGCCTAATAAGTGCAGAATTTATGTTTAAATAAATGTATTTTTAAAAAAACAAATGCCGTTAATGGAAAGTCGTCCTGTAGTGTGACATGATGCGTTTTAAACTATTTTAGGCAGTGTTTTGCTAATTCTTTTTTAATTATAATGCATGCAGTGTTTATGTCATCGTGTTAATTGAGAACCTACGTGAAATATTTGTACTTGTAAAAATTAATTTGTCACACCGCATGATCATTTAAATTGAGCTAGTGAAGGCAGGGAGGCGATTAAAAATCGAGGGACAAATTGTAAGAAATAGTGAACAGCACCAAAAATACACGTTATCTTACACATTATTTGAACTTTAAATCTTGAAAGATAAATAAATAATGAACTAAACAAAAAGTACTTTAAGCATATATAAAGTGATGTTAATTATATTAAAAATTGGAGTACAAGCCAGCATGCAGGAGAGAAAATGATTTTCTTTTCACCAATATTATGTTGATTACATTTCATTTCTAATTTTGACAAATGTCTTTATCCAATGCAACTTGCAGAGTACTCAGTCTTTGCCTGAGAATTAAATCCACTACTACCTTGGATTTCTTACTACATGTCGAGGTAAATGGAACCCAAATGATATGCTTTTGAATTTGACCTTAAAACATGACTCTATGTTCATGATTCCAAATCTCTGTATTCCTTAATATTTAGTTTAGTCCTGTATTAAGCTGCAAGTATAAGGTGTGTCTGCAGATGTAGCCTAGGACCAGTGCAGTAACAATAGCTACCTAAATACAGAAACGGCACTGCAAGTTTGCAATCCATGTCTAATCCTGATCTTTTTTGTGACCTTCTCAAAAATTTCTAATCATGAATGATTTGTGTCACACATTATTATTATTCTTGCAGGCATAAGAGACGGAAAGAAATGAAAATATTACACTTGTATCACAAGGAAACCCCCAAAATAAACTTAAGAGGGTCTGCGCTCACACACTTCATCTGAAAAACACAGGCAGAAATACGAAAAATGATAGTGTCCCTGGAGGGCAAATTACATGGTGTTTGAGTGTGTGTGTCTGTGAGATGCTGCAAAATGAAATTCCGCCTATAGGGAGTCAGACACACGCTTCAAGTGAATAGAGGAGAACAAAGGATTATTCTCTCCCCAGATTCCTCTTGTTCTGCCTACTGCTGTTACTCGGTTCATTTATTTATTTGCCATTTTTTTCTTTGTCCATTTGTCCTTTAACAGCGCCTCTCGAAAAACACAGAAAATTGAGCACATAAACACAAACACATACAGCTGTGACAAAAAGTCACAAATAATGTCTGACATTTTCTATCTTCTCTGTCTCTGCAGTCTGTGATTCAGATGCTGCACTCACTGTCAAACAGTGACCTCCAGAGGACGTTTATAAAACTGCAGCCTGCTGCAAACTCATTATTGCAGGCATCCATAGGCATTAAACGAATGCCCTGTGACTATAAGGATAAGTATTCAGAATGTTTTTTTTATTAATACTAGAACACAAAATCTAGATGATTTTTTTTTCCATCCTGACCATAGAGATGCTATACGACGCCACATCATCAGCTCCATTATAAGGCAAAGATTAATGATTACAAACTTGATTGAAAATATAAAATCAAGCTACCTAATATAAGTAATTCAACATATGTTTAAATAAAATACTATATTAATAACAAAAGATATTATACATTTTAATTAAAATTATTTATATATATATATATATATATATATATATAAGCTTGTGTAGACTGCAAAATAATAGATAATAATAATATTAATAATGCAAATGTTATTTTTATTATTATTTAGCAGTTAACGCAAGCTTTTGGATGCAAAATTCTCCGTTTTCCTTTCCCCCCGCAGTTCTATCACTTTAAAGCCTCGTCTAATATGACTATTTCTCTCTCTCTCTGTCACCTTCTCTCTCTTTTCCCCTTCTTGCGTCCTTCCTGAAAGGCAGCAGTAATGTGATTTCAGTAATGTAATTTGTCTGCGTGTGTGTCAGTGTGCGGACAGTGAGGAGGGACCTGATCCAGGCTGGATGATTTATGATGTTCGTTCCATCGTTTTTCTAAAACACGTTTCTCTTCATTTATTTTTGATCTTCAGAGCGATTAGTTCTCCCTGTCACCTGCTATACAGCGTCTGAGCGGAGCGTTAATGAGAGAGCGAGAAAAAGAAGCTTAAGAGAGACGGATGCACAGACACACACTTACAGCACATGAAAACATGCAGAATAGAACCTAGAAAATAAACAGCGTACAGTGCATTAGATTTTGGGTTGAGATCTTCAGCACTGGAGAAATATGTCACCTCAGACATACCACTGAGAATGAGCATTCACTGCAATCAGAGGTCAGACTCAAAAGCAGCCAATTGAAATCACTCCCCGGATTTCCATGGCAACACGCTCCATATGACACTTGATTTAGCTTCATTCCATTTACTCATCTTTTTATTTCCTTTAATTCCTTATTCTCTCTGTTTTTCCAGCATAATATATTTATTCTAGAACCCCCTTAGCCTATATCTACCACATTACAATGTTTTAATTGCTGTCAATCGATTTAATTTTTTATTTTTAATTTCTGTAGTTAACCGTGATTACTCACACCTAACATTAAAGTTTTTAATATAGCCTATTTTTATATTGTAATTTTTTTTGATTGTATTTGTAATACATTGAATCTCCAAATAATGTAGAAACAACATAAAGACAGTATAATTTAAATGGCATAAGTTTAATGGCATCTTTTTGGCTTATATGAATGAAGGCAGTATCACTGACACCAGTCTTTACTAAATGCCCCCCCCCCCCCCCACACACACACAATTTTAGCCAGTAATTATAGCCATATAACAATTTTTAATTTATAAGTTAATTTAATTTTTGTTCGCATAAACCCATTGTAATAAATGTCACAAATTTATTTTATGCTTAAATTATACATTGAATATAGATGAATCCTCATTAAAGCTACAGAAGTTATTCAGTAAAGAGCAGTGAGGGACTTTCTCTTTGTCTTTGATTTACGTTAATGACAGACAGCAGCGGGTTTATAAAGCCTGGAACACACCAAACCGACGCCGACAAACTAGCACTGATGAAAGCCGACTGTGTTGTCGCCTGGCGTTGGGGTAAAAAGCTGCACTTGAACACACCGAGAGAACTACGTCGACTGTTAGCTAGAATGCGCGTTCTGCGCCTGCGTGTATATGAGACAACAGTATATTTCTGCAGAAATATGCGTCTATATTCATCATTCAGAAAGGGAAAGGCTGCAGATACACATACCGTAAACAAAGCAGTGTGTGCTTACCTTTTTGAATATCAATCCTGCTAAACACTTTCTTTATTCCACTCCGCTCATGTTAATATTGAACTATTCGCCAATGAACACTTACTGTAGGTAAGATGACGTAACATGAACAGCCTTCTATATGTAGCGTTTTGACTTCTTTGCTCGCTTTATTCTCGTGCACTGACTCATTCACTAAGCTTTCTAAGCATTCACTAACAGCCAATCAGAGTTCCCTCTTTCACCGACGGCCCCGACGCCGATTCAACATGTCGAATCGGCCGAAGCAAAGCCGACGAGGACCAATTTCAGTCGACGGTGCGGAACACACTGAGAAAACTTAGTCGGCCGACGCACAAAAACTGCCCGACGGCCGACCGTCGGCTTGGTGTGTTCCAGGCATTAGGCTGCTGTCACTTTAAGACCTGACTCACACACGTTCTGTTTTCTCAACTCTTTACAGTTAATATTCATTTAACACCTTTTTAACTCATTTAAGCCTTGACAATACGGGAATTTTGGCATAATTGTGTGTGTTTTTGTGCGTTCAAATGCGGAAGAGAACTCAATGCAGCACTGGCGTGCTGTCAAGCGGTTTTCTGAGTCCTTGTGTTGTTTCTCATCACTCTTGAATGGTTTAATAGAACTTGAATGAATGATAGCGTTTAATAGCTATAGCGCAGCCGAAGGATGAAAGAAAGAACGGATGCTGCTTTAATTGCTTTAAATATTTTTAATGCGTTAAACTGAAGAAAAACAAATTCTCAAAAAATGAACCCGTTTATTTTGACAGCCCTGTGCAAAACCCGACACTTTAACTTCTGCATAGCAATGCCTTGGAAACCACCTACAAAGCCTTGCATCATGGCAGTGAGTTTCGTTTGAGCAATGACCACTCACATTTCCTTTAGAAAATGTAAAAGTCTAGTTTATTTGTGTTTTTATGTGACATTTAGATTTTTTTCCCCTGCCCCAATGAACTGGTTAACTGCTATTCTGGTCACTCTCACTCTGTTTGTCTGTAATCGAGCCTTCAGTCAGCAGCCGCAGAGCTTTAAATAAAGACCTGATCAGATCATACGATGAGGTCAGTGGGACAGAGGGGGAGGGAGGTGGGGGATCCTCTCTATTGATCTGCTGTCTGTTAGACTTGTTCTACCGTCTAAACATTATTGATTACACTGTCCTCAAACACAAGCCCCCTGTTCAATTTTCATTTTAAAGCTATTTGTTCCTCTTTAGAAAGGCTTTAGTCCACTTGTAAGTCAATACACATGAAAGAAAAAGATAGTAACACATTGTTTTACATCATGTGCTGTGTATGTGTGTCTCTCTCTCTGTGTGTGTAGGCCTATAGTGTCTGAACTTCAAAGAGTGAATGGATGTTTTAAGGTGCACTTAAGCAACTAAGAAATTGATTTTTTATGAACTAATTAGTAATTTCTGAATTAGTGAAAAAAAATATCTGTAGTATCTTTATTTGTATACTATTCAGGAGATACCAAAATGATTTGATATTTTCCATTCACTAGGTATTTATCAAATATTGCGTATTGTTAACTATTATCTTTGCCACTGTGGTAGGCTACTAGCATAATTTTAAATGGTATTATAAGTCGATGACATTAGACCATGACCCCCTGCTGGTACAACCACTTAACTGCAATTTTCTGTCTTCAAATATACTTCAAATATCAAGTTACATGGAAAATCTCTTTCTCTCTCTACTGAAGTGCCATTTTTTATGTTATATATATATATAACATAAAAATGTCACTTCACTATAGAGTGAGAGATTTTCCATAGCTTGATATTTTAAGTGTTTTAATGTATTTGAAGACAGAAAATTGCAGTTAAGTGGTTGTCAGTTTTTGCTTATTTATTTTGACATCAGTTTGTCATTTGTCAAAATAAATAAGCAAAAGAAGTGACAACCTGATGAATACTTGTCATAACTTAATTTTAAAATCTAGTCAAAGTAATTATTTTCGAAATGTGTGTTAAATATCTGTCTGTTTCTCTGCTTAAATGGTCCTGGTTAATTGGTGTTTGGGTTAACACGTGCCTCAATGAGGGGGAGGAGCCTCTGCACTATGCTCGACCATGATTGGTCAGACAGCACATTCAGCACCGCCTCTCCACAGGCACTGGAGACTATGCTGGAGACGCTGTTACATAGTCACCATACTTAAGTTCATGTATTTAATGTAAGTAATCAATCTAGGATTATATACATTTCAGATGTATCGATAATGAAACATATGCATGTTATACAAACAGAAGTGTAACCTGTGGGGGGTTTTTGTACAGCCGATTGCAGTTATAAAACCCCAGCAGCGGCTTGTTTTGTAACCTGCCAACTCGTCATTCATTTGGTCGTTTTGTAACGCGATTCACGGATACATTTAGGCTACCTGTCAGGGTTGTTTCTTTATGACGCAAACTGTTGCAAAATATTTTGATATCATTTATATGACTATTATTATATATTTACTGCGTTGAACTGGATTTGGTCAAAGAGAATGTCTGTAGGCAAAGATATGAAGTCCGTGTCTCAGGTCCGTGAACTCCTGAGAGAGCTGATGTTGGGTCGTGAGGATCCGGACGGGTTTTTCTGTCTTTGTTTGTCTCTGTTGGGGGACACAGACACCCGTACACACTTTCTGGACGTGATCGAACCCCTTTCATCCGGACATGAACATCTACACAGTCAGCTGACTGCAATCTTTCTGGAGTACTTCTCTAAGGTAGTGTGTGTGTGCGTGTGTGTGTGTGTGTATATGTAGCCTATGTTTGTCTGTCTGTCAAATTTATTTAATAAAATAGGCTAAAAAAGTATAAAACAGACCAGTCAAATACCTAAATAAAGTATAGATCTGGGTAGATGACATGGCGTAAGGTAGTTGCAGGAGTGTCCTTTTTAAAGAAATTATTAATTTTATAGGAATGTTTCCTTTGAAAGTGATCAAAAGTGATAGTAAAGACTTTTACATTGTAACAAAATCTTTCTATTTTAACTAAATGCTGTTCTTAGACTAGACTAATATTCAAATTTTTTTAAATGTTCTTTTTAACTTTCTATCAATAAGAATCCTGAAAAAAAAAAAAGTTACACACTGAAGATTAGAGTAATGATGCTGAAAATTCAGCTTTAACATCACAGGAATAAATTAAATTTTAAACTATATTAATATAGAAAAGTGTTAGAGTAATATTGTGAAATATTTCAATTGAAAATGTTTTTGAGGTATTTTTTATCAAATAAATGTAGCATTGGTGAGAAAGAGACTTCTTTCGTATCTACATTTCAGGGGTTTTCAATACCGATTTAAATATCTTTTGCGTAATATAGGCTAGAGCATAATAAGAGTTAGCTGTTGTTTGTATAAGGTAATGTTAAAGATATATAAATTTTTTTTTTTTTGTTTGTTTTTCAGGATGAAGCAGATGAATTAGAGTTGGCCTTAACACTGTCTCTTAATGAAACCAAACACATCAAAACAGATTTTAGGCAGCGGAATTCAGACCATCAGCCTCATATGCCTCCCTGTTACAAAAGCTATGCTGACATGACAGCAGTAATTTCAGGTGGTGATCAGCCAAAAGTCAATGCAGCCGTAGAACCAGAGAACCAGCCTATTTCAAAATGGACACTAGATACTGGATTACGTAAAACCACATGTGCCATTAAAAACATAAATAAAGACAATGATGATCTCAAAGTCACAAAGTCAAAGAGGTCACAAAGGCGTCTGCGTAAGAAGGAACTTCTGTTGAAGAACCCATTGGGACCGCGACCCGTTCTGCTGTGGTTCAGAAGGGACCTCCGCATTTGGGATAACCCTGCTCTGATTGGCTGCCTGGAGCTTGGTGGACCAGTCATACCAGTCTTTTTGTGGAATGCAGTGGAGGAGGAGGGTCCAGGAGTTACTGTGGCATCCGGCGGGGCCTGTAAATACTGGCTGCATCAGGCACTAGTTAGTTTGAACCTCTCTCTAGAGCAGCTTGGAAGCCACTTGATGACCCTGATGGCAGAGCCCTCATCTTTGACAGCGCTGCAAGGGTTGATCGCTGAGACCGGGGCAGCATCGGTCGTGGCAACGGCCCTGTATGAGCCGTGGTTAAAGGAAAGAGATGACAGCGTGTGGGAGACACTGGAGAAACAAGGTGTTAATTGTCACATCTACCATTCCTACTGCCTCAGAGACCCCTATGCGGTTACCACACGGGGCGTTGGACTACGAGGTGAGTAATGCAGTGCAGCAGCTCACCATATTTTCCCCTGTTGATTAATCACAGTTAATTAAGAAAATTGTTTTGTATTACAAGATTTCTGAAATGTTGTTTAACCTGTTAACTGTCAGTGTCCTGCTAAAAGGATGCTTGGCGCTCTTTTTTTTTATTGCCTTTCTCCCCATATTTTACAGATCATCATTAATGACATAATTTGAAGGCTTAAACAGTCAAAATTCATTAGACCGGAAGTAAAACGAACTTTGGATTCGGATGTGTCTTGATGCATCCTCCATAGGCAGCATTTTTAAGCTTATTACACCTTGATGGCAGTGACTTTTGCCAGGGCAAGTACCACCAAAATCTTTTAAAGTGCTAGAAATTTTCTACATTTATTTGCAGGTATCGGCTCTGTCTCTCACTTTATGAGCTGCTGCCAGCAGAACCCTGGCAGTGGAATGGGAGCTCCACTGGATGCCCCCGGTGCCCTGCCTGCTCCCTCAACATGGCCGCAGGGATGCCCGCTTGTTGATCTGGAGCTTGCACGCATGCCACGCAGGAAAGATGGCACAGAGGTGAAATATTCAAACCACCACTAACAAACACTGCTTAATCCTAAACTAAGGATTAGGCCTTAGTTCAGTTAGGACATACAGTATAAGTAGCTTTTATAAAGTGCCTTAGAAATAAACGTCACTGCTGTGCATCTTGAGACAAAAAAATGACACTTATATATTTTAAGATATGACAGTGCAAGTTGCTTTCAGTTAAAACTGCGTTAACATGCATTTTAGTCTGGTACTAGTCTTAAGCCTTGTCTGTGAAACTGGGGGTTCATGTTTTGGAATAAAAAATATCTATGTTGAAATGTGTATCACATTTGACTTTTAATATTTCCGTTTGAATTATAATTATAATTAACTATCATAAATTTGTTTTATCGTTATATAAAAACAAGTGTTCAAAGATAGCAATGTGCTGAAACGTTTGCTCCGGTTCATTTTTTTTTAATTCACTTTGCACTTTTTGCATGATGCAATTCATAAAATAAAATGTTTTGATAGACTTCTGTAGTCTGTACTGAATCCAGTGTGCGGCCAGCCATCTTCTTGCCTGTTTTATATTAGTTATATATGCATCAGAAAGATCTCTCTTCATGTAACTTAAGAGGCCATTCACACAGGGAACGCTTTTTTTTTAATTGAAAAACACAAGACACAACCAGTAAAATGGAAGAAATCACAAGGTCTTGAGGCACATTTTTTAAAAGTTTAACTTATTTTAACCTGAGTGCTGTATTTTTTAGAACACCATGTCATGCAAATGATGCAAGTCAT
Source organism: Siphateles boraxobius (assembly GCF_051911475.1). Taxonomy (NCBI): domain Eukaryota; kingdom Metazoa; phylum Chordata; class Actinopteri; order Cypriniformes; family Leuciscidae; genus Siphateles; species Siphateles boraxobius. The sequence continues at coordinate 11,583,483 of NW_027508931.1, read as the reverse complement.
GACCGCAACTGTCAAAGACTACAATCTAGCATGTTTACACACATTGCAAAAGTAACACAGTGGAATGCAAAAACCTGTCCTGTGTGAATGGCCCCTAAGATCTAATTGCTGTTGTTATATGGTACTGACAGATTGACTGGGCCGTGAACATTCGGAAATCATGGGACTTCAGTGAAAAAGGAGCTCAGGCCCATCTTGAGGCCTTCCTGCGAGATGGTAAGACACATTTCCAAGGTGCATGTTTTAATGTACAAGTATTACAAGGCCATCCATCATTTTGCACTCATCAATTGACTTTATTGTAGGTGTGTACCGTTATGAAAAGGAGTCAAGTCGAGCGGATGCCCCAAACACCAGCTCTATATCTCCATATCTGCACTTTGGGCAGCTGAGTGCACGTCGCCTATTATGGGACGCCCGTGGAGCTCGCTGTAGATCTCCCAAATTCCAGCGCAAACTGGCCTGGAGGGACCTGGCGTACTGGCAGCTGTGCCTTTTCCCAGACCTGCCCTGGGAGTCCATCAGACCACCGTATAAGGCAAGATTCCCATTTATTATTCCCACTCAATGCTTGTACTTGTATGAAAGAGCAAAATCATGTCTAGCCTTTTGGTGTCAAATCAATCATGTGACTTGAGATACAGGTCCTTCTCAAAAAATTAGCATATTGTGATAAAGTTCATTATTTTCCATAATGTAATGATAAAAATTAAACTTTCATATATTTTAGATTCATTGCACACCAACTGAAATATTTCAGGTCTTTTATTGTTTTAATACGGATGATTTTGGCATATAGCTCATGAAAATCCAAAATTCCTATCTCAAAAAATGAGCATATCATGAAAAGGGTCCCTAAACGAGCTATTAACCTCGAAGATTGTGGAGAAGGACCGATTCCAGACCTTGGGGGACCTGCGGAAGCAGTGGACTGAGTCTGGAGTAGAAACATCCAGAGCCACCGTGCACAGGCGTGTGCAGGAAATGGGCTACAGGTGCCGCATTCCCCAGGTCAAGCCACTTTTGAACCAGAAACAGCGGCAGAAGCGCCTGACCTGGGCTACAGAGAAGCAGCACTGGACTGTTTCTCAGTGGTCCAAAGTACTTTTTTCGGATGAAAGCAAATTTTGCATGTCATTCGGAAATCAAGGTGCCAGAGTCTGGAGGAAGACTGGGGAGAAGGAAATGGCAAAATGCCTGAAGTCCAGTGCTGCTTCCCTGTAGCCCAGGTCAGGCGCTTCTGCCGCTGTTTCTGGTTCAAAAGTGACTTGACCTGGGGAATGCGGCACCTGTAGCCCATTTCCTGCACACGCCTGTGCACGGTGGCTCTGGATGTTTCTACTCCAGACTCAGTCCACTGCTTCCGCAGGTCCCCCAAGGTCTGGAGTCGGTCCTTCTCCACAATCTTCCTCAGGGTCCGGTCACCTCTTCCCGTTGTGCAGCGTTTTTTGCCACAGTTTTTCCTTCCCACAGACTTCCCACTGAGGTGCCTTGATACAGCACTCTGGGAACAGCCTATTTGTTCAGAAATTTCTTACTGTGTCTTACCCTCTTGCTTGAGGGTATCAATGATGGCCTTTTGGACAGCAGTCAGGTCGGCAGTCTTACCCATGATTGCGGTTTTGAGTAATGAAACAGGCTGGAGGTTTTTAAAAGCCTCAGGAATCTTTTGCAGGTGTTTAGAGTTAATTAGTTGATTCAGATGATTAGGTTAATAGCTCGTTTAGGGACCCTTTTCATGATATGCTCATTTTTTGAGACAGGAATTTTGGGTTTTCATGAGCTGTATGCCAAAATCATCCGTATTAAAACAATAAAAGACCTGAAATATTTCAGTTGGTGTGCAATGAATCTAAAATATATGAAAGTTTAATTTTTATCATTACATTATGGAAAATAATGAACTTTATCACAATATGCTAATTTTTTTAGAAGGACCTGTATTTATATAGCGCTTTATACTAGATTGTTTCTAAGATCAGTGATTCAAATATAATTCAATTCTGGTGTAAAGCAGCTCTTAAGGCAATAGTGTCATTATTCAGCTGAGGTCAGTTCAGTGTTGATTCAGTTAACTTCATCAATTAAGAAATGAGTTCAATTAAGCTATAAAACAGTTGAAAATAGTGATGTTATCATCCAGCTCAATTCAGTTCAAGTTTTGTTTTCATCCAATACTACAACTAAATATTAAGTGTCCCCAGTGTCAGAGCGGACAGTATCAAGGAACCCAAACTCCATCAGATGGAGAAATGGAGAAAAAAAACTTGGGAGACAGTAGGCCCAATTAATGAACATGGTGTGATAATGATTCCAGGCTGCATCACAAGTCAGATAGTGGATTTTATTAATGCACTCTCAGAAAAAATGGGACCCTTTAAAAAGGTTCTAATATGTGCCATTCAGGTAGGCTACTAATATGTACACTTTTGATACCAGTATGTACGTTTGAGGTACTAATATGCACTCTTTGGGTACAAAGGCATACATTTTGAAAGGATGCCGCCCCAGTGACAGCTTTTTTACCTTTTTTTCCTGAGAGTGCAACCACCGGCAACATCCTAGAATCTTGGTGGCGACTTTTGCATTGACAATCATCAGAATTTGTGCGTCTAGTGATGAGATTATCATCATGATTACATTTGTATACTCAAAATGTTTTACCCAATGCAGGTTTTGCGCTGGAGTTCAGACCGTGCCCATCTGAAGGCCTGGCAGCGTGGATTCACAGGGTACCCGCTGGTAGATGCAGCAATGAGACAGCTGTGGCAAACTGGCTGGATGAACAACTACATGAGACACGTGGTGGCCTCCTTCCTCATTGCTTATTTGCACTTTCCCTGGCAAGAAGGATACCGCTGGTTTCAGGTGACGCATTCAGAAGACACCAAATTTATTCTCATAATTCTTTTGATTTAGAGCTGACTATACGGGTATAATGTTATGCTACAGCTAATGTAATACCCCTAACTGTAAGTATTAAAGGTTTAGTTCACCCAAAAATGAAAATTCTGTCAGTATTTACTCACCCTCATGTTGTTCCAACCCCATAAGACTTTCGTTCATCTTCGGGGAACACAAATTAAGACATTTTTGATTAAATCTAAGAGCTGTCTGACTCCTTCATAGGCTGCTAGGTAATTGCATCTGCCGGCCCAGAAAAGTTAGTGAAGACATCGTTAAAATAGTTCAGGTGACTACAGTGGCTCAACTTTAAGTTTATCAAGCGACGAGAATACTTTTTGTGTGCAAAACCCCCCCCCCAAAAATAACGACTTTATTCAACTATTCATTTTCTTCTGTGTGGGCCTCTGACGTTAGTTTACGAGAGCGCCACGACGCATGCGCAGGAACTGAGAAGATGACGCTCACAATCATTTGATGGGATGATACTCAGGCATACTACAATGTAGCCAAAAAGATACCAAAGTACAGTAACTAAGTACATTTACTCAAATACTTTACACCACTGCACCTATCAACGTACTAGCAATCAGCCAAAGTACCATAGAAACCAGATAGCAACACCCTGGCAACCACCTGCATCACAGTAGTATGTGCTGGCGAGTTTAGCATTCACTCATTGAGTTTCTGGTTTATTGATAGAAAATGTGTCAACACTGTGAGAAATTACCTGTAATGGACCATTGAACACAGCATCTCAACACTTTTTCTACATTTTATAGGACACGCTGCTAGATGCTGATGTTGCCATAGATGCCATGATGTGGCAGAATGGAGGAATGTGTGGACTGGATCATTGGAACTTCGTCATGCACCCTGTTGATGCAGCACTGACCTGTGACCCCTATGGCACCTATGTGCGGCTGTGGTGTCCTGAACTGAAGGCCCTTCCTGATGACCTCATCCATAAGCCCTGGAAGTGTCCAGCGTCAATGCTGCGTAGGGCAGGTGTGTTATGCTAATCTGCTCAAACTGAGAGAGATTAAATGAGATATACTGTTAATATCATTTATAAAATGGTCATTTTATAATGCTTTATTTTAAAATTACTGCATTGGAAATTAATGGAAGACTAATTTCATCTAGTGAAAATTTTTGGAATTGGGGCCAAACAAAATCTTACTGAATGCTCATTTTTTGAGATATCAAGCTCAAATTTGGAACATAACTTGTTTAAATTTATGGCTTGATTTTCTTGCAGTTTTAGAGTAAAACGTATTTTTCATAAAAAAATAATTTTTCATAACAATAAATGGAAAATTCTGCAACCTTTTTAAACTTCATTTTTTTATAACTTTTTTCACTTCTGCAATAATTTGCCAAGTGTCGTCTTTGAAAAGAGATCAAACTTAAAGGATTAGTTCTCCTCAAAATGAAAATTTCCTAATAATTTACTCACCCCAATGCCATCCAAGATATCCATGTCTTTCTTTCCTCAGTGGAAGAGAAATGAAGTTTTTTGAGGAAAACATTTCTGGATTTTTCTTCGAATAATGGACTTCAATGGCAACCACTGTTTTGAAGTCCAAATCAATGCAGTTTCAAAGGTCTTTGGAGTGCTTCAACGGACTGTGCACAATCGCAGCTGAGGAAGAGGGTCTTATCTAGCGAAACGATAGGTCATTTTCCAAAAAACAAATATATATATACACTTTTTAACTACAATTGTTCGGATTGAGCTGATCTGCAACGCGCCGGGAACTACGTCATCACGTTGAAGGGTCACGCTCGATGGCGCCGGCGGAAGTACCGCCCTACTGTTTACAAAGCGACCAATGCATTTTGAACTATCCTCCTTCGCACGGTCGCTTTGTAATCGATCTGCGATCGTGCACAGTCCATTGAAGCACTTCAAAGATCTTTGAAACTGCATTGACCATGACTTCAAAACAGTGGTTGCCATTGTCCATTATTCGAACAAAAAAACAGAAATGTTTTCCTCAAAAAAAATTCTATTCCTCTGAGGAAAGAAAGACATGGATATCTTGGATGGCATTGGGGTGAGTAAATTATAAGGAAATTTTCATTTTGAGGTGAACCAATCCTTTAATTCTGTCCTTTTAAATCATTCAAGATCACTTAAGTGTGATAAGACGTGACAGAGAACTAAACAGAAAGCCGCCTGTCCGACAGCATGTAAATACTGAATTGGGTTAATTTTTGCGGTTTATTGAGCTTCAAATACTTATGTCTAAATGCCCATCATGGTGGGTATTTACATAAACACCCCTGCTATAAAAAAAATCATATAATACTGGTCAGATATAATACTGGTCTAGCTGGTGGACCAGCTGTTCTCAAGCAAAACTGGTCCACCAGCACTCCTGCTTCCCATGATGCTGGTGACTAGCAAACCAGCATAATGTCTAAATACCATTCTTGAGTATTAAGTTGAGTCTAAAGTGAACACAAATATTTGGGGGAAATTTGGATTTTGACGCTTTAATGTAATCTAAAATCATTTACTGTAAAATGTTGGCATCATCATAACTTTATTTCCAGCAAAAAAATTACCATATTGTGATATATATTGTTATTCTGTTTCACTCTGAAAGATGTCACATTACAAAGGTAAATGCTTTCTGTTCACAGGTGTGGTTTTAGGGGGTAACTACCCAGAGCGGGTTGTTACTGACCTTGAGGAGCGACGTGCACAGTCTCTACAGGATGTTGCATCAGTGCGGAGGCGTTTCAGACAGTTTATAGACCAGCGATCAGGCTGTGATCTGGTGCCTCTGCCTGCCAGGCTGGTACAGGAAGCTCTGGGCAGTATGGGGGATGTTGTGAGGCAAGAAGGAAATGGGTTCCTCCTCCCAGTCATCACCCGCATGGAGTTTAAACACCATTCGGAGGATCCAGACAGGCAGGACAACCCATACAACGCTGTGCTAAAGGGCTACGTCAGTCGTAAACGGGATGAAACCATTGCCTTCCTCAACGAGCGAGACTTCACAGCCAGCGTGATGTGTGAGACTGCACAGCGTAGAGAGAGGTTGGAGAGGGACTGTTGTCTTCTGGAGGGTCTACCTCGGCCCACAGCCTCACGTGGCCGAGCCAGGCGTACCCCAACCAGAGACCCTTACAGCAAAGTGCCGGGGGGTGTCGCTATTCCCCACAGATAACAGAATGACATGTTCTGGAATACACTAAATGACTTATGCATAATTTTTTCCCCACGATTTGCAGTCTGGATCAGTCGATTCCAGTTGGTGAAAGGCAGCCAGTCTTCAGATTTTCAGGAGTTGACAGATTTCACACATATTCACGCAGTGCAAGATGGGCACAAATTCAGTTTTTTTCTTTTCTTTTTAGCTTGATACTATGATTTCATCCAGTCAGAGGATATCAAACATATTTTGAGCCAGTTTTTACGCATAATGTTTTTATTTTTCACACGTCTCCTAGCAATGAGGCTCCTGTTTCTGCCAGAGCTTGTGTTCAGAATGAAAGTCTGGTATGAAAGTGTGATGCCAGGTTTTGCTTTGTTACTGAATAACGAAATCTGTTCCGATTTTAAGTCGTGTAGTGTATTCCAGCTCTTAGTGCTAAACTTTTACAAAAAATACTTTTAGATAGACTATAAAATAGACTTTTTACAGTCTTACTTTGGTAATAATTCAGTAAAAATAACCAATTTAGAATCCATTTTGTAATTAGATGTGCTATCATTAATGCTCATGAGTTCATATAGCATACTATTACTTTTCTTAAACTGTCTGATTTAAGGTTTTCACCTGGTGGTTGCAAAAAATAAAAGGTCCTTTTCAGTCATTGCATTGAAGGAGGGACCTGATATTTAGAAATCAGAACAGAGACCTTTGATGTTATTTTATCTTGCAAGCAACTATATTAGGAAGTAAATATATTGTGCATTTTGTTTGCATGTTTACTATAAGTGCAACGAGCAAATTTCTTCGCTTGTTAGCACATCCATCATGGTATTGAAAACTGTTCTATATTTAACATTACTTTTTCCTTTAATGGTATTTCTTAAAACAATAATACCCTTAATTTGCAGACATTGAGTAATATATTTCATACATTAGATCTGAGAAGCACATTCGACTCCAAAAGAAACATTTATAATGCAATAAAACAATTTAAATCCAGTAAGAGTTTTAAATAGTTGTTTAATGATGTTAATCACTTTCACTCAATTGTGAGTCCTAAAAACCAACATATTTCATAACTGTCCTCAAATTGGACTTTAAGTGTTATTCATACTTCCACATTTTATTTGTAGCTTATTCCGAGTGATGACAAGCTTTCACAGGAACAGTGTGACATCTACAAAAGAGATGAAACTGTTACATAAGCTGTGCATATTTGATCTTCAAATCTCCGTGGCTAGAAAACGAACAAAGTAACGGGCTCAATCAAACCAGTTCTGCTTGTTGTTTTCCAAGCGAAGTGCATAATGTTGTGACATTGGTTGGGTGTGGTTTGAAGGGGAAATATATTTTAGAAGAATATCTCAACTAAATCAACTACAAACAAAATGCATTTGATGAAGAAATAAACATTCCTTAATTGATTCTTTTTAAATTCCCCCCCCTTATGCAACATGCCAGCAGAACAATCTAGTCCTCTATAGACTTGATGTATCTCTCATAAGCAGCTTCATCCATCAATCCATTTAATTCCTCAGGCACAGATACAGTCATCTTCATCAGCCACCCTGCGAACAAAATACACACTTAATGACCACAGAATTTATATTTTTGAGTGAGATATTCCTTAAACCTTGTCACAAGAAGTTAAAAGATTTCAGGCTGGTTTGTCTCAAAATAAGTTTGGAGGAATGTCACACCATCTTTATAGCAAGACTTGTTAACCAGTCCAGGGTTGTCCGCCAGGGCATCATTGACTTCTGTCACTTCCCCCGTTAGAGGAGAGTACAACTCACTCGCTGCTTTAACACTCTCCAGAGTACCGAATTCATCTACAATACAGATTATCAGAACATTCACAATTTATCATACTTAATGAACTACAACAAATAACTCATACTGAGAATGTACTCTCTTATGCTTATAAAAATATAGTTTTACCTGACTGTGATAAATTTGCACCAACTTCAGGGAGCCCACAGTAGACAACGTCCCCAAGAGCCTCCTGGGAACAGTGAATTATAAACATGAAAATACAGCTTATATAGTTTATATACCTCTTTCTATATAAAAAATAAGCATAAATAACCTAACCTGAGCAAAATTACTGATGCCCACTGTTGCCACACCACTGTCCACGCGAACCCACTCGTGTTTGTCTGTGAACTTTAGTGCTGCATGACACAGAGAAAACAGATTTGTTCGGGTCTCAGACGAATCAGGTAACAGCGTTAACAATCCAGATATATAAATGCACATAAGGATGCATTAAACTGTAATGCAAGGCAATTCAATTATAACTGGGTTGATCGGTGCCGTAGTGAAGCAATTGAAATGATTACAAGATCGGGGGCTATTACAGATAGATAGATAGATAGATAGATAGATAGATAGATAGATAGATAGATAGATAGATAGATAGATAGATAGATAGATAGATAGACTCTAGCGTATCTGGCATTTGAAGATACTCAATACCAATGTGATCAACAACTTCCACGCGTGGCAAACTTTCATAAGAGTGGATAACTTACCTGCGCAAAATGGAGCGGTTGTGTTCAGGAACCTTTTATAGCCTGTCCTCGCCAGTAGTCTAGCTCGAGTCAGAGAATTTCTGTTTGAGAGTCGAGGTAGAGAGGAGGTCAATCTAACAGAAGCACATCGTACTATTGTGCACATCGCCATTATTCACCGTACGCAAATAACATTGGACGCCGGCGCGCCTCGATGATGTCATTATTCGAACGGACTATGCGCGCCAAAGCAGTTCTTTGAGATGCGTGTTCGGTTTTGGTTTAGACTTAGAGGGTAAATGTATCTAGTGTAAAATTTTTATTATATTTAGATTATATTTGCGTTAAATTTACGTGTACGTTTATATGATTATCTAGATGTAGCCTAACGTTTACTGATTACTGTTTAATCAAATTATGCTGTTGTAAAATTCACTTCAATAGTTCTGTGGTGTGACAAATTACACTTTTAGTACAAATAGCCCTAATATCTTATGAGATCATAAAACTATAATAATAATATAGATTTATTATTTTTTAAATGGGCAAATTGAATAGAGTGAAAATATAATTGATCAGGAATGATGGATTAATTCAGTTCAGAAGGTGAATAACGTTACCAAAAAATAAACTGATCAATTTAGTACAAACTATAAAAGTTAATTTGTGTGCAATATTCGTTTTATTTGACCAGCACATTGAAAAAGACACCTAACTCTTAAAGCGACATAGCAGATTTCACCCGAAAATTATACTTGCAGAAAAGATCTTAAAATGTAGACCCCTTGATAATCATTTATTAATTCTTACCCAAATTTGAATAACAAAAATTGTATTACTAGAGGTTAGCACAGTCGCGAACAGAAGTCGCGTTCACCTCAGGAGGAAACTAATACAACAGGCTGCTCGTGCTCTTTCGTTTTATGATCATTAACGGACGGGTACACCGACGAATTGTATATTACGATTCAATTCAGCAAGAAAATATCCTCAGTTGGCTATAAGGATACAAATATGAGAAATCTAATAAACTGTGAACTGTCCAAACCATTGTGAAGTTAAAGTAAACTTATGGTCATTCTTCACCATTAACTGAAATAGGTTATCTATCACCTGATCTATATGCCATTCCATATATTAGGTATGAGTGCTCGTGCGCGCAGGTGCGCTCCGTCATCCTGATGCCGCAGGTGCGCGCAGGTAGCCTACATCATCCTCCTCTGACTGTTCTACAGAAGATGGACGTTTGTCCTTCACTACTCTGGGAAAAATCACAGTAGTTTGTTAATCGTACCTCCTAGAGTTTAACTTGATTAATCCAATAAGAATCTTTTTCCACCTGAGAATTTCAATCGATTCTCCTAAAATGAAACTCGTCATTTCATGATCGTTGAAGGACGTCCGTCGCTCTGAGATGAACGAACAGCGGGACATTAAACTGTTTTCACTCTGTACACTTTTCATTTTCAAGCTATTTGTGCTTCAAGGTAAGTATCATTTTAATTCTGAACTATGCTACCCCACCCCCACCCCCACCCAAATTAGGTAACCTTTCTAAAATTTCCTGAAATATCCTTCTATTTATTTATCATACAACAGTAAAATTGTGGTAATAATGTTTTAGCCATAATACATTTAAAGATGTACATATATACATAATTGTGTATTATGTAAATCAATCTTAAGCTTCGAGAAATTTGTAATTTACTTACAATTTACAAAATCTTAAAGTTTTCAGTATCCTAAGTAGACAAAAGATGGAGCAGCTCTTCTACGTAGTTATAGCCTACAATGGTTTATTTAAAAACATAGTCATTTTTTGATCTAATGGAATATTTACAGTCTAAACTTGGTTAAATAAATAAATATCCATAAATATGATTGATTTTACATTGATATAATTTTACTTTTGACAGGATTTATTTGCCAGGAATCAAACTCAGAAAATAAACTCCCCAGGTATGTGTTTTTATAGGTATTAAACCTCTTGTTTTGGCGTTTCATGACCTTTACAAATGTGTTAATGGATTGCAGTTTGATTGTACCTTTAAAAACTGGTGAACTTTATTCATAAACATCCATTATTACATGGAGCTTTTAAGTAGAGAGACAGTGTCAAGTTATATATGTAACCACTGATAAGAAGTTAAGTGTTTGGTCTAATGTTTTGCTGTGTAACCATTAAACCATTTCCTTAAGAATCATTTAGTCCATCAACGTGACTGTGTCTGTATGGCATCTTAAGTGTTTCTGAACCTTTAGTCTCACAGTCACCGCACTTTTAATACTGCTCTCTTTGTGCTACTTTTAAAAGGAGGGTTAATGCACTGCGGCAGAAACGGGATCTCTTCCGTGAAGAGGTGAGTATGCCTAAGAGAAAGTGACAAGGGAAAGAGTGGAGTAACCACACACACACACACACACACACACACACACGCACGCACGCACGCACGCACACACACACACACACTCACAAATACTGAGATACACTCTCGGTGCTGACAAAGCTGTCTTTGTGGAGTTTACACAAATGCTACAGACACTGAAAGCTCCATTCCCAAATGTCTGCAGTCGTATAACCATGTGAGGGAACGCCAAGACAAGTTCACCAATATGGCTTAGTGGTCAGACATGGTACTGTAGCCACTATAGCTCGTAAGACCCAATACTTGGCAAATTCTCTATACAGTCTTTTTTTTCACTCTGCAGACCCTTAGTGCAGTGCTGTCTGACTCGGCTCTCCCTCGAAGAGTTCTTCATAATTATACAGCGAGAGATGCATCAACAGGTATTGCACACTCAAAAATAAACAGTATACAGTCTCACTTGATCTTGGCTAGAAGTTTCAATTATTACAAAAAGATCATCTAGAGCCAACTTTGATAAAGATTGGTGGGTGGCTCTGAAAGCTTTGAGCTGAAGAACCCAAAGTTGGCCAGACAACTATTTAAAACCAACTATGGTTCTATGGGTTTCTTTAAGGCGATTCACACTGCACCGACAGATGCAACCAACACGCTGACTCCGACAGCGGTGACACACTGATCCGACCAAAACCTGACGAAGTTTTCGGCATCTGATGGTGTAGTGTGAATTGAATTTTAGACTCCCAAGCAAAGTAAAACCAAAACTAAAGCTTTATTAGTAATACTTACTATTGAAATTTGCCTTTTGTGTTTGTGTGTTATTTGTAGAATATTGTGGGTGTCTTAATGGGGGCTGGTGCCAGGAGGAAGGACGCTGTGATTGTGCTCAATTCCAGGGTCTCGGGGAGCGCTGTCAAATCAGTAAGAACACACACACACGCACGCACGCACGCACGCACGCACGCACGCACGCACGCACGCACACACACACACACACACACACACACACACACACACACACACACACACACACACACACACACACACACACACACTGACAGGTTATATTAAATTCAAAATGAAGCTTGCTTCGATTTAATTATAGTGAGGTTCGTATTGTCTGATATTATCATCTGCCACCCAGTGCAGACCATTAAATGTGGATGAAAGAACCCTGAATTTAATTACTAGAAATCCAATGGCATTGCTCACTGGTTCCAGATAATCTATGTGACTATGTTTTACTTCATTTGGTAGCATTGGATTACAGATGTTCTGGGAATATATTGCTTGCCACAAAGAGCTTCTGTATGTATGTTTAATTAACCAGGCACTGAAAAAGCCAGGCAGCTGGTGTGACCAACACAATAAAAGGTTCCTGCATATACTGTATTTGATATAAGCCATACTGATTACATGCCCAACGGGGAATTGATTACATGGGGCACAAATATTGAGTTAAATGGTTTAATAATCACTAACAAAAAAAGTAACAAGAGTTACCTTGATACTAATGGTTTTTGGGCACATCCCCATGTACCATGTATTATTTGAAATACCATGTTAACTACCATTCAAATATTTTGTGTCAGTATGATTTAAAAATAAATAAATAAATGAGTACTTTTATTGAGTGAGAATGTATTAAATTGATCAAAAATGACAGCAAAAACAAAACAAAATTATTATGTTCTTTTGAACTTTCAAATTCATCAAAGAATCCTGAAAAAAATGATTACAGTTTCCACAATTATCAGCATTTTCAACAATGATTCAAATTTTCAAAATTTTTCTTGAGCATCAAATTGGCATATTAGAATGATTTCTGAAGGATCATTTGACATTGAAGACTGGAGTGATGAAGCTGAAAATTCAGCTTTGCATCAAATAATAAATTACATTTTGAAATATATTCAAATAGAAAACGTATTTTAAATTGTGATTATATTTCACAGTTTTACTGTTTGTACTATACTTTTTTAATCAAAATACGCTTCTAGGAGAGCAAAAGAGACTTCTGTCAAAAACATTTAAAAGTCTTACTGACCCCAAAATTTTGAAGTTTAGTGGACATATTTTGTTATCATTCAGTCCCATAATTCTAATGTATTTTCACCATCTACTATCACGTCTTATGGACCCGCCACAGTACTTTTTTGTATAGGGTTTTTATGTTGTATTTTTTGTATCAGTTCCCAACCATGGTCAGGATAGGGATGGGATTTGCCGTTCGTGGGGTCAGCATCATTTTGAGACCTTTGATGGAATGTATTACTACTTCCCTGGAACCTGTTCATATATCCTGGCCAAAGACTGCCATTCCACAGAGCCCCAGTATACGGTGTGGGTAAGTTTACAGCCACACCAGAATTTCTGCAATAGAACACAGGTCTGTTTCCTTTGTACAATTTTCTTTTGATACCTGCATTGCAAGTTTATTTCTTTTTGGCAGGTTCATAACAGTCGTTCATGTAGAGGTTCGGTGTATTCATGTCCACGTGGTCTGAGTCTGTTCTTCCCAAATGAAGAGGAAATCTATATTAGTGGTTATCAGGTGCTCAAGGATGGACATAGGTGAGTTTGGATATACTTTACTGTTCTAAAGTAATCATTTTATTTTGAAAGGATGCATTAAATTTATCAAAAGTGACCGTAAAGACATATTCTATTTTAAATAAATGCAGCTCCCTATCAGTCAGTCACGTTCGATGTTGCGTCAGAACTGAGCTGACGAATTGAGATCTCACCTGAGAGCCAAATCACCTTCAGGTGTTAACTAAACGAGCCAATGGGCATTGGCGTCCGAGATTTGCATCGTGCACCCCGTCCTGCGCTTGCATCGCACATTCAAGATTTTGCTTCAGTGTATTTATGGATGCGGTCGTTTCATGGCTCCATCTGACAGTCACGATCACTGCCTAACCTGCCTGGGCTTAAAGCACTTAGAGAACTTCGCCCAGCAGTTCTCAGCTACACAGAAGCAGACGCAGGCAATTAAGCACATCCTGCCCTGGCGGCCAGCTGCTGTCTCTACCCCACCGCCGGATGCATCCTCCCGCTTGCTCTTCGCTGAGGGTGCCCCCCTGGGCGACCCAGTGATAGAGGGAACTAGTCTGGCTATCACCAGACCAAGCTCAATCTTTTGAGATTGAACATTAGTCTGGGGAGTCTGCTCTGTATTTTCTACTACACAAGTGGCTTGATCAACTGGCATAGTTCAAATGACTCTGTACGCAATTGGATAGTCCTTCAAACAAACAGACCAAACAAGCAGGATAGAAAAATGTAAAGGTTTCCAGCCTGAGCTGCTGGTTGAAACCAAATTGCCGGCTGATAGGGCTGGATTTACCCAGTCTAGGAGGGAACAGCTCTTCAGGAGATGGTGAATGCAACACTCCTTCCCCCGGAGGAGGGCCGAGCAGAGAATACTTTGTTGAGTTTAATTTTTGTCCCCACTCCGGGACGCTGTGCCTTCTGGGCCAGGCCCCTGTGCTCCACCTCGCTGCCCCACTGCAGGTACGCCTGTAGTCTCTCTGACCCCGCTTGGACTGTCTCTGGAGGCCTGGATAGTCCTTCCTAGGCCGTCTCGCTGGCTCAGTCGGACCATCAGATTCAGCTCCTGGACAGGATCTCGACTGCAGTGCCACATCAACTGCCTACAGTTGCTAGCAGTACACCTTGCTCTGCGCTGCTTCAAATCGCTGCTACAGGGCAAGCATGTACTGGTCTGGCTGGAAAACACTGCGGCCCTTGCATACATAAACCATCAGGGTGGTCTACGCTCCAGTTGCATGTTGCAACTTGGCCACCATCTCCTCTTCTGGAGTCAGAAGCATCTGAGCTTGCTTCACGCCGTTCACATTCACATGTTGTGAGCTCTCACAACAGCCCACGCTCCCAGGAGAATGGTCCCCCAGACGGTCAAGCTGATTTGGAGACGCTTCGGGGCCGCACAGGTAAACCTGTTTGCCTCTCCGGTCACGTCCCACTGCCGGTTGTTTTACTCCCTGACCGAGGGGACCCTCAGCACGGATAGGCTGGCACACAAGAAATGCCCGATCAGAGCTGTGCTTCCTTCCTGTAAGAAAGGCTGGAGCAAAGGCTGTCTCCCTCCACCCTGAAAGTGTATGTTGCCATTATTGCCACACATCACGATGCAGTAGATTTGTAAGACTGTGGGAAAGCATGACCTGATCATCAAGTTCCTGAGGGGCATGAGGAGGCTGAATCCTCCCTGCCCTCACCTTGTACCCTCTTGGGACCTCTCCTTGGTCTTAGCAGCCTTACAGAGAGCGCCCTTCGAACCACTGCAGTCAGTAGAGCTTAAAATCCTGTCTCTTAAGATGGCGCTCCTGACTGCATTGGCTTCTGTTAAGAGGGTAGGGGACCTGCAGGCATTTTTGGTCGATATGAGGGCTCATTCCACTCGAAGTGTCGCCTCCTGTGGCCTTCTCGTAGTGTTGTTGGTGCACGGCGCTTCGCTAGCAGACATTTGTAGAGCTGCGGGCTGAGTGACACCTAACACGTTTACAAGGTTTTACAATCTCCTTGTAGAGCATGTGTCCTCCCGTGTACTCGCCGCAAGTAGCCAGTAACATTGGGGACACGCTGTGTGTTTCGCTTGCAGCGCCACTCCCCTCCTAGGATGGAATACATGCGCTATTTGCTCCACAGATGAGTTCCCCACCTGGTAAACCCTGCATGAAGTTCCTCCAGCACCTTCTGCAGTCAGATGCTACGGAGGCGTTCGACGCTAAGTCTAGCACCTGTGTGTATGCCCATAAGAACAGCCCTTATACTAGACTAGGTGCCCATGTGTTGTATTTCCCCTACGTGTGATCCTACATGTGTATTATTTTACGGTATGGCTAACCTGTCGGCGAGCCCATGTCTTTCCTGGGCAGAGCCTACCCTTCCGTCTCTGCATAGCTAGGCTGAATCTACCTCAGAGACCTTCCATATGTAGCTCTGCCCTAATGGTCAGTCCATGTGTGTAATCTCTACGTTACCTCCCTACGGGCAGGATGTGGTCTCCGTAGCATCCCTTTCCACTGGTACGCTTTCCCAGTGTTATCCAATATTCTCACTGTGTGGGCCAGAAGGAACAGCAGTGATCAACACTCTCTGCGTTAAGTCCTGTCCTTTCTCCACCCCAGCAGATACGAGGGGAATTAAGTGGCTTTCGCGGGGTGCTGGAAGTGGCAGCAATTGTGGTGTTTTGGTAGGGATCCCAATTCGTCAGTTCAGTTATGACGTAATGTTGAACGTGACTGACTGATAGGGAATGTCTAGGTTATGTCCCGTCGCCACAATAGCTGTACCACTGCTGAACAGTCGGGACACACCGTCTCGGCTCCTCAGTGGCACACTTGAATGTGCGATGAAAGCTTGCTTCCTTATATATCCGGTTTGCTGGGTGGGGTGCTCGATGCAAATCTCACACGCCAATTTCCATTGGCTCATTTAGTTTACACTCGAAGGTGATTGGGCTCTCAAGCAAATCCCAATTCGTCAGTTCAGTTCTGATATACCTTCTCCATTCCCTCCTTCAGGGAACGGTGGTTACATTAGTAACCTAGACATTCTGTTCTTCTATTTTCATCAAATAATCCTAAAAATGTATTACAGTTTCTACAAAAATATTAAGCAGCACAAGTTTTATTTTAATAGAGAAATGTTTCTTGAGCAGAAAATTGGCATATTAGAGTGATTTCTGAAGGAGTATGTGACACTGAAGACTGGAGTAATGATGCTGAAAATTCAGCTTTGCCCTTACAGGAATGAATTACACTTAAAAATCAATAAAAATAGAAAACAGTTATTTATATTGTATAATGATATTATAAAATGTTACTTTTTTGCTGTATATTTGATCAAATAAATACAGCCTTGGTGAGCATACGAGACTTCATTTGAAGCCATTAAAAAATCTTACTGACCCCAAATGTGTTGTGAATCTTTGATGATATAATGAAAAATAATAAATCTACTGATGGAGGGAATAATAACTCTGTTTGATGTGTATGGTTTGTCAGAAAACATTAGAAACCTTGTCCACTTATGGTTTTCAATAGATTTTAGGTCACGATTGCATGCTGATGATAAAATGACAGAAAAGTGATCGAAATTCTTGTGTTATTTGTCTGTTTCATGTGCATGTTTTCAGGCTGAGTCTACCACAGACAGTACGTAATGTTTTCATTGAGCGGTTGGCTGACTACATCCTGGTGAAGAGCACCTTTGGCTTCTCTCTGGCGTGGGACGGGAGCTCTGGAGTCTACCTCAAAATGACCGAAGCACACAAAGGAAGGCCTTGTGGTCTGTGCGGAAACTATAATGATGACGGATCGGATGATCTCAGCAGCAGCCACGGTGAGACAAACAGGCCTGTACACACACTTATCATCTCAGTCAGCAGCAAATTCAGGACAATTATATCAAAGCTGAGCAGAGCTGCATACTCAGTCTGAACACACCTGGCCTGGCCCAGTGTTTTCTATTTAGAGATGAGTTGTAACATTTTAGTGGCAGTTTAATTCTCAGGAAACAGTGCTAAAATTGAATTTAATGCAAGTCTATTAAGGTGACTTTATTGCTTTGCATTTTGCATCTTCAGGTGTAGTCTCTGACGACATTGCTGAATTTGGGAACAGCTGGGCAGTAGATTTGCCCCAGGAGAGACCCTGTCCTAAGGTTGATGATGATTTCCCTGGACCATGCTCATCTGAGTCCGATATGGATGTACGCTTGTACACACTGCATTCTGGGTTTGAACTGAGCTAAATGGGTCTTATTATATATGATAGTTTAAAACAAGAGTGTTTAAGAGAAGTCATACATGCTTAAGTGTGAGCGTGCATTCAGTAAAATGTGAAAATTGCATGCAGAGTATTTTTGGTTATCCACCTTAAAACCTGTTTTAGCAACGTTGCTTGTTTGTGTTTTATCTAAGCAGGATGCCATTGAGAAGTGCAGTGCATTGCTTTTCTTTCCTTTCATCTCCTGCCATGAGAACATTGACCCAAATCCATTTGTTGCCAGTTGTGTTTCGGACATGTGTGTGTAAGTCAAGTGGGGTGCTTTTGTCTAAATAGTGTAACTGAAGTTGAAGCCTGCGGAAAAAAACAAGCTAAAGATGGATTGCTGATCTTAGCTGGATTAAGCTATTCTAATGGCGCTTTTCCACTGCATGGTACGGTACGGTTCGGTTCGGTACGGCACGCTTTGGCGCTTTTCCACTGCATGGTACAGTATGGCTCGGCTCGGCACGGCTCACTTGTGGCGCTTTTCCACTGCATGGTACAGTACGGTACGGCTCGCTTTAAATTGTTCCACCTCTGTTGAGGTTCCAAGCGTTCCATACAGATACTAAAATGTGACGTGGAAGCACTGTAGATCACTGATTGGTCAGACAGACAGAATCGTCACTACCAGCGTCATTGTTTTTGCGAGACATCAAACCTGCTAGATTTAAATAGCCAGTAACAGCCTCCAATGTTTTAAAACTACTTGCTTGACGTGCTTGAAGAAAAAAAAACGTCCAAAAAAGAAATGGCTGAATCGTGGTCAGTGGACGAGAAGCGCATACGTATGGAGGGAATTATGTGCCATAATTAAACAAACAAATACAGCATTTTGCAAACAAACTCGATATGCTTTGCAAAGGAAAAATCGACATTTGTGAGAAAATCTGCCCTGACGCATTTGTGAGAAAATCGAGCCGAGAGATCTCATAAAAAGCCAAGTGTCTCACAATCAAAACGGACAGATATGCATTTGTATGCACTAGATTTGGTATTTGTTCAAAGGTTACATGCAATTTGTAGGTTGGTTTGTATTTATTTGTGAAATATTGTCTAGGCTCATTCATTTATATTTGCAAAACACAATACATATTTGTTACTCCACAACATTTTTGCACAAATTGACCTTTATACTTGCACATTGCTTTCTGTTTGTTTGTGAGTTGAGTTTTCCTTTGCAAAGCAGATCGAGTTTGTTTGCGAGTCGAGTTTTCCTTTGCTTAGCAGATCGAGTTTGTTTGCAAAATGCTGTATTTGTTTGTTTAATTATGGCACATAATTCGCTCCATACAGACGTTCCTCTTGTTAGTTGCCGAGGAGCGGATAGATCAGTCATAATCCCACCCACTTTGAAGCGGTACTAACTGCAGTGGAAAAGCAACCGAGCTAAAGCGAACCGAGCCGTGCCGCGCCGAGCCGAGTCGTAACACGCACTGGAAAAGCGAAGCGAGCCGAACCGTGCCGCGCTGAGCCGAACCGTACTGAGCCGTACCGAGCAGTACCATGCAGCGGAAAAGCGCCATAACTGGCCCCTCAGTCTGTCCAAATTAAAGTTTAGCTGGTTGGCTAGCTGGTCTCAAAACCACTCTAAAACCATTTATATTGACTAGTCTAACCAGCTTGGCCATACTGAGAGATCAACTAAGCACCTTAGACTGGTTTCATATAATTGTATCTAAATTAGTGTTATTTATTATTATTTATATAAATATTATTTATTAATATTTTGAATTATATACATTTTTAAATATATTTTCAGTTTTAAATTTAGTTTTAGTAATTTTGTGCTTTTTGACATTTTTATTAGGTTTTTCTGTGTATATATATATATATATATATATATATATATATATATATATATATATAGTAATTAAATACTTCAGGTTAAACTTATTTATTTCAGTTATTCAATTATTTCATCTAATATTTATATTTTATTAACAAAAATGTTAATTAAAAAATAAATAGACAAAAATATTAATTGTTTAATAGTTTCAGTTAACAATAACAAACCTTATTTTACTTACAGCAATGTTTGGATCACTAAAATCTTAAGACCAGTTGTCTTCTAAAATTCATTGGGAATTTTGTAATTTGATCTTTTTCAATTATTTGCCTAAAAATGTGGGAGTAGAGTTAGTTGTACAAAATTTACATAGTGAAATTAAAAAATACGATGACAAATTGTAGAATACTTTCAGTATAATGTGATATTAACTTTTGTGCTAATGTCAATATTGAAAATTTCTGTTTATTGCATTTAGGAGTTTAAGTAGACTTTCTCTCTCTTCCTCTCCCTTCTTGAATGTTTTTTTCTCCCTAGCCTCTTTCCTGCATTCTACACCTCCCAATTCCAACAGGATTATGTTAATTATAGTAATGAAAATATCTTGAATATAGCAAAAGCTGCAGAAAGAATGTTTGTGAACATATGTAGCCTATATCTATCTGTGTGCATGCATCTAATTATACTTGCACTAGTATTCGTAAGAGTGTGTGTGTGTGTGTGTGTGTGTGTGCGTGCGTGCGTGCGTGCGTGCGTGCGTGTGTGTGTGTGTGTGTGTGTGTGTTTGTGTATTGATTACAGTGATGAAATAGCTGCTGGAGTTTATGAACAATTTCAGACTCAACTGTTGATTGAAGAGGTAGTATGAGTATCAGATTGCAGGAGCAAGTTGAACTTGCAGCTGTACTGCTCTTACAGTTTCATGCAGTCTTATATCACCATACTAAAAGAGATTTCTTTAGTATAGACTTTTCCCCATCTTTGTTCTTAGAACTATTTGTATTTATGGCTGTTTTGTGTTTATTAACATTTAAATGTTTTTTATTTCCAGATCAGATGATGAGGAGACCTTTTGTCGGACTTTGGTTGAGTACACCAGGGCTTGTTCTCATGTGGGCTACCCCGTCAGAGAATGGAGGGACAGTTTTCCTACATGCAGTTAGTCAGCTTTCTTGATAATAGAAAGATAATACATGGCATAAACTTCGCAGCTTGTCATGTGATATGTTTGCGTTTCAGCGGATGGATGCGAGGAAAGTTTTGTCCAGAGAGACTGTATCAGCTGCTGCCCTCCAACATGCACTTTTGAGAAGGAGTGCTTGGGCACCAATCTACACTGTCTGGATGGATGCTACTGCCCAGATGGTGAGACTGATATTCAGATGCTTAAATGGGGGTGTAATTATTCATTTTCCTGAATGTTTGCTATCATGAGAATGCAATTCAGAATGCATGTTGCAGTGATTTGTTGATGATTTTAATTTTTTTATGATTTTTATGACTACAGCTGACTTGTTTCACTCATGGCTTCTCTTTCTGTATGGCCGCTCTCAGGTCAGATTTTGCAGAATGGCACCTGTATTGCAGTGTCTCAGTGCCCTTGTGTGTACCATGGTACAGCTTATCCTCTGGGTCATGTATTGGAGCAGGGCTGCAGTGTCTGGTTAGAAACATCCAATTTCCACTCTTTTACACCTAAAACACTAAATAAAACATAAGTTTCTCCCATTTTTTAACCAGTTGATAATCACAGTAGTCTAAATCTAATCTAAACCAGTCCTAATGTGAATTACATTTTCAGTGTCTGTATGGGAGGATTGTGGAACTGCACTGAAAACAATTGCACTGGTAAATAACAACCTTTGTATCGTACAGTTTTACATAATACCATACCAAAAACTAGGCATTTTTGTGTTTTATTTAAGTTTAAAGCAAAGTTTATTTGCTGTATATAAGTTTTGCGAGCAAACACAGTTATTCAAGTTAACATAAAAGTTTTGCTAGCGAACGCACATTTGTTGGGGGAACACAACATTTTTGCGAGCAAATACAAAACCATTTAAATATCAATCTTCCTTCCATCTAATTTTTTCATCACCATGTCTCCTTACAAGCTCTGTAACTTACAAAATGAGTGTGTATTCAAAGATTATTTTCGAATAATGTGATTTTTTCAACCCCTAGCGGAATGCACAGTAATGGGTGACACGCATGTGACAACATTTGATGGGCGGATCTTCATGCACATGAGCTCTTGCCAGTATGTGCTAGTGAAGAGCCGTGGCAGCACCAAGTTTACTGTCACACTACAGTACACTGCCTGTGGAGAGGTAAAGAGAGTGCGTCTGGAAATGTGTGTGATCAGAGATGTCTTGTGTGTGTTTAATTGTGGCTCTCGTCTCTCAGTCTCAGGAACACTCCTGCATCCACTCAGTGGCTCTGGTGGTGGATGAAGACGTCAGCAGACAGCTCACTCTCACAAGAGAGGGGGAAGTTGTGATTGGGGCTAGTATGGCTGTCAATTTGCCTTACTCAGATGGTAAGGACAGGTTCTCAGTTTAACGGTACTGGGTCGCTTTAATAGAAAATGTTTCTTATACCTTAGTCAAGGTAGATGCCATATTTAATTTGCTGCAAATGAAAACAAGACTGTGAGGGACAGTCCTAATTTTTGTAATCTAAACCAGTCCTAAGTTCTCATTTTTACTATGGATCATTATGCTTTGTTTCACATTTCCAGGTTAAATGCTGGACCTAGAAATGCAGTAATAAATGTAATATGAGAGTTAAAGGAGTTAAAATATACAGATGTATGTAAACAAAAATATTACAATTACCTATTAAAATATTTCTGCTACCTAATTAGTAATAAAACTGTGTCTACTACATAGATACAAAATAAAAAAAGTAAAATTAGTATACATTTGACTTAAAAAAGAAATAAAATTAGAATAAATTTGATGAAAATGTATTTCCTATTTCTTTATTTCTGTTTGTTTAATAGACATGGTGAACGTGCGTCGGTTGACGTCTCTGTTTGTGGGTCTGCGATCTGTCTTTGGCCTGAGGTTTCAGTATGATTGGCAGGGTGGACGAATCTACCTTCAGTTGGAAAGCACCTGGATGGGCTCCACTCTTGGCCTCTGCGGGACCCTCAACGGAAACCTACGGGATGATTTCCTGTGAGAAACGGAGACTGATCCTCCGAATTTCTTTCTGCAAAACATTTTAAATGTCCCTCAGTATCTCTCAGTATCATTATGTAGTTCTTGGACTTGTGTGAATAACTAAGTAAATGTGTTTTTACTCTCCAGTTCTCCTTCAGGGATGATTGAAGGAACTCCTCAGCTACACGTCAACGCCTGGAAAGTGTCTTCAGCGTGCATTAGCCCTGTCAACATACCCATTATCGACCCCTGTGAAATGAACCAACAAAATGGTATATATGTTAATCCTTTTGCTTGTTCAAAGAATCAGGTCCAAAAAAAGAGAAAAATGCGCGCTGTAGCCTCCAAAAAAAAAAGCAATGCATGATTTCTAGAAATTCATGCATGATGCTGAAAAGGTGTTTTGTTCCAGTGTTTTATGCTGCCCAGTGTGATGTGCTAGTGGAGGAAGTGTTTGCGCCGTGCCATGCATATGTTAGTCCCAGCGTGTACCACCAGCAGTGCCGCTACCAGGCCTGTCGATGTGGCAGCGTCTGCCTCTGCACTGCTCTGTCCCACTATGCATACATCTGCAGCAAGCATCACATCACCATCAACTTCAGAGCGCATGTCTCTGAGTGCGGTTCGTTGCTCATCACTACGTGTATTTGTCTTTACAACTATCTATTACATGAGTATGTTTAGGAAGTAATTTGTCTATGCTTGTGTGTGTAGGTATGGTGTGTTTAGGTGGGATGATGTATCACCCGTGCACATCAGCATGCGGGAGGACATGTCAGTCAATCAGCAGTGCTGAAGTGTGTGACGGTGACTGTGCTGAAGGATGCAGCTGCAATGAGGGATCATTCTACGATCATACTCGCCAGCGCTGTGTGCTTCTGTACGTCTGAATATACCAAACACCAATACCACCTTGTATATGTCTGAACACTAGCATATAAATGGACATATTTTTCCTTTTTTTAACTGTCTTGGGTTTCATTTCAGCTCCCAGTGTCACTGTTACTTCATGGGTTCGGTGTTTCAGCCTGGTGAAGTGTCCTTCAGTTCATCTGGACCATGGTGAGTGTGTGGACATGGAGGATTTTGTTGTCAAACACGTACAGATTTATAGCTACAAGTGGGTTTGGATGGTCTGATACATTATGCAATAACTTTCCCAATTGATCAAAAGTGACTGTAAAGACTTTCAATCAGAATCAGAATGAGCTTTATGTTTATACATACAGGGAATTTGTCTTAGTGACAGAAGCTTCGACAGCACAGACAGAATGACAGCGACAAGACTCTTAATAAAAATATATAAAAATGCACAATATACAAAATAGACATTAGACAACAATATGTGTATGTACAGGTATATTATATACAAAAGGATAGGGAGCAAATTCCACTTTTTTCACGTGTCAATTTTACTTTTTCTAAAATTTTTCCATGATAAATGCTTACATTTGCTAGATATTTATAATGTTACAAAAGCTTAAAATAATAATTTCAAATAAATTATGTTCATTTAAAATTTCTATTCATCACAAAAATCCTGAAATCAATGTGTTCATAATTATAATAAGAGATGTTTCTTGAGCACCCAATCAGCATATTAGAAAATTTTTGAAGGATCATGTGACTGAAGACTGGAGTAATGATGCTGAAAATTCAGCTTTGCATCACGGGAATAAATTATATTTTAAAATATATTCAAATAGAAAACAGTAAATTAATTTTGTGTAATTTTATCCAGAAATAAAATGTATAATATAAAATTCACTGTTTTTACTGTATTTTTGATCAAATAAATGCAGCCTTGGTGAGACGACACTTCTTTCAACTTCTTTGAAAAGACTTGCAGACTGTTAAAATGCTAAAATGGTTAAAATTAGATTATCCATTACATAAAAATATGTATATACTGTATATTGGTAATGTATATTTTGATTTGTCTTTTTCTTAGTCTCTGCAGAAATGGTCGTATGGAGTGTGTGCCAGAAGAAAGAGGTAAACTTTTACTTTTTACTTTTCCTTTGCTCCATTTCATCAGTCTCCCTCTATTCCCTTTTACCTCTGCCTTCCCCAGGAAAAGAGTGTTTTCATCTTAGAGGGTCAGCAGTTACATTCCTCAGAGGTAACACA
This sequence comes from Siphateles boraxobius, assembly GCF_051911475.1. NCBI lineage: Eukaryota > Metazoa > Chordata > Actinopteri > Cypriniformes > Leuciscidae > Siphateles > Siphateles boraxobius. The sequence goes on along the minus strand of NW_027508931.1, from coordinate 11,558,644 downwards.
TTGAGCAGACTGAATGCCTGACAGATCTGAACCGCAGATACTCAGATATACATGCACAAAGAAAGAGGGAGACTTGGGGAGAGACCAAATTCCACTTTTTACTTGCCGATTTGACTTGTTCTAGAATTTTCCAATGATAAATTGTAAGGCATTGCTCATTTGCTAGATATGGCTGTGATTTGAAATAGTAAGAGTAATAGTAATTTAAATAGTAAATTTTATTTCAATAGTATTCAGGTGGCTGCATTATTAATGTGTGTCCATTTTTTGTTTTTTTGTTTTTAGATTAAACTGGTTGCCTGTTAACCCTAATTCCTTTTGATAATTATTAGTGGTGCAGTCATCACTATTATGGGTTTGAACACACAACTCAAATTGTTAAACTTCGGCACGTAACTCTTTCTTTATTGTTTTAAATGACACCTCACATCATGTGTCTTATAGAGGTGAGTGGAAAGTTGAGTCAGACTAGTGATAAAACAGGTACACATTTTTTTTTTTAAAACACACTGAAACTAGGAGTCATATCTAGAGAACCACCTAGAAACCTCAAACCAATGCATTAAAACAACTTTTGCATGAGCAAGCACCACTTGAGTTCCCTATACAGTTTTGTTTATAGGAATAGTTCACTTCAAAATGGACATTCTGTCATTTACTCATTTACTTAAGTTGTTCTAAACCTGTATGAATTTAATACTTCTGCTAAACACAAAAGAAGATATTTTGAAGAATGTCGGTAACCAAACAGTTGAGGGACTGCATTGACTTCCCTAGTATTTTTTTTCCTACTGTGGAAGTCAATGGGGTACATCAACTGTCTTGTTACCGTCATTCATGAGGGTGAGTAAATGATGACAGAATTTTCAATTTGAAGTGAACTATTCCTTTAACCATTCTCTCTCCATCCATTTTTTTCAGAGCCTGAGAGAGGAGATTGTCCAAATGGTAAAGTCTACTACAGTTGCAGGGGTCAGAGTGGGCGTGGACCTTCAGGTGTGGGCATGGCCTGTGAACTCACCTGTCGAAACCTGATGCTGAACCTGACCTGCCCTCCCATGACCCCATGTGTACCAGGATGTGGATGTCCTGCTGGGTAATCACTTTCTTTTTTGCATTTGGAACAAATGTTTTGAAAAGTATGCATGTCTATTGACACCAGAGCATGTAATATTACACCATCTTCTTTAATTGGTACAGGCAAGTGATTCATAATGGAGACTGCTATTACCCAGAGAACTGCCCCTGTGCATGGCTCGGTCTAGAGTATCTCCCTGGAGAGACAGTGGACACTCCGTGCTACCGCTGGTCAGTGTGTTTGTTTTTTTGTTTTTTTAAGCTTAGCTTCCATAATTCTGTTTCCTGTTAATGGGCGATTCTTCAGTTAGTGGAACTTTTCTATTCCCTAGCATGATTTTAAAGAAAGGGGAAATGTATTAGGACAGATTGTAAGAACTTTCAACATTTTTTATTATGTCTCCTATACCTGATAATTCTTTCCTAATTAAAAGTGTAGAAAAGTTACATTTGAGAGAAGTATTTGTTTTGGGCTTGTCCTCTACCCAGACCTGTTAACCGTTGCCAGAGCGCCGGCGCACTGAAGCGTTTTTTTGTTTAAATAGTTCAAAGTTACTATCAGATTTAAAGTTATTACCTTGACAAACTATACATCATTAAAAAGATAAAAGACTCAAGTTTCAGTATTTGACCACTATTGTATTCTAAGGAACTTATAGTGACAGTTGTCTTAATTTGTGTCAGGAGTTATGTAATCCAAAAAATGAGTCAATACCTTTAATATGAATTATGAGGGTCAGCCGCTCTCTTTCAGAAAAAAACTCCTGTCCTGTGAGGTCGTCATGACAGCCCTTGACAAAACAACGTCTCTCAGGGCTTTTAGCTCAAAAATGTGCAGATTTGGAGAAATATTGATAGATTCTCATAGGTTTACTTCAGATTTATATAGACAGGAAAAATATTTTTTTAATTTATACCCAAATGGGCCGTTGTAATCATTATGAGCGCTGGATACTCTGATGTACTGTGTTTTCAATCCATACTGGCAGCCTGAGGGCGCCGTGTGCACATGCAGTCCATATATGGAACACATGAAGAAGTGCCATAATCATGTGACATTCCAGGAAGTCCCGAAACAAACAAAGCTTCCAGAGATCGCTGTAACATGCAGATAAAGAAGTTTTGAAGACAATAAACATGATTGCAATGATATTTGATTTACCAGTGTTCTTCGAGCCATGTCAGGTATTTTCATAATAATAGATTATATTTATAATGTAATGCTAATCGATATAGACTTTATCATTTTGCAGAATACTATAAAATAATATATTTTCTGTCCGATTTTTTTATCTGAAGCCAAATCAGATCACAGAAGGTTATTTAAAACACTCGACTTGTGTTATAAAGTAAGTTTGGAGAAAAAACATGGTTTTAATCTCATAAATTGTTGTGTATTGATGGTGTGCTAAGCTAACATGGTAGCTAGCCCTCAGATGCACCTGCCACCTAGCTGTTATTTTTATTATTTTTTCTTAATAGGAATGCTTACTGAAATGTTTCTTTTTTTCAAGAAGGACATTTGATACAGTTTCAAATGTGAAGTGAGAAATTTGAAAAAAGAAATTAAGGATTGAAACAGTGTGAATAGCCAGTCGTTAGTAATTATAATTAGGGCTGGGTACCGAGTTCGGTACTTTTTAGGTACCGACCGAATTGCCTCGATACTACCGAGTACCGAAACATGTCTTGTTTTTCGGTACCAAGTTTCGGTACCTAAGTGGTTAATCTTGTCAACGTCAGTGAAACAATAAACATGCAGCATGATTGGCTGTCGCGGAAAAACACTAGTTTACAGAGGCGTGCCTCTGCCTCGTCGCACGTGAGGCTGTAGTGTGTGTGTGTGTGTGTGTGTGTGTGTAATCGTCCAACCCAGATAGATAGAAAATATGTAGAAATGATCAAAAGTGTACCTATGTACCCGACTCGATGCCATAAGCACACAATGCAATATTTTCTACAAGATAATTGCTGCCAAGACCGGCAACACGGTAAATCTTATAAGGCACTTAAAAGCGCACAGAATACACTCGAGAGTAGAAAGTTTATCCGCCTTCGACTACAAGAACTGGAGCGCGTCACATATAAACCAAAACTCAGCGTATAGGATACTTGCCTCACAGACATGAGAAATAGTTCTATATATGTTCAAAATATGTCAACTTTTAAACGAAACAATTAGAAATAAATAGTTTGATTACCTAATCCATATAGGCACGTGCGCGTTCATTACTGCGGGGATGACGAATCAGCATCGCAAATTCGCAATAATCATCTTTGCAGCCAACACGTTTAGTAAACACTTTTTCATTAATAAACAATTAAAATATCTCCTTGCTATCGTTTCCCGACACATCCATAATCATTAGGCTACTTTTGCCAGTGCTTTGCGCAAGCTTCATGTGTACTGAGCGCGTGACATATATCCAGCACCCCAGTAGCCTATATTTAATTCAATTCACATTTATTTGTATAGCATTTTTCACAATACATATCGTTTCAAAGGAGCTTTACAGAAAATGCATGTGTCTAAATTACAATTTAGAGTGATCTGTTATCAGGGTTGACTTGTGTAATGCATTTCAATAAATTTTCTTTCATTTTCATTGTTAAACAATGCATTAAGTTAAGGCAGAAACAATGAGCTCATTGAAGTAAAGAATACATGTTGTTAAATGATTAGGAAACATAGAAAACTTTAGCATTGGTGCTTTTTTACAGACTCAAAATATGAGTGTAAAAAATAAAAATAAAAATTTTAGGCAATGTTATATGGATAAAATTGGTATCGAAAAAAGTATCGTTCAGGAACCGGTATCGAAGTCAAGGTATCGGTATCGGTATTGAAAATTTTGTTACGATACCCAGGCCTAATTATAATGAAGACAAAAGAAAAACTATTTTTTCATTATGAGAATAATTAATTCAACATTTACAATAAACTGCCAGGTGTCAGCTTCCAAATGAGATCATACTTCTGCTTTTAGTACAAAGGGTTCATGAACTGTATGTTTTTTAGTTTCGGTATGTCATTTCTGGGGATTTTTCAAAAGTGGTGTTGCAGCTTAACAGGTTAAAAGTGTTAAAGGCTGTGTTGCAGGGTTAATTTTTCAACTAATTTTTGCAATTTGCTTGTTTGTAATAAACATTTAAACTGTTATCCATTGTATTTTATGTTGTTGGGTATCACAAAACGGAATATAATACTTAAAAGTAGGTACTATCTTACAGCGGTTTGCAACGATTCTCCTTTCCCCCACAATGTATTGCATTACGTCACCTTGGGGAGAGAATTTACCAAAGCCTGCCTTGAGAGTGACTAGAGAGACGAGTAGTAGACAAGAGTATTCAGATAGCACAGATTATAGATAAATAGATAAATACATAGATATAGATAGGTAGATAGACTAGATATATAGATACAGACAGATATATAGATATACATATAGATAGATAGGCTAATATATGCGGCAACTGCACATCCAATGGCGCGGGCGCCTCTGACGTGCGACCAACTCTACGTTGTCAATCTACCTACTATATATTTCTATCTATTTATCTATCTAGCTGCTTGCTATCTATGCTAACGTTATGCTATCTGGCTGTCTGCCTATCTCTCCCTGTACCGCCCACACAAGCACCTCCCAAACACAGTGAACGACACGCGGTGGCTACGTCTGCAACAATATTTTCACCGGAGGAAGAGATAAACGCTTAGAAACGCCCATATAGCTAGCATGATTCCTTCTATTTCTAGATGACAAAGACAAAGTTTACCAGTACTCCACGACACTATGACAAATGTCACCGGTACTTATCTGAACTAACGTCATGATCACTGCCACTAGATAAAAAGACAGATTTTTCACTCGGTGCTATTCAATGACAGTAAAAAAAAATATGTGTCGTTATTGTGCACTGCTGCTCGTAGCTCCAGTGCTCATTGCTGCGTTGCTAAATGATAGCCACTCACCAGGACACTTCACCAACTATCCACTCATTCTCCTCGGACCATGCATTTAATTGGCTTTGACGGCAATCAGTTCTTGGCAATTCCTCATTTGCCCTCTCACGTCTGGCAGGTTCAAAATTATACGGCTGCGGGCCATCATACATGTTGGCTCTTGCCACCTCTTTCTCACCCCAGTCAGTCGCCATAGTTCTAATACTATGGTTAAGGCTACCTTTCCTCCACTTCTCCCCAACGTGCCGTCATCACCGAATTGCGTAAAAAAAAACGTTAATACCAAAAATGTAAAAAAATGTTTTTTATCACCATTTTTGAGACATTTTAAAAATGATATACATATCTTGAGTGATTTATGTACCCATTAATCGACAGTGGTGGTTAACCTGCAACATGACCTTTAAAATCAGGACAATTCTACGTTGCAATTTTCCTAAGAACCTTACAACCATTTTACATTCTGTTGTAATTCTGGTGTACAAATATGGTACATCTTACTCATGTATTCTGAGTGACTAATAACTCTGTCGTCATTTGGAGTTCACAGAAGCACAGTTACAAACGTAACTAGCGCTCTGTTTCATACCCCCTGACTGCCAGAAGCGGTGCTTAAGCACTAGTGGATGACGCCTAATATCATAGTCATGAGGAATGCCACTCACCTGAAAAATAGTCAAGGTTTTTCCTGAAGAACTACTAATCTGTCAGCTTGAGGGGTAGCAATGTTTTAAATTGTAGAAGCAGACAAAAATACAGGGAGAAGCCCTAGTAGCCTCTGCACATATATCCGACATATAGACTCCTCTAAAAGCAGCCCTAGATGTACTGTAGACAAAGCACATACCTATGCTCACACGTCCAGGAGAAGCCCAATTACAATGAGGAGAAATAATATATTTTTATTTATTGTTATTATTATTATTTCACTTTAATGCTAAAACTATGTAAGACAATTACTTTATACTGTAAATTATTACAATTTTAAATATTGTAATTTTGAACATAAATGATTACTATGGTCACCCTTTATGTCTGTCTGTGAGTTTTGCAAATATTTAACTAATGTGAAGTATTAAAAAGAGCTTGTGACCAAATCTCGTAACTCCATTGCCTCCTCAAACTGTCAGTGAAACCTCATAACACTGTCCCATCTCTATCATGAATGAAGAGCCACGAGCAGTTTGGAGCATCTCTGCTTATTTACAATGCAAGGGTAAATAAAGAACTGGTACTTTAAAGAAGTACAGCATTTTCTTTTCTTAAGTAACACTTTATATATAAAGGGTAATCTTTTGTGTATTTGAGGAGCGGAAAAGAGTGTCCTGTATTTTGTTGTCGTAGTCGAGTCACAGCGCTACATTATAATGTGAGATTTTGGCCAAATGTCAGAAAAAAATAGCTACTGCTACAATAATCTTCATAACCTTTAAAAGGTATTTTAAAAATTTAAATCATACCTTTAAGCTGATGAAAACGTGACATGATAGACTGACTGCCTCAGATGAAGCCGTTCTAATGACGAAAATACACGACATTCACTGGACAAAAACTTAATTTGAGCCCCATTACCTTTAAAACTGGCGGTTTTGGTCATACGGTGTGAGGCGTGCGGGGGGCCCAAAATTTGCTTTTGCCTATGTCACAATACGAGGTAAATCTGGCCCTGCACAGCCCTAGTGGAATGATAAGAAATGACCTCCCAGCAGAGGTATTTCCCCTGTATTCTCCCACCTGTATTAATTTTGGGCTTTCCTGTATGCCATAGTGATCACCTCCACAATCCAATTTGACAATCTCTACTTTGATACACCAGCCTCTTTCCAGGCACCACCATACCAAACAAAAAGCTGATCTGTTAATATAAGGTTAATAGTAGCAGCCACATAGCACTTCAAGCAGTGGTTGCTAGTGTACACAGATCTTTGCGTGGACAGAGGCGAAATCACGTTCCAGGTCAGGGGGAGTGATGGGAGTCCTTCTCGGTAGCAATCGCGTAGTAGCAATACTTGATACTATTCGGTGGTTATTGTTTTTCAGCTGGATCTAACTTTGCTATGCCAACAGGCAAGGATTTTGTGACAGAATTTTTTAATGCCCTTGTGGGGTCTAGTACACCTAAGCAAAGACTGCTCGTACACTTCTTTCTATGGTAGATGCGGATAGTATTTGGGTGAATCAGTATACCCTTGGGATTGGACTACACTGAGCAAGGTGTATGCTCTGCAGTTTCGATGCCAGCCCCCAAAGTTTTCAAGGATTGTCCCTAATGTAATGGGGGATCCTCTGAGGAAATTTGTTCTCTGTTGAAGAAGGAAGCCATATAAAGGGTTCACCCCGAAAGACATGGTTTTTACTCAACAAACTTCCTTGTTCAAAAGTAGGCCAGTGGTTTTCATCATCTAGACTGATTTAAGTCATCTAAACTTGTTCCTGAAAACTCGTCCCTTCCCTCGTTGGAATGACTCTATACTCCAGTACAATGTCTGCCACCCTGTCACATGCCCAAGCACACAGTATTCTATAGCTCCTTGCTCTTTTCGGCTGGGAGCGAGCATGCCATACAGAGTGTTGTTACAACTTTTGGGGATGCTGACTGCTGCCACTCCTGTGATTCCACTTGACTTGCTCCACCTCAGGCCTCTCCAGTGGTGGAACAACAGTTTGCAGCCTGCCAGTCATCGTCATTAGTTGATTGTTGTCTCATACCGTTGTATTCAGACATTGACACAATGGAATCGCTGGGAGTTTCTAATGTCAGGTGAACCCTTCTCGTCGAGAGGTGGTCACAACTGCTGCTTCCCTCTTTGAGTGGGGGGTAACGTGGAATCACAGGGGTATTTGTGGACATTGATCTCCAGTTCATTCACTCAACAGATTCTAACATGGTCTCTTCCTCGATTAGCATCGCAGAGGGCAGTTTACTTTCCGGGGTCGAGTAATCAGGTAGCAGATTCTCTTCCTAGGCATCCCAGGGGAAGCCAAGAGAAAGGCGATCAGATCCGCAACCGAAGCCACAAAGAAAGCCCCTAGGTGGCTTTGGATTGAGAGGGCAGAACTGTGGGCAATTGTTGTTGGGGGCAACTGTGTTGCTGACACAGGCAGGGTCTGATCAACTCCGGCCAGGTCGGCTGGGCGAGTGTGTCTGATGTTGAAAGACCCGAAACACCCAATGACCCCAGGATACATCACTGAGAATGTGTCCCAGCGCATCGGCATGATGTATCTTTTACAAGGGATCTTTTGCACCGTGGAGCCTGAGGCTTCACCCGGATGTGGTGTAGAGATATGGCAGCAGTTCAGCGAGGCAGAAATGGATATTTTTGCAATAAAGGCGACCATTCACTGTCTCTTGTGGTTTAAGAGAACCAAGACATCCAGCCTATTGGGGCAGGGTGCTCTATCTCGCGAGTGTCCAAACTGTCTACCTTAGGCATTCCCTCCTTTTCCACTGTTGTGTAAAACATTACACAGGATATCTGTATGCAACCACAGAGTGTTACTTGTAAAACCCCGGGTGGGATTTTCCTGGGTGGGATTTACCACTTGTACTTGACTTGTCTGTTTGCCACCATTTAAGCCTTTGCAGACAGCTGACTTTAAATGGATATCTTTGAAAATTGCTTTTTGTTGTTGTTGTTGTTGGCCATTGATTCCGCTATATGCATGCTAGTGAGTAACATTCTTTGTCTTTTAGTCAGTTATGCATTGTTGGCTGGCGGATGATTCTGGTGCTGTGCTTCAACCAAATCCATGTTTTATACCTAAAGTTGTGCTTCCTCAGTTTATAAATCAGTCGATCAATTTAGCTGCTTTTCAGTCTGCTTCTCAACCAGTCAGGGCTGAGTATCTATGGCAGATGTCTGTGCAGCTGCTACTTGGGCTTCTCCCTGTATTTTACCCACATCTACAAGTACAACGTTCCAACCCCTGAAGCTGTCAGATTAGCAGTTCTTCAGGAGAAACTTTATATATATATATTTTTTTTGTTGTTAAGGTTGCTCCTGAAGACTGTTATTAGGAGTCATTTTGATTGACAGCGTCACAACCCACTAGTGACCGTGTTTACTCCTGTCCTTTCAACCATTGGATAGGATTTTAAAAACGGCTGTTGTAGGCAAAGAGGAGATGAGAACCTGTTTGTACTGAGGAAGCGCTGTTAAATATAGGTGAAAAACTACGCCGCAAAAAGAATAAATAAAATGCTTTCTTAAAAAGGCAAAGGAACGCATGCACGTTTTCTTAATATGATAATTAAAAACCAACAGACTGATGAAAATGCGGGACATTTTCTCAATATGCGACGTGCGGGACAAGGGGTGGAAATGCTGTGCGGTACAACGCAAAGCGGGACAGGTGGTCACCCTAGTAACTAGTGATATTATATTTCTGAATAAACATGTGACACTGAAGACTGTCACATAGTAATGATGCTGAAAGTTCAGCTTTGCCATCACAGGAATAAATTACTTAGAAATATATTCTAATAGAAAGATTTTTTTATTTAATAATGTATCACAATATCACTGTTTTTACTGTATGTTAATCAAATAAATGCAGTCTTGATGAGCATAAGTGACTTAAAAAAAAATGACAGACACTAAACTATTGTATATAATATTTTCTAAATGACGTCGTCACAAGTCATTAATTAACGCCATCACACATTACAAAATCAACTTGAAGGTTGATGAAGGCCATGATCAGAACATGTGATAAATATTTCAAAACAGATGAAATATAGTTAAAAGAATAGTATTTTTCAATAATTGCAGAATTACCTGTGTATGTTTTATGTTTTAAGTAATGTTTAATTTGGTCTCTCTCTCTCTCTCCAGTGTTTGTCATCGCGGGTTCTTTAACTGCACATATTCACCATGTCCAGCAGTATGTACCATTTACAGTGACCGTCATTACCACACTTTTGATGGCCTGGAGTATGATTACGTCAGTGACTGCCAGGTCTACCTGGTCAAGGTACTTCCTGAGTGTGTGTTTGGGACTTTGGGCACACAAGCCAAAAGTAAAATATTTTTTAGTGATAGACATTTAAAACAGCTGACATTTGTCCTTTTTGAGATTCATAGCCATTGGCTAATAACCATGGGCAATTCTTTTGTGAATTATTAGTAAAGTAAATATAATAAGTAAATATTGTCTGAAAGAAGCATTCATTTAATTTCAGAAATGTTATGCATACAATGGAAGTAAAATAATGCCAAATGCCAAATGTTTTTGAAACAAAATAGCCTGTTGAATTGCACTACTTGAAAATAGGCATAACATTAACCATGCTTGGATTTTAATGCATTGTATTTTTAGGGCTTGCATTTTTATGGGCTGAAATTCAAAATGGTTGAATATTTAAGCTGTGGCTATTTTAATTCAAAACATTTCAAACACATTTTCATTATTAAAATTTAAATAATCCATTTTCACCTTTCACATTTCACTTCCGAAATATTAAAACTGTTTAAAAATACAACCTATAATATTCAACAGGCAATTTTCGGTCAATTTTATTTCGCTTCGCAAATTCGCTTGCACAAATTCAATGGTTCAAATTCAACAGTAAATTCAACATTGTTAGTTTAACTGTAAGTCGCTTTGGATAAAAGCGTCTGCTTAATGACTAAATGTATATTTAAAATTGGCTTGACATTGAACATTCGTACATTTAGGGACCATCTCTAAAGTTGCATACAACATTGGTATGCACGTTTCTAACTTCAATAGCAAACTTCAATTTATTTAAATAATATCAAAAATCTAAAAGGTGCGCATTATGTCCGAGACCTACATGAACACTTTACAGTTGGTTTTGTGACTAAGTCGTTCACTACAAATGCTATTGAAGTTAGAAACGGGTATACCAATGTCGTATGTAACTTTAGAGACTTTTCCTAAACGTGCGAATGTTTGACCAACATGTGAGATACGTTCTCTTTCTAACATTCGTTCGGTATCTCACTATGGGATATAGACAATTCCCGTATTGCCGATATGCTGACGAAGCAGACTGAAGAAGAGGGGATATAAAGTATACTGAATCATTGTCCCAGTCGGTTAGAAACAGGATAATATGGGGACAGGTGCCCCCTTTATTAAAACAATCTCATACCCCCTGACTACTTACTCCCAGAACTGAGTGTGCCAGAGAGGGTTCCGTAACATCCAGTCTATAAAAACGAATAAATGTGTGCGGAGAGGACCAGCTGGCCGCCGAGCAAATTTCTTGAATAGAAATCCCCTTAAATAGAGCCCAGGGTGTAGACATCCCCCTAGTAGAATGCGCTCTTAGTCCTAATGGGGGCTCTATATTCATGCTTTTGTAACATAACACGATAGCCTCCACCACCCAGTGGGAAAGGCGTTGATGGGAGATAGGTCTTCCCTTGTAAGAGTCCGCCCATGAGACAAATAACTGGTTGCTCTTACGCAATGTGTGGGTTCTCTGTACATAACTGTACAGCGTTCGAACCGGACATAAACAGTGTAACCTCTCCTCTTCTGGAGAAGAAAAAGGAGGAGGATGAAAAGCTGGCATATCCACTGCTCTTACGGCATCCGCATGCTCATATACTTTGGGGCACGAACGCCGGGTTAGTTCTAAAATTAGCTCTTTGACCACCCGGAGCGAACTAATACATGAAGGGTGAACTGATAACGCCTGTAGTTCACTCACCCTCTTTGCTGTTGTAAGAGCAAGTAACAGAGCCGTTTTTAAAGCGAGCAACTTTAAGGCGATGCTATCAATGGGCTCAAACGGGGCTTTTGAGAGCGCGCACAAGACCACAGACAAATCCCATGGCGGGACCAGCGTCTTTGATACTGGGTGTAGCCTACGTGCACCTCTCATACAACGACAGACTAGAGGGTGTTGGCCAATGGTACCCGAATCAATACCCACATGACATGCCGATATAGCGGACAGATAAACCTTCACCGTGGAAAAAGCTCTGCCTTTATCCAGGAGGTCTTGAAGAAAACACAGCACATCCGAAACAGAGCACAAGAACGGAACAATGTTCTTATCTGCGCACCATTCCTCAAAAACTCTCCATTTGAGGTTATATAAAGAACGAGTCGAGGCCGCCCTCGCGTTCTGAATCGTCTCAATAACTTTTGGAGGTAGTCCGGCTACACTCAGATTCAACCTCTCACGGGCCAGGCCCAGAGAGCTAACTTCTGAGGGGAGGGATGGAATATTTCTCCCCGTGCTTGTGAGAGGAGATCCCTGCGCGCTGGTAACTGCCAAGGCTGGTCGTATAGCAGTTGCGCAATCTCCGCAACCCACAGTCTCCCCGGCCAGTACGGCGCGATCAGAATCATTACATGTCTGCGCTCCCGAACCCTCCGTAGTGTCGGCTCGATCAAGCTCAACGGAGGGAACGCGTACAGTAACACGTCTGGTCACTCGTGGGCTAGAGCATCCACACCCAATGGTGCATCTTCGCCGACCAGAGAGAAGAACAGGGGACATTGTGCGTCCTCGCACGATGCGTAGAGATCTACAGCAGCCTGGCCGAATCTCTGCCACAACATGAGGATCACCTGGGGGGGATTCCCTCTGGACAATAGATCCGCTCCCCTGTTCATTATCCCCGGGACATGTGTTGCACGTGTTCCTGTTGGAAGTTCCTGTTGCTCCAGATAATCAGTTTCTTCGCTACCATGTGAAGCGTCTGAGAACGCACTCCTCCCTGCCGATTTATGTAGGCTATCACCGTTGTATTGTCTGTCCTGACCAATACGTGATGATCCTTTAGAAAATGCATGGAATGTCTCATAGCTAGAAACACTGGCAGTAGCTCTAGAAAATGTATGTGCTTCTCTCTAAGTGCGGGAGACCAAACTCCTCTCACTGTCCTGCCCTCGAGCACTGCGCCCCAGCCTGTGAGAGATGCATCTGTCGTCACCACTTTTCTCAGTACGATCGGGCCCAGAGGGCATCCTGTCCTGAGAAAAGACGGGGCTCTCCAATGACAGAGAGCGCTCCTGCATTCTGGAGAGACGCGCACTCTGCGGCTGAGGCGGCTCTCGGAGCGAATGCCCTATGACGCTGTCCAGTTCTGAAAATCTCTCATTCGTAACAGCCCCAGGGGAACCACGGACACAGTTCAGGCCATCACTCCTAGTAGCCGAAGACACATCCTGAAAGAGACTGATCTTCCTCGTTGGAAAAGAGAGAGGCAGCTGTGAAAAGTCTTGATGCGATCCTCTGATAGGAACGCTCGAAACGTCACAGAATTCAACCTGAGACCCAAGTAGACTATTTCCAGAGACGGAGATAGACAACTCTTCGCTTGGTTTATCTTGAATCCTAATCTCTCCAGATGCGTCACTAGTGTGTGTGTATCGCTCTCTGCCTGCCGTCGGAATGGCGTGCAGATAAGCAGATCGTCCAGATATGATGAAATTCTGATCCCTGATCTCCTCAACGGAGTCAGGGCTCCTTCTACACACTTGCTGAATATCCGAGGAGCTAAAGCTTGGCCAAATGGTATTCTCGTATACTCTTATGCTGTGCCCTGATAGGCGAACCTCAGATATTTCCTGTGCGCAGGAAAAATATCTATGTGAAAATTTGCGTCCTGGAGATCCACCGAGGTGAACCAGTCTCCCTGCCGAATATTTTGACATAACGTTCTGATAGACAGCATTTTGAATTTATATTTTCTGAGGTGTCTGTTGAGGACCCGTATATCCAGAATGGGACGGAGACCTCCCCCTCTCTTGGGAATCACAAAATAACGGGAGTAGAAACCCTTGTGGCTCTTTTCCGTTGGAATCACTCTTATCACTCCCTTTTTCAGTAAAGAGGCTATTTCTTCCTCTAAAACCAGAGCTGCTTCCCCTTTGGCCACTGAAATTACCACTCCGTTGAACAGAGGAGGTTTTACAGCAAATTGAAGCCTGTATCCCCTCTCTACGGTGGTTAATACCCAGGGATGAACTGCGCATGCGCGCCAGTTCACTCTCTGAGCAGCGAGTGGGCCCTTCTCGTCTTCGCTCACTAGAGGTGCCGCAGCACACTCTAGCGGCAAAAGTGGGAAAGACCACTCCAGTGACAGAGTTATTTGGTCTTTATTTGTGATTGTTTTATTCTTTTGTGATCTTTTTGCTTTTTTTCACATTCTGCGCCCTCGGTCTTTGACTTGGATGCGTCAGAGGAAAATTTATTTTTGAAAATCTGCTTGTGAACATTAGACCTTCCCTCGTAACAGACCACGAAGGTGAAGGGGGAGACGATCTATTGGGGGGCACTCGCAGAACAGGGGCCGCATTCCCGCACACATTGGACTCTGAACTGTCCACACAAACACATTTCACCTCTGAATTCCTTCTCCTTTTCCCCACGGGAGGGAGAGAGGAATCGTTCTGAAGGGATGGGACAGAGAAGCTCTGGGTGCTGTCTCTCAACCCTTCCTGAAGCTGAACTGACGTATCAGGTCGACCGCCTCTTCTTGTTCCCCTGGGGGGCGGGCGATCGGTGTTTCGCTGCTGCGGCCGCAAAATACTGTTTAGGTTTAACGAAACCGGGTTTTGGCTGTGGGGCCGCGTTGCCCGGCTGTTGTGGTGGAGCAGAGCGGGAAGGCTGATAATCTGAATGCCCTCTTCTGCCTGACGGTCTGAAATTCGGCCGGTTCGGGTGATAAGGCCGAGCCGCCGGCTTTCTAGGGAGACAGACCTGGAAAGCTTCTCCCTCCCTCTTCCCCAGGTCACACTGCTGCCGTGATTTGCAACCGAAGTTTCCACCGGGGCAGGATCCGCCATCCCTAGATCCTCCATTCCCTGAACATCAAGCCTCGAGAAACCCTTGATGGGCACTCGATGTGAAAAAGGCTTGTCCCAAAACTTCTTCATCTCCGTCACGCAGGCCCGGACGGCTAGAATGAACTGCCTTGCTGGCGGGAGACGTGACGGAAGTCTCTTTCCATCGTACAGATCCATTTCAGCCCCTTGACCTGCCTGTTGGGATGATCAGTCGATCGATAATCAAGCCGCGGCCCTGCGACAGACCTCGATTAGATCTGAATCCGTCTGTACAGGGGAGGGTGAACTCTCATCCTGTGCCCTCGGCGGCCTAGACTGGTTCGGGGGAAGAATGGCATCTTCATCGTCGTCGTCCTCGTCCTCGAGGATGTTCGACAACACTTCATCATCTTCCTCACCCGCTAATGGATCATCGAACAGCGGGGGAAGGACGGGTGACACCTGCTCCATCATCTCTGCCCATGAGGTGGTGGTCCGGGGACAAACCACGGTTTCCTCTCTGGGTTGAGCAGAGAGGAATGGGTCCGATTTACCACCAACTCCCACACAGAGCCTTCTTTCTCGGGTCTTAGTCGAGAACATAGCGCAGTGCGGGCATCCCTCGGGGTTGGACAGCGCTGCCTGCGCGTGTTTAGCGCCCAGACAGGAGATGCAGAGGCTGTGTGCATCCTTAGCAGAAATCCACATTCCACAAGCACACGGATGTGGAGGGCGACCTTTTCCTCCGGGGCTCTCCGGTTCTGTCGCGGTGGCTATGATGGAGCTAGCAGTGTCTTCGTACGGTGAGTTCTCAGCCAACGTGACAACTGGTACGGAGCTGTGCTGCGATTAGAGAGCTATTGTTTTCCTTATCCTTTTGGTGCGTGGTAAGCACCCAGAAAAACTTGGAAAAAGATTAGAGAACTTAAGAGCAAGAAAACTCATCTAGACATGTTAGTTATCGCACTCTTAAGTGACGAAGTCACTCAACGACCTAAGAAAAATATTGCGTTTAGGACGTTACCTATCGGCTCCGTCTGAAAACTGTCAAGCAAATAGTTCCCAAAGTCTGCTGAGGACAGCTTCCGAAATCTTCCACGGGGAAGAGAGCGAGAATGACGAAGCGGCAGGTAGCTGCGTTTATATACAGGGAGCCGGGACTCCCTGATCGCTGGAGCGATTGGTCTGCCATAGTTGGCAGACGTGGTGTAATTGGTGCTTCCGCGATCGGACACGCCCAGAGGCGTTCCCATAGTGAGATACCGAACGAATGTTAGAAAGAGAACCTAGTAGCCTAATGCATGCAGCACATGGCCGCAATATAAAGTTAAGGCATCTAAACAACCAAGAGAAATATATGTCGACCTCAAATGTAACATTGGATCTGTACATCCGCATCGGGGGAATAACAATCTCGTTCACGGTAGAGAAAGTTGCATGTAGGCTACACAGAAAAAGTAACTGTGAAGACACTGAATTTAACACAAAACAGCCATCATAATAATCACAAATACACTTACATGGCTGTAAATTAGTTTTTATGAATGAATGGCTTGCTCTAACTGTTGCTCTGGTCTTCGTCAACAACACGCGCTTTTGCACCCCCTGCTGGTGAGGTCGACTAACAGCAGATGGAGATTGTGCTCGGTAATCTACTGCTTTTCCTGCAGTTCCTGGATGTCAACGTTGAATTTACTGTGGAATATGAACCACTGAATTTGTGGAAGCGAAATAAATGGACCGAAAATTGCCTGTTGAATATTATAGGTCGTATTTTTAAACAGTTTTAATATTTTGGAAGTGAAATATGAAAGGTGAATATGGAATTTTAATAATGAAAATGTGTTTGAAATGTTTTGAATTGAAATATTCACAGCTTAATTATTCAACCATGCTGAATTCCAGCCCATAAAAATGCAAACATGGTAATGCAATGCATATTTTTTTCAACTAGTACAATTCAACAGGCTATTTTGTTTAACATTTGGCATTATTTTACTTCCATACACTATTGTTCAAAAGTTAACGGTTGGTAGGCTTTGTATAAAACATTTTTAAAAAGAAGTCGCTTACGCTGACCAAGGCTGCATTGATCAAAAAAATACTGTAAATCAACATATTATGAAATATTATTACAGTTTAAAATAGATGTTTTCTATTTGAATATATTTAAAAATGTACTTTATTCCTGTAATGGCAAGCCTGAATTTTCAGAAGCCATTACTCCAGTCTTCAGTGTCATATTTTGAATGATATGTATAGTGTATTTACCATTATTGGGTTACAATCATTACTGTCAATCATACAATCATAATCTTTACAATCATTTTGCCCACCCTCCACTATAGACATAGCCATCAGCCATGTAAAAAGCCCACAATGGACAGTGATTAATGGTACCATGGTTTCATGACTTGTAACGTGGTAATAGTGCTTTTAACGATTGCATGCCTTGTGTGCTGGTCTTAGGACCAAGTGGAGATGCTCTTACCAGCTTGTCTTTAACAAAGAGTGTGCTTTACCAGTTAAAAGCGTTGCACTCTTTAAACCAAAGAATTTTTTACGAATGGCCAAAGAGTGTGTATGTGCATGTGCGCTCTCACACTTTGCGGACTTCAGTAAGGACGTATAAAGTAGCAGGAAAAGAGATCTGCTTCTACCGCCTCTAATCTTGGGAAAATCAGAGGGGATTTTTAATTAGAACAGGACTGTGGTAATGGAGCCAGAGTTAATGTCAGTCCCAGCACAGAAACTCAGCAAAGAGCCGCACATAACAAAGAGCAATCTGTTCCCTATCAGCCTACGCAACGCAACCTGCTACTACCCTTAATGACTGAGAAAGTGTACTGGTATGCAGTGTGTGGTTTTGTGTGTGCGTGTGTGTGTCTGTGTGTGTGTGTGTGTGTGTGTTTGTGTGTGTGGATGCTTAAGGTGCAGGTGAATAGAATTTGGTGTCTCCTAAAGGCCACTGATTCTCTGAGGAGTCTACTGATCTACCCGGGGGGGGTTTCCATCGCGACAAAAAGAAATGGCTTTAGTCACACACACACACACACACACACACACACACACACACACACACACACACACACACACACACACACACACACACACACACACACACACACACACACACACACACACACACACACACACACACACACACACACACACACACATCGGTTTCCATGTTTTGTGGGGATTTCCCACAGACATAATTATTTTTACACTGCACAAACTGTATATTCTATCCCCCTACTATCCCTACCCCTAAAACTACCCATCACAAAAAAACTCTGCATTTTTAGATTTTCAAAACACTTTATTTAGGATGATTTATAAGCTGTTTTCCTCATGGGGACCAAACAAATGATCAACATTTACCGGTATTACTATCCTTGTTGTCCCCATAATGTAGGGCATACCAGGCAGACACACACACACACACACACACACACACACACACACACACACACACACACACACACACACACACACACACACACACACACACACACACACAGACACAGACACAGACACACACACACACACACACACATCCCTTTCACTAAACCTACCCATCACAGAACACTTTCTGCAATTTTACATTTAAAAAAAAAAAAAAAAAAACATCACAGTATGATTTATAAGCTGTTTTCCTCGTGGGGAACACACTAGGTATTGTTAGGTATAATATGATACTGCCAGTGAGCTGATGTACCAGAAATACATTGTCTATTTAAATATGATGTGCATAATTTTTTGATAAAATCTTAAATAATCTTAAAATACTTTCTCCTTTCCCAGTTTAATATGCAGAGAGATCTATAATTAAGAACTTCTGGGTTGAATTCCTGAAGAGTGTAAACAATGTGGCTCTGAGGAGCTTTTTCAAAGCAATGTTTGCTTGAGCGGTCTGACATGTCAGCTTCTTGCTCAACCAATGAAATGAGATTGGGTCGGGACTACACTACCGTTCAAAAGATTTTTAATGTTTATGAAAAAAGTCTGTTATGCTCTTATTGACTTTTAGTTGATAAAAAATTCAGTAAAAACAGTAATTCTATAAAGTGAGATTACAATTACAAGACCTGTTTTTTTTTTTTTTGATTTTAAAGCTTAATTATCATCAGCGATTATAAATATTTCTGGTAACACTTTAGTTTAGGGTCCAATTCTCACTATTAACTAGTTGCTTATTGGCATGCATACTACAATGATATTTAACGTTTATTAGTACTTACTGTATAAAGCACATATTAATACTTTATTCTGCATGACCATATTCTACATCCTTTAATCCTACCTAATACCTAAACTTAACAACGACCTTACTAACTATTAATAAGCAGTAATTAGGCGTTTATTGAGGCAAAAGTCGTAGATTATAGTCAGTAGTTATTGAGAATTGGACCCTAATCTAAAGTGTGTCCATATTTCTTGTTATTATCAATGTTGAAAAAAGGTGTGTTGCATCATATTTTTGTGGAAAACGATATATATGTGTGTGTGTGTATATATATATATATATATATATATATATATATATATATATATATATATATATATATATATATATATATATAACATTTTCAGGATTCTTTGATGAATAGAGTCAATTTGATCAATTGAATGTGCCCTTGCTAAAAAAAAAAAAAACTTTACAAACACTTAAAAGTTTAACCCTTTTTTCCCCCATCCAATTGGGGCTGAGGTGCAATGAGGGGTGGGAGAGTTTTGAAAAACCTTTTGCAAACTTTTATTAGGGGTCAACTTCATCGTATTAATCTCTCATTTTCGTTGGAGAATTTTCACCGGTTCTGTTTGGTAATGCTAGTTCACCTTTAAGTAAGTGTTGTTTTTCAACAGAGATGACAAAGCGTCATATATTGAATGCACACTTTACTTGTGTTAAATGTAGAGTGTTGGTGATACTGAGGTGTCCATCATGGCTCAAAATAAAGATTGCTACGAAAGTGGGATTGTTTGCATGAAGTACCTGCTCATCTATGTTGGCCTCACCAAAATCTACTTCAGTGATAACTCTGGTAAACCTGTGAGTACAAAACATAACCATCTTCAGCTGTTTAATGGCACATTTGTCCTTTCATAAACTATGCGAATGTAATTGTTTCTGTGTTTGCATATCTTGTAGTCTGTATTTACTGTAATCTGCATTTGATTTGAAGTGGTTTTGTCCTTGTCCTCCAGAGCTCATCTACTGTTGTGGGGAAAGGATATGAGTTTCAGCTCTGGGGTGCTGGCTACTACACTGTGGTCCACTTCCCTGCTCAAGATCTGACTGTTTTATGGGACCACAAGACAACTGTCCATATTCGTGCTGGACCCCAATGGAAGGTTAGAGGTTGTTTCTATAAATGAGCAGTACAATGTTTCACTGTATGAACATATATCTTATTATAAAGTTTTTGGCTGTGCTTTTAGGGTCAGATGAGTGGTTTGTGTGGAAACTTTGACATGGTAACAGTAAATGACATGACCACAGCCGGGCATATGGAGGTCAGCAACGCACAGGCCTTTGGAGACAGTTGGGCTGTTGGACAGGTATGACACCTAGCTTTAGGATACTACTGCGTGAGACTGGAGTAAACTAAATGTACACTGCCGTTGAAAAAATGTATACTTTTTATTCTGCAAGTAATAAATTGATCAGAAGAGAAAGTACAAGTTTATACAATGTAACAAAAAAAATCAATTTCAAACAAATGCTGTTCTTTTGAACTTTCTATTTATCAAAGAATCCTGAAAAAATATTAGATATAAAAATATTTTCCAGCAATATTTTAGGCATCACAACAGTTTTCAATATTGATAATAATCAGAAATGTTTCTTGAGCAGCAAATCAACATTATTAGAATGATTTCAAGGATCATGTGACACTGAAGAGTAATGATGCTGAGAATTTAGCTTTGCAATAAATGCCATTTTAGCAGATAAGGAACTCCCGCACACTATCGTAACTTGCAATTTAAAATGAATGTTTATTAACACACAACGTTTCGGTCACACGACCTTCATCAGAAGTATACAAATGTTCAAAATCATCTCTTTTCAGATAAAAAACATGACCAATTACCAGAACTCCATCTGTAAACAATTAAGCTCATTGGAAGTACATAATTAGCACCACATCACAAACAATTACAAATTGTAATAGTTACAACAATCAATAAAGATCACCCTGTAGGTTAACAAGATCATCCAAAACACATAATCAACACGTCATCATCAAACAGCATCAAATTGTAATTCTAAACAGTTGCAACAGTCAGGCTCCTTAGCCACTCAAACTCATTGTAAATACCTAGTAGAAACAACATGTCATTCAAAACACTACAAAATCACTATAACATTACATTAAATAATGCTTCGTCGTTCATACCCCTAGGTTATAAAGTTTGAAGAGTGTAAATCCAAAACAATTCACGTCTCTGTAGGAGTAATTCAATGTCGCCACCTCTAGGTGGCAAAGTCACTTTCTCAATCCCACAAAACCGTAAAGAGGTAACATCGTGATTCAAAGTTACAAAATGTGCCGCAACTGGATAATTCATATCTTTTCTTCTGATCGAACTCTTATGTTCACTAATTCTTTGTTTTAATTGACGTGACGTTTTTCCCACGTAGCTAATACCACAAGGACAACAAATCAAATAAACCACATGAGTGGAAACACAAGTAATCACAGATTTAATACAATATTTTTTGCCAGTTCTAGGGTAACAGAAAAATGTCGGTAAGATATTTTAATGTTTTTGAAATGTTTTCAATGCTGCATTTATTTGATGAAAAACGCAGTTAAAACAGTAATATTGTGAAATATTATTAAAACTGAAAATGACTGCTAATTTATTATTAAATTATTTTTAAATAAAATTTTAAATGGCATTTATTGGTGAATTCTATGTTGTTTGGTCCTATTATCCGACGCACCTATCACCTGCAGGTGTGCCATGGAGTTTGTTCACCAATAAATGCCATTTAAAATTTTATTTAAAAATAATTTAATAATAAATTAGCAGTCATTTTCAGTTTTAATAATATTTCACAATATTACTGTTTTAACTGCGTTTTTGATCAAATAAATGCAGCATTGAAAACATTTCAAAAACATTAAAATATCTTACCGACACCAAACTTTTAAACTGTTTTGTATCCTTATAATTTACCATGTTATCCATAGTTTCTGAACTAGTTTTTTTTACAACTTTGAAATCATATTAACTGTACTGTGCACTTTGTTACACTTTGCTCAGATGCTTAGATTAACTAAGCAGTAAATCTTTTAATTTTGTGTGCTGTGTGCAGTGTGAGAGCAATTTTGTAGTTCACAGACCATGTGAAGGAGATCTCAGCCGACAACCGTATGCTAAGCGAGAGTGCGGCCTCCTCTACAGTGATGTATTCGCTCCATGTCACAATGTGGTGAGCAGCTCTCCTCTGGGGTTTAACAACACATTTGGCTTACAGATAAAAAGGCCACATTTTACCCACACAGACTGCATCAGATGTGTACACACACACACACACACACACACACACACACACACACACACACACACACACACACACACACACACACACACACACACACACACACACACACACACACACACACACACACAAACTGTCTGCCATGAACCAACTGATAGAAGCTTTGAGATGGTTTGCATTTCTGAATCTGGCCACTAGGGGGCTGTATAGGTTTGAAAAGCTAGAACATTCCACCATCAACACATTCAGGTGAAAGTCAATTGTCCTGACTGTGTGTTGCATTACCAAGTGTGTGTTTTTGACGAGCTAATTGGGTTTTAGATACCCATGTATTGTGCGTAACTAATCCTTGTGGACCCCCAGGTAGATGTGACCTGGTTCTATAAGAACTGCCTAACGGACACCTGCAACTGCAACCGTGGGGGGGACTGTGAATGTCTGTGCACCAGCATTGCAGCGTATGCACACAAATGCTGTCAAAACGGCATCACGGTGAACTGGAGATCCCCCACCGTGTGTCGTGAGTACAAGCACACACCTTTTGACCCGGTCGCGCTGTCTGTCATTGTAGGTTGACACACGTATACAAATTAACATTTCTAATACAAAACAAACCCAGCATGCCCGTTTGCTGTCAGGATATCTTTATATAATCAGAGTCTAATTCTAAATTCTGTTTCAGTTGTAGGTTTGTCACAGTGAAGAACTTAAATGCATTGCAAATCCCATTTCATGTTGCTTTTTAAGCTGGTAATGTTAAAATAATGCATGCAAACTCATGATACAATGTGATTGCCGCTAATACAAATATGTTTCTTTTAACAGCATATGACTGTGAATATTACAATCAAGGTGGGTATTATTTATTTTGTAAATTTGCCGAGAATAATTATGGAAGCACCGTTTAGCACCAGAAGCTCTTTCCCTAACCTTTTTATTTATTATTGTGTAATTAGAGTTGGGAGAGGGTCCGTTCACTCTGTCCAGCACAGAGCAAAATGATTCTGTCTGCGTGTTTGGGGCAAACGTGAGCAGTGGAGAAGTGTTTCCCCTCCTGAGGACCAATGCTCAACCCAGCACTATTTTCCACTTCATGATGACAACTGGACTGTACAAGGACAGAGCTTCCAGTGAGAACACACTCTTTACTTTAACAACAAAACCAAAAGAGCTAAACAAATTGCAAATGAAATAGCTTGAAACTAAAATGGTCATTCACTTTGATCATGCTTTTATGTGAAGTAAAATGATCAGCAGGTGTTTTTGTTGTCTAAGAGCAGCTTGGTTTGTAGCAAATGTTGCTTCATACGAGGTCCATCTCTGCAAGCACTGTAAGTTTGGGCCATGCATTTGAAAATGCAACATGTGGCAGCCATCTTCCCAATTTTTTGAATGAGGATTGTTCATTATTATTAAGGTTTTCCTTCTTTTTTGGCCTTAGCTGATCACATGCCCGCATTAGACAACGGAACAAAATTGGCCCACCTCTGAAAAAAATACTTATTTACACCATCGGTACCATTTGATTACAATCTTATAGCATCTATTGATATTGTGGTTGGTATTTTGCTGTTTAGGACTTCCTGTTGTCTCACTGGAGTCTGCAGAGAGGCCCAACTACTTCCTGTGTGTTACTGGGAACCGTGGGTTACGATTGGAACACTGGCAGAGTGGGGAAGAGTTTCGACGGCAGGCGACCTTCATCCACCACCAGGGCTTATGGTTACCTGGGCGATCATCTTTTGAGTTGCACAGCCAGAAGGGTGTCTTCCTCACCCTCTCACACACGCACGCACATGCTCAGAACTACGACCTTACATACAACTTCAAAATCAGCAGCAGTTTTACTATTGAGGGTAAGACCGGTCTGCAAATAATGCATCTCATCATCAGACCCAGACAGTTTTTTTTTTAATGTTTAATTTTGAATAAGTATTTAATTTAATGAGATGTGGGCCTGCTCATATTACTCATATTACACCGAAACTACACCCGAATAACTCTAATAAGCCTCAGAGTATCATGTGGTAAAATTGACCCACCTATTTCTGTAATGTTAATGGTATTTTTTTGTGTGTCTGTGTATGGTGGTTGTGTTCCTGCATATTAGAGAGCAGTTTTGTGATCCCTTACCGCTTGATGTGCGAGTGGAAATATCACGCATGTGCCAGTCCATGTGTGAAAACATGCAGTGACCCTGATGCCACACGCTGCCAGTTTCTACCTCCGTAAGATCATGCATGTGCTTGTACTATAATAATAAATATGACAATTTTACAAAAGGTGCTTGCTAAGGCACTGTAATGCTTTACTCCAAAATCAAATAAAAAATATTAAAGTAAATCAAGGCTTTAGGATTTAGGATTTAGGATTTAGGACAGTTGTTCTCAACCAGGGGGGCAGAGCCCTCTAAGGAGGCCTCAAGGTGACTAAAAAGTATTGAAATGAATAATTTATTATTAATTGATTACAATAATCACATTAAAATGCAAAAAACACATTAAATGATTATGTGAACTAAAATGAATTTCGTTTATTACAAATATAATGAAATAAAAATAATAAAACCCTAAAAATATTATTTTTTCCCCCCTCAATAAGAGCACAGTTCTTCAAACTTCTGAAGTAACAAAATGAATTGTGGTTCATTTATTTAATTAATATCAATAAAAATTGATATAACCTTCAAATCAAAAAAGGTTGAGAACCACTGCTTTCGGGGGCATTAAGGGGTTTCGCACTGTTCGGTATAAATCACGACAATTAAGCACAATTGAGTGTTGATATAGTTATAAACACTTTTTTTTTAGGATAATGAGAATTTCAAAAAATATTACATTAAAACATCTGAACACATATCAGTAATTTCATGTGAATATGTGCTTTTTTGTCCTGAAAATGTCTTAAACAGACTTCCTAGTCTTTATGCACAATATAATATGACCCAGACATCACAATTTCTTCAGGAAAAGTAAAAATCCAGATCTGGTATGTTATCTTTCACTCTCTAAACTGGTTTAGGGCTGAAGGTTGTTTTCCACGCTGTCCCAAGTCTATGCTGCTGGATGAAGTGACCAGGCGGTGTGTGTACAAAGAAGATTGTACGTGTGAAACTATAATTTCATCATCTTTCTCACTTTTATAAACATTTATGCACACTATTAGATTTGTCTTAGCACCTGTCTTGTTTCTAATGTGCTTATCGCAGGTGTGACACTTTCTCCAACCCCGACTCCTTACATGTTTGTGACCCGATCAAACCGAACCACGGCAGGTCCCAGCTCTGCTCCTACAACCACAACAACTCCCTCCACCACAACGGCAACACCGAGCACAACTGCCAGTACTACAATCGTAACTACACCTTTAGAAGCAGATGATTTAATTGGCAGCCCATCTACACCCACATTACCACCAACCACACTCTCTTCGACTTTGGCCACAACCACGGCCACTGAAAATCCAACAACTTCCTCTCCACCAACCACAGAACCGCCTATAGTCAGCACTGCTCCACCCACCACAACCGCCACACCCACTACACAGCCCACAACTCTCTTTACCACGGCATTACCTACCTCTACCACAGAGGTGCTGACCACACCCGAGGCCACCACCGAACCAGAGACGACCTCTCCGACTACCACCACCATCATCCCACTTGTTACAACCACCACTGTCATTACTACTGAGACCACAACTTCAGAACCTACTTCAACAACCGTCACCACAGAGACAACATCTGTCTCCATGATGACCGAGGAGCCTTCGACCACTACAGCAGCTGTTTCAACAACCTCAGAGATGATGCCTTCACCCTCTCCTTCGCCCGAGACAGCCGGA
Source organism: Siphateles boraxobius (assembly GCF_051911475.1). Classification (NCBI taxonomy): domain Eukaryota; kingdom Metazoa; phylum Chordata; class Actinopteri; order Cypriniformes; family Leuciscidae; genus Siphateles; species Siphateles boraxobius. The sequence continues at coordinate 11,532,488 of NW_027508931.1, read as the reverse complement.
ATAACAACAGTTCTTACTCCGTTCCTTATACCCACGGGACCCTGCACGGTAAGAGTTTGTGTGTTAGTGTTGGTAATACTTATTCCAAATATTTCGTTTTAAGATTCAATGATATTCATGGTATCACACTGTTGCATGCAACCGTAAAAACATAGATAGTGGACTTGTGAATGAATGATTCTTTGAGCTAGTTCTTTTTAATGAATCAGTCAAATAGTCTCACAAATCAGTTATGATCTCATGGGTTGTAAGTTTGAATTTGTTTGAGTAGGAACTTGAATCTGTCAATCTTACTTCCTAAATTGGAAGTCATTACTTTTGTCATGTCAAACTCAAGATAAATTGAATTAAACAGAATAAAAGCTGTTATTTATGTGCACATAAGACTCAAGAGACCTAAATATGTGTATTTCGTGAGTGGTTGTTCATACAACAACTTGTAGTTATAGATTCAGAATCAGAGAATCAGAATCAGAGAATTATCATTCCTAGTGTCTGTGTTCTCCAAGAGAAATGTTTTGCCTCCTATTTACTGTTGAATAATTTTCTGTGAGATATCAGTGATGGTTTCAACAGTATCAAGTGAGAGCTGATGTCTTCCATTTCCCTCCCTGACTTGGATATCTCTCTGAAACATGTACACACATGCCCATAAATATACACATCTTCAAGATTAAAAGTTGATCCACATAGAGTGAACACTTCTACAAGCCTTAACTCCTATGTTTTTGAGTCATTCCTGGCCATTTGCCAGGATGTTGACGCCTGAAGGGAAGCATCATGGGTTAAGATGCGGTACATGAATAATTGATGAATCTGTTGTAATACCTGTTGTAGTATAACACAAGAACAGATCACAGGCATAAAAAAAGTAGTTTGAAGATAGTTGATCAATGCGTACTACCTAAGAGCATGTAAAAAAATACCTTATAGAGTCAAAATCCTTATGTTCTACAGGTCAGTTTTAGGTGGGGTAAGGGTTTATATACTCTCTATTTCATGAACATCTCTGTTTTGTATCCACACAGCCTCCATATTCATTGCGAGTGGATGAGTGCAGTGAGTACATCTGTGTTAATGGACAGCTGTTGCTGCATAATTCCTCCCAACACTGCAGATACAACATCAGCCAGCCACAGTGCAACCTGCTGGGCACACCAATCCAGACCAACACAGACCCCTGCTGCCCACTGTGGCAGTGCCCATGTAAGACATACACACTTTCAGATGGATACTTTTATGTCAGTGTTAATTTACTATTATCTTCACTACCGTTCAAAAGGTTGGGGTCTGTAAGATTTTTCTTTTTTTAAAGATATTAGTATTTTTATTCAACAAGGATGCATTAAACTGATCAAGAGTGACAGTAAAACGTTTAATGTAATAAAAGATTTCTATTTCAAATAAAATGGTTTTGAATTAAACTCAAAATAAAATGAATCACAGTTTCCATAAAAGTATGAAGCAGCACAACTGTTTTCAACATTGACAATGATAAGAAATGTTTCTTGAGCAGCAAATCAGCATATTAGAATGATTTCTGAAGGATCATGTGACACTGAAGACTGGAGTAATGATGCTAAAAATTGAGCTTTGCATCACAGAAATAAAATATATTTTCACATAGAAAACATTTATTTTAAATTATAATAATATTTCACAATATTACTGTTTTTACTGTGTTTTTGATCAAAAAAATCCAGCCTTGGTGAGCAACCCCAAACTTTTGAATATTAGTGTATATACCTTTTGTTATTTAATTACATATAAAAGTATACAAGCCCAGTAATTCATTATTAATGTTTTGAATTAATGTGCTTTTGTCATTTCTATATATCTTTAATTTCAGTTAGTGATTTTAGTACTTCAACTTCAAATTATTTATTTTAGTTAGATGGCAAGGCAACATTTTTAAATTTTCATTTACGTATTTTTGTTAGCTTTATTTCAATTACTGTAAGCGATATTTAATAATTTTAGTTCCCTATCGGTCAGTCACTACAACGTAGGTCATGACTGACCAATAGGAATCTCGCTAGAGAGGCCAATCTACTTCGAGTGAAACTAAAACAAGCCAATACACATTGGCGTGCAATCATTTGCAACAGGTGTGCAGCCTCGCAGCGTGGGTATTTAACAAGCAGCTGGTGCGATTGCACACTAGCTTTTTGCTGAGGAGCCAAGCACTTCGTATGCTGAACAGAGTGAATTTGAAAGCAAGCCTCTTCTGGATCTCTCCACTTTGGTGCTGGCGTGACGGCACAGCAGCGCGAGCGGTCTTTTTCTCTTCTCTCTCTCTCTTCTTTGTTTGTTGTTTTAAAACTGAGCAAACAAAAAAGCTGTTTTCACGGCTGGTAAGGTGGGCGGTTAAAGCGCTAAACGGCCGTTTTTACGGCTGGTAAGGTGCGCGATTAAAGCGCTCAACGGCCGTTTTCACGGAGCCGCTGCCTCCTTCAGGTGTGTCAGCGGTGCCCGAGCCGGACCCGGAGATGATGGCCATGCTTTCCCGGGCCGCCAACAGGATCGGGCTCATGTGGAACCCTCCACTGGTTCTCAGCAACCCACCACAGTGCCTTTCTTCCCGGAAGTGCATGAGGAGCTCACAGGGACGTGGACGGCACCTTTTACTGCCAGAAACCGTCTCGGTGGCTCCTCCTCCCTCACCACCCTTGATGGCGGGACAGCTAAGGGATACGCGCGTATCCCGCCAGTTGAACGGGCCGTTGCTATGCAACTGTGCCCTAACTCCACTTGGCGTGGAGAACCGTGTCTTCCTTCCCGGGCCTGTAAGTACTCGTCGGACCTGACCGGCAAGGCTTACAAGGCCTGTGGGGAAGCTGCCTCTGGCATGCACGCTATGGCGTTGTTGCAGGTTCATCAGGCCAAGGCACTGATGGACCTGCACGAGGGTGGTCATGATCCACAAGTTCTCCAAGAACTTCGTACCGCAACTGACCTCGCGCTTCGTGCGACGAAGGTCACTGCGCGGTCATTGGGTCGTGCGATGTCCACACTAGTGGTCCAGGAACGCCACCTCTGTCTGTGTCTGGTGGACATGCGGGAGACCGACAAGTTCAGGTTCCTTAACTCCCCCGTGTCCCAGACCGGCCTCTTCGGCGACGCGATCGAGAACTTCGCCCAGCAGTTCTCGGCTGTACAGAAGCAGACTGAGGCCATTAAGCACATCCTGCCGCTGCGGTCTGCTGCTGCCTCCACCCCACCGCCCACGGCTCCTCGGTCTGCTCGTCGCCGTGGGCGTCCGCCTGCGTCTGCCCCTGCTCCCGCGCCGCAGCAGCAGCCTCCATCCAAGCGGCACGGTGGAGCCAGTCGCAGGCAGGGCGCCCCGCCCGTCCAGGCCCCCGCCAAGAGGGGCGGCAAAGCCAAAGGTAAGCGGCCCTAGGACGGGCGACCCAGAGGTGGAAGGGACTGCTCTCCAGGAGACGATGACTGCATCGCTCCCTCCCCCGGAAGAGGGCCGGGTGGAAAATCCTTTGTTTCTTTTTGTTTGTGTTCCGCCGCTGGCCTTAAAACCAGCGGTACCCAAATTTTCAATAAAAGAGCAGTTTCTATCATCTCTGGGTCCGAAGGGCCCGGAGAGCAGTGGGGGGTCGGAATCCTTACCACTCTCATCCGCCTCTTCTATCGCCAGCCGGCAGCTGCGTACGGTCCGAGAACGCCACCGAGCCGCCTCCCGCACCTCCTGCCCCGTGGAACCAGGTAAGTGCTGCACAGCACACTCAGACCCCGCTACGGGCCGCCTCCCAGAGGAGCCTCCCGAGCCGCGTCCCTGTGTTCCACCTCGCTGCCCCACTCCGGGTACGCCTACGGTTCCTTTGGTCCCACTTGTACGGTCTCTGCGAGCCTGGTTAGCGCTCCCCAGGCCGTCTCGCTGGCTCATTCGAACCATCAGCCTCGGCTATGCGATTCAGTTCGCCCGGCGTCCCCCCAAGTTTCGGACCATCCACTCCACTACAGTGAGAGCAGCCGATGCCCATGTCTTGCGTGCGGAGATCGCAGTCCTACTGGCGAAGGATGCGATAGAGCCGGTCCCTCCAGCCGATATGAGGTCAGGGCACTACAGTCCCTACTTCATTGTACCCAAGAAAGGTGGTGGGTTACGACCGATCTTGGATCTGCGAGTTTTGAATCGGAGCCTCCACAAGCTACCGTTCAAAATGCTCACGCAGAGACGCATTTTCGAATGCATCCGTCCCCAAGATTGGTTTGCAGCGATCGACCTGAAGGACGCGTACTTTCATGTCTCGATTCTTCCTCGACACTGGCCATTTCAGCGCTTTGCATTCGAGGGTCGAGCATATCCGTTCAAAGTCCTACCCTTCGGGCTGTCCCTGTCCCCCCGTGTCTTCACGAAAGTCACGGAGGGGGCCCTTGTTCCCATGAGAGAACAGTGCGTTCGCATCCTCAACTATCTCGACGACTGGCTCATACTAGCACACTCTCGAGATCAGGTATGCGAACACAGGGACCTAGTGCTCAGGCACTTCAGCCAGTTGGGTCTTCAAGTCAACTGGGAAAAGAGCAAACTCTCCCCTGTGCAGAGGATCAGCGGTAACCCCGCTCGGCCTGCTACATATGAGACCGCTTCAGCACTGGCTTCACGGCCAAGTCCCGAGATGGGCGTGGCATCATGGCACTCACCGGGTGGCAATCACACCGGAGTGCCGCCAGACCTTCAGCCCGTGGTCAGACCCCTCGTTCCTGCGGGCAGGAGTCCCCTTGGAACAGGGGTCCAGGCATGCTGTGGTATTCACAGATGCCTCTGCCACCGGCTGGGGTGCCACGTACAACGGGCATGCAGTGTCAGGGGTGTGGACGGACCCTCAACTGCATTGGCACATCAACTGCCTCGAGTTGCTAGCAGTACATCTCGCCCTGACCCGCTTGAAAAGACGGCTACAGGGCAGGGACGTGCTGGTCCGTACGGACAACACTGCGACCGTTGCGTACATCAACCGTCAAGGTGGTCTACGCTCCCGTCGCATGTCGCAACTCGCCCGCCATCTCCTCCTCTGGAGTCAGAAGCATCTGAGGTCGCTTCGAGCCATGTATGTCCCCGGCTTGCTCAACCGTGTGGCCGACGAGCGATCACGAGCTGTGCTCCCGGGAGAATGGCGACTCCACCCCCAGGCGGTTCAGCTGATCTGGAGAGAGTTCGGGGAGGCTCAGGTAGACCTGTTTGCCTCCTCAGAGACCTCCCACTGCCAGCTGTTTTACTCCCTGACCGAGGGAACACTCGGCACGGACGCACTGGCACACAGCTGGCCCCGGGGCCTTGGCAAATATGTGTTTCCCCCAGTGAGCCTACTTGCGCAGACACTGTGCAAAGTCAGGGAGGACGAGGAGCAGGTCCTTCTGGTGGCTTTCTATTGGCCCACCCGGACTTGGTTCCCAGAACTCATGCTCCTTGTGACAGTCCCTCCCTGGCCCATTCCTCTGAGGAATTCTGACTCAGAGACGGGGCACTCTATGGCACCCGCGTCCAGACCTCTGGAAACTCCATGTCTGGTCCCTGGACGGGACGCGGAGGTTTTAGGTGACTTACCCCCTGAGGTACTTAACACCATCACTTCAGCACGGGCGCCGTCCACGAGACGTGTTTACGGCCTGAAGTGGAACCTGTTCGTCGAGTGGTGTTCTTCTTGCCGAGAAGACCCCCGAAGATGTCCGATAGGGTCTGTGCTTTCCTTCTTGCAGCAGGGATTGGAGCGTAGACTGTCTCCCTCCACCCTCAAAGTACATGCTGCCGCTATTTCAGCTTATCATGACCACATAGATGGCAAAGCAGTTGGAAAGCACGACCTGGTCGTCAGGTTTCTTAGGGGGGCGAGACGATTAAATCCTCCTCGACCCCCCTCCATACCCTCTTGGGATCTTTCCCTGGTGCTTCGAGCACTTCAGGATGTTCCCTTTGAGCCTCTGCAGTCAGTAGACTTAAAGCTTCTTTCCATGAAGACTTTGCTGCTGGTTGCACTGGCCTCTGTCAAGAGGGTAGGAGACCTGCACGCATTTTCGGTCGACGAATCGTGCCTAGAGTTCGGGCCGGGTGACAGCCACGTGGTACTAAGACCCCGGCCTGGCTATGTGCCCAAGGTTCCTACCACTCCCTTCAAAGACCAGGTAGTGAACCTGCAAGCGCTGCCTTTGGAGGAGGCAGACCCAGCCCTGGCTTTGCTCTGTCCCGTTCGTGCTCTGCGTATTTATGTGGACAGAACTCAAAGCGTCTGGACCTCAGACCAGCTCTTTGTCTGTTACGGAGGCCAGCAGAAGGGAAAGGCTGTCTCCAAGCAGAGGATGGCCCACTGGATAGTGGATGCCATCGCCTTGGCTTACCAAGCACAAGGCGTGCCCTGCCCGCTCAGGTTGCATGCAAACTCCACGAGAGGCGTTGCATCCTCCTGGGCACTGGCACGTGGCTCCTCCCTAACAGATATCTGTAGAGCTGCGGGCTGGGCGGAGCGGAGCGGAGCGTCTGGCGCCAGGCCCTTATCCGCTGAATCCTTGAGAACCGGATCTGGGCTGGGTTCCATATGTGTGACCCTACGGGGATCCCATATGTGTATATTCCACGGCTGCTCCTATCGGAAGCCCGTGTCTTTCCCTTGGGCTAAGTCACCCATTATTTCATATGCAGTACAGCCTTCGGGCTAGTCCATATGCATTTCCACATAACTCTTTGAAGAAGTGGCTTCCGCAGCGTTCCTTCCTAAACAGAAAGGGCACGCTTTCCCAGTGTTATCCAATATCTCACTGTATGGGTTATCACGGAACAACAGTGTCAGACTCACTCTGTGTAAGCCTCCGCCTATCGTCCTTCCAGGCAAGAAGGTGTAGAGGCTTGCATGGGGGCGCTGGATGGGGTGCAGCAGCTGTGGCGCTTTGGTAGGGATTCCTATTGGTCAGTCATGACCTACGTTGTAGTGACTGACCGATAGGGAACGTCTCGGTTACATATGGTAACCCTCGTTCCCTGAGGGAGGGAACGGAGACGTAGGTCCCGTCGCCACATCTGCTGCCGCCCGCCGGGGCGGCCAGCTTTTTCAGGCTTGGCTCCTCAGCAAAAAACTAGTGTGCAATCGCACCAGCTGCTTGTTAAATACCCGCGCTGCGAGGCTGCACACCTGTTGCAAATGATTGCACGCCAATGTGTATTGGCTTGTTTTAGTTTCACTCGAAGTAGATTGGCCTCTCTAGCGAGATTCCTATTGGTCAGTCATGACCTACGTCTCCGTTCCCTCCCTCAGGGAACGAGGGTTACCATATGTAACCGAGACGTTATCAAGAACAAGACTAGTTATATTAAAAAAAAGTGTTAATCTGATCATGTTTCACTTTTACTGTGTGTGTGTGTGTGTGTGTGTGTGTGTCAGGTCGCTGCTCTATAATCTCTGACCTCCGTGTGATCACATTTGATGGGAATAATGTGGCTCTGTATGATATCGGTTCTTATATTCTGGTCCACCTGCCCAGAGAGAAGATAGTCGGTCACATTGAGAAATGCCCAACCAGTGAGGTAAACCCATGCTAACACTCTACGTCTCTTCTAAATATGCTTCTATATGTTTCTATTAAATGCTTTACTTTTCCTTCCAGAGTGTGAACTACATCAGAAGACCTGTAAGTGTGTTATATGTATTAGCTTATTTATGTTAAAATGTTATTCACTGTAATCATCCTAATCAGGGCCACAAGCTTATTTTCTTTCTCTCTTCCTGTTAGACTCCCACTGGTGGAACCTCTGGTCTGTGTTTTAAGAAGCTGAACATTACAACTCACTCGTATAGAATTATGATCAACCGCTTGGACAGAAAGGTAACAAAGTTCACCACCTGCCAGATTGGATCTGTTTAGTCATGAATCATGTTGTCCTAAACACCTTTGTTAAGGAAATGTACTGCAGGTTTTTTTTATTTAAGGAAATTATTTAACATGTACACTACAGTTCATCAGTTTGGGGTCGTAAAGATGTTTTATATGCTTTTGAAAGAAGTCTCTAATGCTGACCAAGACTGCGTTTATTTGATCAAAAATACAGTAAAAACAGCAATGTTGTGAATAATAATAATAATTTATTCTTGTGTTGGCAAAGCTAAATTTTTAGCATCATTACTCTAGTAGTCAGTGTCACAGGCTGATTTGCTGCTCAAGAAATATTATAATTAATTAATGCATCTCATGCCTCCTCTTAATCTTGGCTCATAGAAGCATGATTATATTTTGTTGTGGTTTGATCTGACGCAGGTGTCGGTGAATCAGATTACGGCCCGGCTTCCTCTTACCAGACAGAACTTCCATATTGATGACACCGGGACAATGTACATCATTGATACACCTGGTGGGATCAACATAAAATGGTACCACAGCACTGGCATTATGGTTCTACAGTACACGGCTCCTGATAATACCTCCACTAGGGGGCTCTGTGGTCAGTGTGTTGCACTTACACTTTGTGAAACTATGAAATCAAATATAACCCAATTTTCTTTCAGTATCTGTGATCCTATTTTGCACAAATAATTACAGAGTATGCTTGTGTAAAATAAAATAAAATATCTTTATAATCTTTCATCAAAATCTAAACTGTTCTGTTGATTTAACCTAATAATATTAACCAATAATATAATATCCTACTTTTCACAATACAACCAAATCCAGATAATCTATGAATATTACTTAGTTTCATTCTGAAAGCTAATGTGTTTTTATTTTTCTAAGTTGCCTTTTACAATTAAACTGTCTTTGGTCATTTGTGGTCATGTAAGTGTGTTTGATGTATTTTGTTACCAACATATTTTGTTTCCTTTCTCAGGATGTTGCGATGGTAATCCAGCTGATGACCTGCGCCTGCCCAACGGCACTGTGGTCCGGGATGTTGAGGACATTCCTATGTTTTTGCACGGATGGATGGTGGATACCTCAGAGGATACAGATTACTTCCGCAGAGTGGGAGACAACTGCACCACCGGCAACTGCTCCAAATGTTTCACCATGCTCAACCAGAGACCTTTCTCTAAATGTCACCCCAAGGTACTACACACACAAGCTTGAGCATGGGCATCCCATTTACATCCATTTCTTTTAATATAAGCTATTTAAATAATTATAGAATAATGTTAACTCTAAAATCTTATTTAGCTGGTTCAGATTTAAATAATTAAATAAACATTACATTTTAAGCAAACATAATTCTGCATTTAAAGGAGTTGTTTGCTCTTTTTTTACCCTGTTTTTACCAATGTTATTATTGTTAACTAAATTTAAACGATTAAAAATAATTTCCGTTATTGATCAATCGTTTTGTAATAGAATTAAAGCTGAAATAAAATACAAAAATAAGTATTAAATGAAAAAGGACATCTTACTGTTACTTAATATTTATGTTTTGCTAATATTCTGGGTCATTTAGAGAAATTTCATCACCACTGGATTGTGTACCCATATTTAAGTTCCCACTCACACCGTACATATGACTTGACCATTTTATATTGAATTTCCAAATGCCATTTTGCAGGTTTCTCCAGAAAATTTCTGTGATAAGATATGGGCTGGTGACCTGCATTATAAAGAGCATGAGTGTGACTTCCTTGCTGCTTATGTGGCCATTTGCTATACACATCAGATCTGCTTCAGCTGGAGGAAAAGCAACTTCTGCCGTGAGTGTGTTTACAGAAACTCTACCAGTCAAATGTCTGAAAACGTATGTGACTAAATGTACGTTTCTCAGTCTTAACTTTTGACTGGTAGTATATTTATATGCTTTTTTGTATACTTATGTTGGTTTTTTTTTCACAGCACTCAAATGTCCTCCTGGTAAGGAATATAAACCCTGCGTGAATACATGTAAGACCCGAACATGTCAGAACCGAGATTACTACGAGGAGAGCACCTGTTCTTCTATCAGAGAGGAGTGCGTTTGTAAAAGTGGTTCCATTCTGCATCGGGCGGACTCTGCCTTCTGTGTCACCGAGGACCAATGCGGTGAGAATGCCTTGCTGTGCATGTGCATGCAAAATAAAGTGTTCTTGTGATAACGGCCTATGTTATGTCCATGTGATCAGTGTGTACGGATAACGATGGTGCTCCACGTGCCCCGGGTGATGTGTGGAACGGCTCTCTGCGTGGCTGCTGTCTGTTCAAGTGTCTGGAGAATGGTAGTGTGGTTCCGGTGGAACCCGATTGCAGTTATGAACCTGCCCCGCTGTGTGAGAGGGAGGGAGAGTATGCAGTCGCCGTGCTGGAGGAAGGAGTCTGCTGTCCTAAGAAGATTTGTGGTATAAGCCTATAAACACATGGATTTATGCTTCTCAAATCCATTAGAAAAAGTATATCATCCTGCCACCTTTGGTCTACTCTGTGTGTATATATATATATATATATATATATATATACACACACACATATATATATATATATATATACTATGAGCTAGAAGGCAATCATCTCTAATGCTAATGTCACATACTATACTAATGTTCAAAAGACATGTTTAAAGAAAAAAAAAATTAAGTCTTTTGTAACATTACAAATGTCTGCCATTTTTGATCACAGACATTTGTAATGTTAGAAAAGATTTCAATTTCAAATCCTGAAATAATGTATCATGGTTGCCACAAAAATATTAATCAGTCCAACTGAGCCCCAATGTTTATTGAGTAGCAAATCAGCGTATTAGAATGATTTCTGAAGGATCATGTGACACTGAAGACTGGAGTAATGACGATGAAAATTCAGCATTGACATCACAGGAATAAATTATTTTTTAAAATATATTCAAATAGAAAGCAATTACTTTGAATTGTAATAATATTTCATAAATGTACTATATTTTTTGACAAATAAATGCAGCCTTGGTGAGCATAAGATACATGAATTGGGAGTTATTGTTTCCCACACAACCTAAGGTGTATGGATCTTATGAAATCAAAATTTGAGTTGTGCGGTTGAGTTTAGTCCATGTCTGTTTGTTTTAGGTCCATTTATATCCCTAAATAGTATTAAAATTTAACAAAACAGAGTTTCATAAGATTGCAAAATGTTTAGATTTGATCTTTCTGTATGTAAATTATTGTCGTATTTCTCTATCACCTTCTTTATCCTTTTAAATATGTTTATTCATTTTATTTACCTCATTTTGTTCTTGCCACGAAAATGGCCTTTTATGCTGACATGGCACAAACAACTAAATAAATAACTAAACAAATCAGATATGAACATTTAAAATATACAGTATTTTTCTTCCAAGAAAATGAACCAAAAATATGTATGAAAAAAAGCTTGAGTCTGTGTTGTCTGTGTGTGTAGAATGTAACCTCACCATCTGTCAGAGTGAAGTCCCTAGCTGTGAGAATGGAGACAAGCTGGTGATTGGCTACAGCGCTCTGTCCTGCTGTCCCGAATACAGATGTGGTAAGAGCTCTTGTAATTCTTTCTTTGATTGGTTGTTTATGTGATCAGTTGATAAGGCTCAGTCTTCTGATTGGTCTCTGTCAGAATGTGATCCGCTGGCATGCCAAAGTGTCCCTGCCCCGATTTGCAGAGAAGATCAGTTCTTGGTGGAGGTCAGAGGGGCACACGCCTGCTGCTACAGCTACATGTGTGGTAATAATACATTATAAATACTTCAGTTCTACAGGTGACATTCCATCTCTATACTGACAATACAGAAATAAAAAATAATTAAAATATATATATATATATATGTGTGTGTGTGTGTGTGTACTCAAATCTAAGGTTGTGTTAATACATTTATAATTAATAATACATATTTAAGATAATTATAATGACTAATTATCAAACATTAAAATCCCAAATATACATTGGTTATGAGATTCTGTTCTAAAACACTCTATGAAGCCTGTAAACAGTATATAATTCATTATATTATAATATAAATATACACTATATAATATACAAAGATATACAAGTAAAATACACATGAAAATAAGCCTTACATTATAATGCATTGTATATTCAAATAAAACATTTTTTTTGTGATATTAGGGCATACTGTAGTAATAATTTGCATATGTTTTGCAGTGTGCGAGTCCTGTATTGAACCTATACCAGTGTGTCTGCTTGGAGAGATACTGGCTGTGGATATAAACACCACTAATCACTGCTGTCCGCAGTATCATTGTGGTAATTATAACAAAAACAAAAGTAGTCACTCATTGTACTGAAGTGCCCGGTCATTTTGTGTGTCGTAATGAAACATGAGGCGTTCTTGATCTTTCAGTGTGTGATATGAGTCTGTGTCCTGAGGCCAGTGTGAGTTGTGCTCCTGGAGCTGTGCTTGTGAAGAGACCCATGCCGGACAGCTGCTGCCCAGAGACACGCTGCGGTATTGGACACATGCACACACTTACCTAGATATCTAAACTGTTGCTTCCCTTTGACTTCATTTTGTTTTTAAGATGATCAAGATAATTATAGTAACTACAGAATAGCCCTTACTCAAACCCTCAGATTCACCTTTTGACATTTTAGAAGGCATTATTTTGTCCCTCTATGTACTTTTCTTCCTTTTGTGGATTTAAAAAAAAAAAAATCCACAGTTTTCTCTTAAAGTACAGCTAAACTAAAAACATGCACAAGCTCACAGATACAGAAACATTACACTAACAAGTACCATGCCATCTCCATGTGTTGTAAATATGAATACCATGTAAATAGCAAGATAAATGCGTGAGCTAATCATAGTACACTATCGCTATCGGGTCTGTTAAAATATTTTTTTAAGAATATATTTTTTTCAGAAAGGATATTTGCAGTACAGACATTTATACGGTTGCAAAGATTTCTATTTCCAATAAATGCTGTTATTTTTTTAAAACTTTCTATTCATTAAAGAATCAATCAGTTTCCACAAAATATTAAGCATATTAAGAATTATTTCTGAAGGATCATGTGACACTGAAGACTGGAGAAATTATGCTGAAAAATCAAATTTGCCATCACAGGAATAAATTACATGTTAAAATATATTCAAATAGAAATTTAAATTGTTTTAATATTTCACAATATTATGGTTTGACTGTATTTTTAGTGTATCTTAGTGAGCATAATAGACTTTCAAAAACATAAAAATATCATACCGACCCCAAACTAGTGTATGGATCAAAGTTCCATGACACCATGATTTGTCAAAGTATGTTTTGTATGCATACACACAGTTACATTTGTAACATTTGTTTTTGTCGTTTTTAGAATGTCAGTGTCAGAACTTTACAGTTCCTGTCTGTGCTGCGGTGAGTGTTCTAAAATGTATTCTGTGTGTGAATACATTTTATATAGTAAAAGAAAATGTAATGTCTACAACACTGCTTCATGCTCCCATATTTAATAAAAAAAGCAACGTTTCGACCCCACTGGGTCTTCTTCAGGCAAATGGAGGACACATTTGATACAGGGATATAGGTCTCACAATCAACTGACCCACCCCGTGATTTCAATTAATTTGATTAGCTAATAGCCCCACCCCTAATAATACAATTAAGAGAACACTCATATAAGCATACTCAACTAACCCATAACCAACATAACACACAACATTGAAGGAAAATTCAAATGGAAAAAACAATTCAATACAATACAAATAATTCAATACAATACAAATAAACCCAGAATGATAAGGGGACATTAGGCTACCCCATATTTACATCAGATATGTTGAAATATAGTCAATATATACACAAACCATAGACTATTTTACAGAAATGTCTGTTATTATATAAACAAATTTTTTTGATTTATTATAACTATGGTTTAATATCAAACTCTTCATTAAGACCATACTGAGACAATGTATTTAAAAAATAAATCCAATCAGTTTCCCGTTGGAGAAGTCTTTTGTCATAATCACCTCCTCTAGAGGGTTTATTGACCCTCTCCACCCCGATATATCTAAGGGCGCTGACATTGTGCCCAGCTAATTTAAAGTGTGCGGCGACTGGACTGCGTATATCACCTGTTCTAATAGTGCTCCTATGCTCACTTATTCTGGTTCGTAGTGCTCTCGTTGTTTTGCCCACATATGTTAAGCCACATGGGCAACGATTCACATAAATAACATGTGTCGTGCTACATGTGATGACACCGCGAATGGATAATGACCTACCAGTACGTGGATGATTAAAATGTTTACATTTGTGCGTGTATGAACCCTGGGCATAGCTACCACATCTATAGTTACCATCTGGCATACTAAGAAAAGACGTTGTGATTTGCGGATGCATATCATTTTTGACTAGATGATCCTTTAAGTTAGGGGCACGTTTAAAAACAAGTTTTGGTTTTACTGGAAAGACTCTCATAAGTCTTGGATCCGAATCAACAATATGCCAATGTTTGTAAACAGATTTTCTGAATTCTGACACAATTGCCTGTCACCTCTGTACGTGACTCGGCCCATAGTCATTTTAAGAAAAGCTCTACATTTATACCTCCCAAGTACCGTAACGCCTCTCTTGACACGTACTGTCGTTTGGTTGAGAATGATGTAAAGGGTCTACTAAAAAAGAAAAAAGAATACAAAGTGTACAATAATCTGTCAAAAGAGGAAATAGGAGCTGTAATGGATTTGAGTAAGGATAACAGGATTGTGGTACGGCCTGCTGATAAGGGGGGTGCGGTTGTTTTACAAAATGTTGTGGATTATGAATATGAAATTAAAAGACAATTAAGTGTTGTGATCTTCTATGAGAAACTACCCTCTGATCCCACAAATAGGTTAAAGATCTTGGTACATTCCCAATTAGAACATCATTTCACTAAGGGTGAGCTTGACAAAAATGCCTTTGAGTTTCTTAAAGTTGAACATCCAGTGATCCCTGTAATTTACACACTCCCTAAAATACATAAGGGCTTGGATATCCCTTTGAAGGGAAGACCTATTGTTAGTGGGATTGGTAGCCTAACGGAAAATATATCTGCTTTCGTTGTTTTTTTTATTAAATCAGAAGTGGTTACCCTCCCTTCTTATATACGTGACTCTATCGATTTTATTAATTCGCTGAAAACCTTTGATATGACCTCTGACAACTTGCTGTTGGCCACGCTTGATGTTCACAGTTTATACACAAATATCCCACATGATGGTGGCCTTGAAGCACTCCAGTATTTTCTCTCTTTAAATCAGGTTGAGCCAAGACCCAGCACTGATTGTATACTTGATTTTGCTAATTTAGTTTTTATAATTTTTTTTGTTTTCAAGGGGAGTTCTATATACAAAAGAAAGGCACTGCCATGGGAAGTAAAATGGCTCCTAATTATGCATGTTTGTATATGGGTCTCTTTGAAAACCGATTTGTGCTGCATCAGAGAAATCCATTTTATTCCAAGATCTTATTCTACAAGCGATTTATCGATGATATCTTTCTGAATATTGACTGCACATCAGATGTAACTCTTGTAATGAGCATCTGAAATTCACTTTGGAATTTGATAAACATCAAATTAATTTCTTAGATATTAAGGTGCATAAAGATGGCACGACCATGAAAACTGATCTTTTTCGTAAACCCACGGATCGCAATACGATATTGCATGGGGATAGTTTTCATCCCAGGCCGTTGATCAAAAGTCTTCCTACGTGCACGTAGAATATGCAGCGACAACATAGCTTACTCGATGCAGCCTGCGGACTTGACAAAAAGATTCCTCAATAGAGGTTATAAACAAGAGTGGGTTGATTCGGCCAAAAATCGTTTTGATCAGATAACACAAGATGATTGTCTTCGATCAAATAAATGGACAAAAGACCCAAATAAGTCCCCCTTATGCTGCATTAAGTATTCCCCACTTGTGTCAGAATTCAGAAAATCTGTTTACAAACATTGGCATATTGTTGATTCGGATCCAAGACTTATGAGAGTCTTTCCAGTAAAACCAAAACTTGTTTTGAAACGTGCCCCTAACTTAAAGGATCATCTAGTCAAAAATGATATGCATCCGCAAATCACAACGTCTTTTCTTAGTTTGCCAGATGGTAACTAGATGTGGTAGATGTGCCCAGTGTTCATACACGCACAAATGTAAACATTTTAATCATCCACATACTGGTAGGTAACATCCGCTGGTAGGTAACAAACACATGTTACTTATATGTGAATTGTTGCCCATGTGGCTTAACATATGTGGGCAAAACAACGAGAGCACTACGAACCAGAATAAGTGAGCATAGGAGCACAATTAGAACAGGTGATGTACGCAGTCCAGTCGCCGCACACTTTAAATTAGCTGGGCACAATGTCAGCGCCCTTAGATATATCGGGGTGGAGAGGGTCAATAAACCCTCTAGAGGAGGTGATTATGACAAAAGACTTCTCCAACGGGAAACTTTTTGGATCTATTTTTTAAATACATTGTCTCCGTATGGTCTTAATGAACAGTTTGATACTAAACCATTCTTATAATAAATCAATTTTTTTATTTTTTTATAATAAAGGCAATTCTGTAAAATAGTCTATGGTTTGTGTATATATTGACTATATTTCAACATATCTGATGTAAATGTGGTGTAGCCTAATGTCCCCTTATCATTCTGGGTTTATTTGTATTGTATTGAATTGTTTTTTCCATTAGAATTTTCCTTCAATGTAGTGTATTATGTTGGTTATGGGTTTGTTGAGTATGCTTATATGAGTGTTCTCTTAATTGTATTATTAGGGGTGGGGCTATTAGCTAATCAAATTAATTGAAATCACGGGGCGGGTCAGTTGATTGTGAGACCTATATCACTGTATCAAATGTGTCCACCATTTGCCTGAAGAAGACCCAGTGGGGTCGAAACGTTGCTTTTTTTATTAAATATGGGAGCATAAAACAGTGTTGCGGACATTACATTTTCTTTTACTATATTAGTTATTTCTGTCCTGCACCTGCCAGAAGGCGGGATGTGCACACAACTTACTCTTTTTATTACATTGTATATAGTCCATTTTGTTACGTGCATGAATTGCATTGGCATAACAAATTGTCCTGTAACTACAGAATTTTTCCGTGACCTGTGTGTTATAGGGTGAGGTGAAAGTGGAGGATCCAGACTCCGGCGGCCCGTGTGGATGCCCACTGTATCACTGCAGTAAGACTCAAACTAACACTCACACACTCAAAATGCCATGCTATTCAATGAAACTGAAACACAAGTCAGTGTTTGTGTATCTCTGTGTGCTTGTGTGTGTAGAGAAGGCAGAAGTGTGTCTGTTTCAGGGTGTGACAATATTGAACCCGGGCCAGTCTATGGTGCAATACTTTGAGGGGGAGCTGTGTTACACGGTTCAGTGCCTCACACATAAAGACCCCAGCACCGGGTTCTACGCCTTGGAGGTCACCACTGCCAACTGCTCTGAGAAGTGTGAACCTGTAAGTCACATGACTAATACATTTTTTATTAATTTATGAAAGTCCAGTTTTGAAAGGCTCATATCATGGGAGAAACAAATGCTCTTCTAAATTAAATATTTCAATGTACAGAGGTTAGTCAATCATAACAGAAGTGATTTACATATAGAAGCCTTAAAGGTACAGCACCAATTTCAGCCTTCTAATGGTTTAAGAGACAGTAGAGGATAGTCATGTAAAACTAAATTAAAGCTGTTTTTTGTGGATTTCATGAAATAAACAAAACTTCAGAAGTGCAGAATAGACAATAACATTTCTTATTTTTATATTTTTCCTATTTTTTTTTTGTGTGTGTGTGTTACGAATTTAAAATATATATTTTTAAATATATATTTTTTGTTTACATTTTCTGTCACTGTAGCATCAGGTTTATGTCCCATCATCTGATCCACATGTGTGCTGTGGCTCCTGCAAAAACATCTCATGCTCATATCCAAGTGAAAACGGCACTACGGAAGTATTTATGGTAATCTGCACTGTTGCTTTTATTAATGTTACCCCAAACTTACCCTTGGAGGAAAACTTTCTGACATTATTTACTGTATTTATGAACATTTTCCCCTTTGAGGATGTTCACAAATGGATATTCTGACAGATTTTCTGGGGGCATTTTCAGCAAATTTATCCTTAAAAAATATTGCTATTGTAGGTCAGAAACACACACACTCAGACAAACCCCATCATTGTTTTCAGGAAACAGCTGCAAATGCATGAACCTGATAGTTTTTTTTTTTTATGTGGTTTGCAGGCAGGCAGCTCATGGGTGGCTAACTGCACACGGTTCGACTGTATGGAGACTGCGGTAGGGGCAGTAGTTCTGGCCTCTGGAGTTGTCTGTCCTCCTTTCAATGACACAGAGTGTATTCAGGTCTGATACAAATCACTGCATTCCTTTTGCTTCTTCTGTATCTGTTTGTGTTGTTGTCCTTCTAACCTCTGTGCTGTGTGTTTCAGAATGGAGGCGTGGTTCAGACGTATGTGGACGGTTGCTGTAAGACATGTGAGTTGTGTGTGTCTGGGGCTGGCTGTGCTTTCTGGGAATGCTGGGGGCTGTTTGGAACAGCATGATGGAGAAGCAATGCTGGGCTTACTACTGTAGCTGCTGGTTGCATATTGTGGTTAGATGCTCCCTGTTGTCCTGGGGGAAATGAGTGCTGCTGTATATATCTCATGGGCCTTTTCATTCTTTTCTTTCAATTTCAATTGTGCTTTTCCTTGTCCTCAATTCTCTCTAAAATACAATGATTGTACATGCTGTAATCTTGGATGAAATGTATAGATTTTAGCTTGAGTTGTCGGAAACAGGGTTTCTGTGACGAAAGCCCAATGAAAGCCAGATTGCTATACAATTCCCCTCTCTATGTGTTCTTAACTCTATATTTGTCTTTTGTGTAATCTGTGGCTCAGGCTGTTTTTTGTGCTATGGGATTGGTGTTTGTGTTTTTTAACTGTCTCTTGTCAAAGCTTGATGCTTTAGGTATAAACAATAACTTTAGCAAATTTGAATGTTGACAACGAGTGATTATGTAAGCTTTAACTAGAATTAGCATAGAAAAGTCATGGGAATTCGTAGGTTAAAAGGTGTGGGAACCCTGTATTTTACAAAATATTTATTTAAAATGCACAAAACGAATGGACAGCCAAATATGTGTGGATTCATAAAAGCATCGTACACCTAAGTAGATCATAGAGACAATTGGCAACAGTGGTCTCCACAATCTATTAAGGCTTATGATGCTTGTGGAAAATGCAACCCTGGCGATATTTCAGTGTTCAAAAGTTTGGGATCGGTAAGCTGTTTTTGTAAGAAGTCTCTAATCACCAAGGCTGCATTTATTTAATCAACAATTCAGTAAAACAGTAATATAGTGAAAATGTTGTTACAATTTGAAATAACTTATATATATATATAAAATATATTTTAAATGTAATTTATTCTTTTGATGGCAAACCAGAATTTTCAGCATCATTAATCCAGTCTTCTCAGTGTCACATGATCCTTCAGAAATCATTCTAATATGCTGATTTGATGCTCAAAAACATTTCTTATTATCAACGTTGAAAACTGTTGTGCTGCTTAAGATTTTTATGGAAACGGTGATCTATTTTTAAGATTATTTGACGAAAGAAAAAAGTTCAAAAGAACAGTATTTATTTGGAATATAAATATTCTGTAACATTATAAATGTCTTTGTCACTTTTGATCAGTTTAATGTGTCCTTGGTGAATAATTTATTTTTTTAATCTGACTGATCCCAAAGCATTTGAATGGTAGTGTATATATTTTTTGCATTACTCATAAACCAAGGAAAGCATATTGGAAAAAGCTGCATGAATCTGTTTTAAGACACAGTTTTCTTTGATTATATTGGCATGGCATGCTTGAGGGATTCAGAGGTGATTTTGAGGAAGAAACTCCACATGTCTGGCATGTGTCTTTGCTGGCTATGTGCTAATAATTTGCTTTCAACAAACTGGTATGTATTTTTTGTGCAAGCGGTGGGTCTGTGCATCTTTTTACGCATGAGGTCACTTGTGGGTGCAGGTTTGTGTGTGTTCGCATTGGTTTGGGGGCTCTTGCGTTTGTGCTGGAAGCTTTACGAGCGACTTCAACCAAATGAGTTTGTTACAGACTTGTGAGTTTGTGAACCTGCCCCTGTGTGTTTCTCAGGTGCTGGACTTGGTTTGTTGCCTTTTTCCGTTAGTCCAGTAACACCCACTGCTAGTACTAACTGTGATACAGGTACTCACTTATCTACTGAATTATCTTCTTTATCTGTGTCTCATAACATTTTTTTTATGTGTGTTGAAGTTTGAGTGAATTGATTAAGTGTGTGAGACGTTTGGGCTATAATAGGAATTCTGTCATAATTTACTCGCCCTCATTTTAGTCAAATTCCTTATACACGTGTTCTGCTGTGGAACACAAAAGGAGTACTTTTGAAGAATATTCATTCTTTTTTATTTTCCCAATATAGTACTGTACCTTACATCTTGAAGCTAAAAAATAATAGAATCAAATTATTCTATTTATTTACAGAAAATCTTGCCTCAGTTCTTAAATGTTATAAAGCCTTGTTTAATTCAAATATGACAAATATTTTGGTGAAAACATGAAATAAACGAATGGAAACGCTTCATTTTACAGTATGTTAACTTGCGTGTACTTACAGTGTACTTACCTAAGTAAGTACTGGGTAATATAAGGTAAGTACATGGGTTAAGGTTAGGTTTAGGGGTAGGTTCAGGGTTAGTACCTAGTTATTACCCAGTTATTGTAATTACTATAATAAGTACATAGTATGTACATGGGGAACAGGACTGTAAAATGAAGCGTTACCAATATTTTTTCTATTTATGGTATGACAACTTTCCTTTTTGTAATTTTTTTTGTGGTTGAGCACCTTCATTGAGCTTTTTGTCTAATTTTTAATTTATTTTATTAAAGCTTTTATGAACTGCTTGGCAAAAAAATAAAAAAGGGCACTGTTGTATTCCATGGAAAAAAGAACAACAAAATGGGTTTCCACAACATGAGGGTGGGTAAATAATGTCAGAATTGTCATATTTTATGAAATATTCCTTTAATTCCTGTACTTGTGAGCATCTGTGTAACATTCAAACACAGGCACAACTGCTTTCCAAAAACACTCATCAGCTGTCCCTCCCACCATCTCAGACACACAGCTGTGAAGTCTTGATTTATTTCCTGTTGAAACCCCCTGATATCTTCAAAACCTGACCTCTGTTTGAACCTCCAGAATCTCAGTGTCAAAATTAATGAGCTGGGAATTTACAACATACACACACACACACTGCCCTCAAAATAATTAAATGCCTTTCATTTTATCATTGTCATACAAACAAAAATTACATATGGGTAAAAGTTCAGTTTTCAATGGTGCCACTCGATCATTTTCAGACAAATGCCACCATGGTAACTAACATGTCAATCAAGTGGAGCCTTGAGCATGTTGTGTTTAATGTGGTTTGATGTGTGTGCGACTCTGCATGTGAGTGGGTTTACTTGACTCATTGTTACAGTCGCATTAACAAAGATTAAACATAACTTGGTTGAGTTGTCAATACAGATCTCATGGATTTTTACGATCTTTAAAGGTCTAGTAGATGAAACGCAGCATTTAGATATCACACACGAGATTTTCTCTTTCTGTCGGGAGTGTGCTACAGATTACACTCAGTTTGTATCACTCAGTTTTCTTAGCACCTCACGAGTACCAAAAAATCGTGCTGATAAAGCAGAGCCCGCCATCGGCAGCAATACCAACACCTGATCACTTTATTTAAAGGAGCAAATTTTCATATTTCATGTTCCTCATTTGTGAAAATTAACTACTGAACTTTTTTTTTAAATGTTTTATTATAATTAAATTTTTTTACAATTATTTCACTATTAATAGAGTGCAACAGTCAGATTCTGGAAGTAAAAACTCCATTCATTTTCTCCATAGGGAAACCGATTTTGAACGATAACTTATAAACCTGTAATAACAGCACTACTGTGAGCTACAAGGTTGTTAATCTATGGTATTTGCTACTGCTGAAGCCGTCAGCCTGCATTATTTAATAATCGTGTTTAACGGTAATTCCTGGTGGAAAAACTACATTACCTATGATGCTGTTGAGAAAAGTAAACCAATCAGAAAGTCAAAAAAGCAACTCACACAAAATAGCTGTTTAGCTCCTCCCACTCCCATTAAGCACTGCGAATGACGGAACCAAGTCGATCTCTCTACACTCAAAATACTGAAATGTTTGTATATATACTGTATATATATGCATATTTTGCAATAAACGCAAATAAATGTTTTTTAGATATGCATTCACCATTTGTAAATGAGTAGTTGTATATTTATCCATCGCTTTTAATTTGATTATGCTGTTTGCAATGCTTCATTGTAGTTCTTTCCCTCCCTGAAGCCGTTAAGTAAACAGTCTTGTACCTTTGTCTTTTTGTCCGATTTTCAAAAACTTTTATGTTTCAAATCAAAGTTTATAGTGTTGTGATTCACCTCGATTGGCTTGGTTCATGGTTTTAACAAAGACTTTTTTGAAATCGCTACTGGAGAAATGAATGGAAAAAAATACTTCTAGATTCAGCGCCGCTGAAAAAGGGGACAACCACTGCTGCATTCTATAATGTTATGGCATAAAACATCAGAAATATTGTAAAGTACTGTATACGTCTGTACATCTATTTAATTTCTTATTGCATGTTCCTGGTCTCAGTGCAAATTATTCATCAGAGCACATTATTCCAAATATTTGTTTTCATAATCCTCAAAATGTAAGAACTTGCCTCACCTCAACTGATATCAAATAGACCTTATGGGCTATTGATTGTTGACAATTATTTTCAAAATATTCAGGCTTAGTTAATGCGGCATTTCTGAAATCATGCCAATAATTAATGCAGTATAATTGAATGTTGGTTAATGTCATGTTACAGCAATACTAGGAAATAACTATAGTCAGTTCCGGATGTATAATTTTTTATTTATTTAATGTGTATGTATTCAATTTTTTTAATACATTTTAAATTGTTATTAATGTTTTATTTAATAATGTTTAATGTTCCTTTAAAAAAAGAAAATGCATGTTTGTGTTCATTTGTAAGTCACAATTTTTCTGTTTGTGTGTGTGTAGGCAAAGAAGATGGTAAAACCTGTAAGAGAGTCGCCATCAGGACCACCATCAGAAAAGATGACTGTAGAAGTAATGCACCTGTGAGTATGAAAGATTCACATTAAAATTGCCATTCCTATTGTTACATATATACATTTTCTGTTCTAATATCTATTATATTAGGTTTGCTTATATTCTTTAATCCAGAGGTCTTCAATCCTGCTCCTGAAGGCCCAAAGCCCTGTAAAGTTTATCCAGCTTGCTTTAGCTTATGATTTTCAAGCGATCCTGAAGAGCTGAATTAGCTGGTTCCGGTGTGTTTGATTAGAGTTGGATCTAAAACAGTGGACAGTAGACTGCCAGAAGCAGGGTTGAAGACCTAAGCTCTAATCTATTCTGTTCCCTCTCCATCCATCCATCCATCGGAGTTGCTAACCTCATCTCTCTTGGTTTTTCTCTTCAGGTGACTGTGTATTCATGTGATGGAAAATGTCCATCTGCCACCATCTTCAATTTTAACATTAACAGTCATGCACGTTTCTGCAAGTGCTGCCGTGAGAACGGCCTACAAAACCGCATTATTCAGCTGTACTGCACTCGAAATGCCACTACGGTGGACTATTACTATCAGGAGCCAATGGACTGCTCATGCCAGTGGAACTGATTCTTTGTGGACTGTGTGCAGTAAAGTTAAGATCTCAGTGAGAGCACTAGCTTGACACAGATTTTGACTGCATATACAGTATAGTACTGTATCTGTAAAACTGCTGACTACTTACACATCACTGTTTTTGTCTTTGATATCTAAAATGTATCTAATACGTTAATCAAACATTCATTAGAATAAGAACAACCAACTGCTGTTAAATTTGTGTATTGTTTAGATTCTAGAGTATTAACATTTAATGACATGCAAATTAGTATTAATATTTTCCATAAACATTTTAAGTAAACTTATACTGTACATCTTAAGATCTTAACTTAACCAAATGCTTTATTTAAATGCAACTTTGCGCTTTTTCTAACAAAATCACATTTCTTATTAATTAGAGGGGGGAAAATGTACGAGCCAGTCTTATGTAGTTATTTGATATTTCAGTAACACTTGCAATAAGGTCCCATTAGTTAATACATTTACTAACATTAACTATCAATGAGCAATACATTTCTTACGGTATTTATTGACCTTTGTTTATGTTAGTTAATAAAAATACAACAGTTTATTGTTAGTTCCTGTTAGCTCAGGTCCATTAAATAATATTAACAGATACAACTTAATTTTTTACTAATGTATTAATAGATTTTGAAATTATATTAACATTAACTGAGTTTAATAAATGCTTAAAAAAATTATATGATCAATTAATTATGACACTATATGCTTTTACATAGCTTTAACTCATCAGAATAAATTAAGCAATTTCAACTTTTTTATAAGTTATACAAGATTCAACTCATTTGCTAAAATCAGTTTAATTTAATTTAAGTTGGAATTACTTAAAGTTGATTGTACTTAAAAAAAGGCAGCACTTTTTTACAGTGTGTTAACAACTGTTAAATAATGTTAGTAATAGGAATCTTAATGTAAAGTGTTACTGATATTATCTGCTTGACAGGCACACACTTCCTGTCACTAGTTGTGTCCTGTCTTAGCCATCTTTCAAAAAACATAACTTGATGAACTTGAATTTTCCATACTATAGCCATAATGTCAAAAATTTGGTTTCTGCTGCAAATGATCAAAATTGTGTAACCCTAAAAAGGATTAGCATTTAATATAATATATCTAAAACCCTGCATGTTATTGTCAATGTTTTTTAAATAATAAAATAAAAATACAAAAAAATTGCACTTTGCAAATCAATCATTTAATGGATTTACCAAGCTATTTTGTAATATACCACTCAATTATCCACCGATTATTATACTGCAGATATTAATAATTTAGAAAATATTTAATCTTTGTGTGTGTGAATATTTAATTTAAGTCATTTCACTGTAAAATTACCAAATGGACTATCAATAAAACTGCAAAAAACAATTGGCATCAATCTTGGCATCCATCACCGGAAGCGTAGGATCTTTACCCTGATCTAATTTCAGAAGTGGTTTATTAACTAGATCAGCCCACGCATGACTTGAGTTATATCCTGCTGAGTTGTGTTTTGCTTTCAAGTCGGATAATTAAAATGTTGGAAAAGTTCCTCTCCTCCCTTGTGTGCATCTGCTGAATCAGAATTTAAAAGAATGTTGCAAGTTCAATACAGTGAACTGTTGATTTCCACAGAAAATAACATTGAGCTTTATTACGAAAAACAGCAGTGTACTGGCAATAAAAATCTGGGGTAGGACATGGTACTGGTATAAAAAAAGTTTACACATTTCAAAAGCTGGAGGAATATACATTTTAAAAAGCTTTATTGCTCAAATAACACATTTTTGTAAATGAATTAATACGTTGCATTCTAACTTCCATTGCAAGTGCATGTAAATGTAACTTGAACCTGAAACATTTCTAAACCTTGCATAATGTTTGTAAATGCCTTATTCTTGACAGCTAATATAAATTGAGTTTTATTCTCAGTGAGTGATGTTATTGTAACCCGTGACACGTGATAACTAGTTTGCATCAAACTTAACTAACCGACCAGTGGGCTCATAAGATTTAGTCCGAGGAGAGAGATAATGCAGCAGTAGTGAACAATCAGACAACAAGATAAGGTAAGAATAAGTTTGAATTTTATATTGAAACAATATAAAATTAAGAGATTAATACAGAAGTTTTTTTTCAAGGTTGTTGATTTTACCCCTCTCTTCCTTTTATCGCTGTTTCTCGTTGTTAAGGTAAGTGGATATTCCTCTTTAGTTTTAAACCATTTAATTGACTCATTTTCTTTATTTTGATACCTTGTTGTTATATTGTAATGATAACTAATCACCTAGTTGAACATGGACTCATAACCTCACACAAATGTAAATAAAAAATAGAAAAGTTAAACAAAAAATAAACAAAAAGAATTTCGTTCACTCTGAACGTAAAATTCCCAGAATTGTCCAAAAGTCTGATGTTTCTCAATGAACAAACCAGGAATGATTCGCACTTCGTTCGATTCACAGGCAGAACGGATCACACTCATCAGCTGAACATCACAGCACTCACATGGAAACAGAATCAGAAGAACAAAAACCTGGCCTTGAAGATACAAGGCCAAAATAGCATTTGACATTATTTACAAATCAATTCAGTTTATACACAACTTCTAATAAAACACAGCAAATAATGTCCATTCATAGAACTCTGTGCAATAAATTGTCTTTGTGCAATAAATAAACTTTTTTTTTTCATACTTGCTTGTAAACATCATATTTGACACACACATTGCACTTCATGGCATTCATTTCACTGAAATGGCCAAATTACGTTTTTCAATTTACACTTAACGCTGTATTTGCCATTAATACTGCACCAAATAAGCAATAATTTGATGTAACACACTTAATATGATCTCTAATGAACCTTATTGAACCATACTAAAATGAAAATTATACACCAAGGAACTCGTTTACATGTACATTGGAATAAACAGGGAAGTTCCAGATGATACACGTTCTCAAAATGTCACTCAAGCATAGACCTCTTCTCCAGTAGCAGTTTTAACATTAAGTGACATGGGCATCTGACGCACAGAAGCCAATGCCACATGTCACTATGCGTATTGGCACATCCGGTCTCCACTGGCATGTGCCAGTGGATAGTGACATGTGTCACTGACATTATTAGCATGTGCCAGTGGATATAGTGACATGTGTCACTGACATTATTAGCATGTGCCAGTGGATAGTGACATGTGTCACTGACATTATTAGCATGTGCCAGTGGATAGTGACATGTGTCACTGACATTATTAGCATGTGCCAGTGGATATAGTGACATGTGTCACTGACATTATTGGCATGTGCCAGTGGATAGTGACATGTGTCACTGACATTATTAGCATGTGCCAGTGGATATAGTGACATGTGTCACTGACATTATTAGCATGTGCCAGTGGATAGTGACATGTGTCACTGACAGTATTAGCATGTGCCAGTGGATATAGTGACATGTGTCACTGACATTATTGGCATGTGCCAGTGGATAGTGACATGTGTCACTGACAGTATTAGCATGTGCCAGTGGATATAGTGACATGTGTCACTGACATTATTAGCATGTGCCAGTGGATATAGTGACATGTGTCACTGACAGTATTAGCATGTGCCAGTGGATATAGTGACATGTGTCACTGACAGTATTAGCATGTGCTAGTAGATAGTGACATGTGTCACTGACATTATTGGCATGTGCCAGTGGATATAGTGACATGTGTCACTGACATTATTAGCATGTGCCAGTGGATAGTGACATGTGTCACTGACAGTATTAGCATGTGCCAGTGGATATAGTGACATGTGTCACTGACAGTATTAGCATGTGCCAGTGGATATAGTGACATGTGTCACTGACAGTATTAGCATGTGCCAGTGGATATAGTGACATGTGTCACTGACATTATTGGCATGTGCCAGTGGATATAGTGACATGTGTCACTGACATTATTAGCATGTGCCAGTGGATAGTGACATGTGTCACTGACAGTATTAGCATGTGCCAGTGGATATAGTGACATGTGTCACTGACATTATTGGCATGTGCCAGTGGATATAGTGACATGTGTCACTGACAGTATTAGCATGTGCCAGTGGATATAGTGACATGTGTCACTGACATTATTGGCATGTGCCAGTGGATATAGTGGCATGTGTCACTGACAGTATTAGCATGTGCCAGTGGATATAGTGACATGTGTCACATTATTAGCATGTGCCAGTGGATATAGTGACGTGTCACTGACATTATTAGCATGTGCCAGTGGATATAGTGACATGTGTCACTGACAGTATTAGCATGTGCCAGTGGATATAGTGACATGTGTCACATTATTAGCATGTGCCAGTGGATATAGTGACGTGTCACTGACATTATTAGCATGTGCCAGTGGATATAGTGACGTGTCACTGACATTATTAGCATGTGCCAGTGGATATAGTGACATGTGTCACTGACATCGCGGAACACTGACACTGTCGTGGAACAGGTTACCGTCTTGTGACACTTCGGTAGTGACTGACAGATGTGCTGAGCAGCTATACTGACGTAATTGTGAAACAAACGCCTATATAAATAGCCTATTTTTTTCTCGAACATGTCAGTTTGTGACATGTTGCGACAGTTGAGGAACATCTACGGGTGGTGTACTTTTCATTTGTTTAATGAAATAAATAAAAAAATAAAAAAATAAAAACAAGTAATCAGAGTCTGATGCCGATATAAATAATTAGTGGATAATATATATATATATATAATATATCAATATTATTGAGCTATAATTTATCTAAGTAAATTATTTACTAATTATAAAATATAAAAAAAGTATTTACTAATTTATAAAATATAAATAAATGATTTACTATTTATTTATATTGAATTCAGACTCTGATTACTTTGTTTTTGCTTATACTCATCTTTTACAAATACTTTAAGCAATTATGTAATAAGAAATAAACCAATTTTTATAAATCCGAACATGCATTCCTTCTGTAGATGTCATAATGTCACATCTACATAATGCTCCGGTATACAGCGTCTACGCTACTGGAGTGTCATAACATACGGCGACATGTACCGCGACACTATCCACTGACACATGTCACAAGTTTTAGAGACTCTGATTACTCGTTTATTTAAATTTAATTTTTGCTACCTTCGTACTGTACAATTGCTACTAAAGACAAATGACAAATACTCATAGCAAATACACCACCTGTAGATGTTCCTCAACTGTCGCAAGTTTCAGGTTATTTTGCGCTGCCCAGTGTGGACTTACTGACACCTACTGGCGTGCATGCAGCATCATGCAAAAATAAAGGTTACAGTAACAGATGCGACTGTTAATGCGCTATTCGTAGTAACTTCTGATTTATTCGTTATGTTTCCTAGGATGGGCAGTTTGCGAGATCAACAACATTGGCATTACGTATTTAACATTCAGTGGCTTATATGCCACTC
This sequence comes from Siphateles boraxobius, assembly GCF_051911475.1. Taxonomy (NCBI): domain Eukaryota; kingdom Metazoa; phylum Chordata; class Actinopteri; order Cypriniformes; family Leuciscidae; genus Siphateles; species Siphateles boraxobius. Next base: position 11,503,315 of record NW_027508931.1, on the reverse strand, counting down.
AGATAGGCTACTGATGTGTCACACTGACATGTTTGAGAAAAAAATACTGACGTTAAAACGTTAAATTGACATATATTTAAAAAAGATCACTTATATAGGCGTTTGTTTCACAATTACGTCAGCATAGCTGCTCAGCTCATCTGTCAATCACTACCAAGGTGTCACAAGACGGCAACCTGTTCTGGGACAGTGTCAGTTTTCCGCAATGTCAGTGACACATGTCACTATCTACTGGCACATGCCAATAATGTCAGTGACACATGTCACTATATCCACTGGCACATGCTAATAATGTCAGTGACACATGTCACTATCTACTAGCACATGCCAAAAATGTCAGTGACACATGTCACTATATCCACTGGCACATGCCAATAATGTCAGTGACACGTCACTATATCCACTGGCACATGCCAATAATGTCAGTGACACATGTCACTATCTACTGGCACATGCCAATAATGTCAGTGACACATGTCACTATCCATTGGCACATGCCAATAATGTCAGTGACACATGTCACTATCTACTGGCACATGCCAATAATGTCAGTGACACATGTCACTATATCCACTGGCACATGCCAATAATGTCAGTGACACATGTCACTATCTACTAGCACATGCCAAAAATGTCAGTGACACATGTCACTATCCACTGGCACATGCCAATAATGTCAGTGACACATGTCACTATATCCACTGGCACATGCCAATAATGTCAGTGACACATGTCACTATATCCACTGGCACATGCCAATAATGTCAGTGACACGTCACTATATCCACTGGCACATGCTAATAATGTGACACATGTCACTATATCCACTGGCACATGCTAATACTGTCAGTGACACATGTCACTATATCCACTGGCACATGCCAATAATGTCAGTGACACATGTCACTATATCCACTGGCACATGCTAATACTGTCAGTGACACATGTCACTATCCATTGGCACATGCCAATAATCTCAGTGACACATGTCACTATATCCACTGGCACATGCTAATAATGTCAGTGACACATGTCACTATCCACTGGCACATGCCAATAATCTCAGTGACACATGTCACTATATCCACTGGCACATGCTAATAATGTCAGTGACACATGTCACTATATCCACTGGCACATGCCAATAATGTCAGTGACACATGTCACTATATCCACTGGCACATGCCAATAATGTCAGTGACACATGTCACTATATCCACTGGCAGATGCTAATAATGTCAGTGACACATGTCACTATCTACTGGCACATGCCAATAATGTCAGTGACACATGTCACTATCCATTGGCACATGCCAATAATGTCAGTGACACATGTCACTATCTACTGGCACATGCCAATAATGTCAGTGACACATGTCACTATCCATTGGCACATGCCAATAATGTCAGTGACACATGTCACTATCTACTGGCACATGCCAATAATGTCAGTGACACATGTCACTATCCATTGGCACATGCCAATAATGTCAGTGACACATGTCACTATCTACTAGCACATGCCAAAAATGTCAGTGACACATGTCACTATCCACTGGCACATGCCAATAATGTCAGTGACACATGTCACTATATCCACTGGCACATGCCAATAATGTCAGTGACACATGTCACTATATCCACTGGCACTTGCCAATAATGTCAGTGACACATGTCACTATATCCACTGGCACATGCCAAAAATGTCAGTGACACAGGTCACTATCCACTGGCACATGCTAATAATGTCAGTGACACATGCCACTATCCACTGACACATGCCAATAATGTCAGTGACACGTGTCACTATATCCATTGGCACATGCTAATAATGTCAGTGACACATGTCACTATCCACTGGCACATGCCAATAATCTCAGTGACACATGTCACTATATCCACTGGCACATGCTAATAATGTCAGTGACACATGTCACTATATCCACTGGCACATGCCAATAATGTCAGTGACACATGTCACTATATCCACTGGCACATGCTAATAATGTCAGTGACACATGTCACTATCTACTGGCACATGCCAATAATGTCAGTGACACATGTCACTATCTACTGGCACATGCCAATAATGTCAGTGACACATGTCACTATCTACTGGCACATGCCAATAATGTCAGACACACATGTCACTATCCACTGGCACATGCCAATAATGTCAGTGACACGTCACTATCTACTGGCACATGCCAATAATGTCAGTGACACATGTCACTATCCACTGGCACATGCCAATAATGTCAGTGACACATATCACTATCGACTGGCACATGCCAATAATGTCAGTGACACATGTCACTATATCCACTGGCACATGCTAATACTGTCAGTGACACATGTCACTATATCCACTGGCACATGCTAATACTGTCAGTGACACATGTCACTATCCATTGGCACATGCCAATAATGTCAGTGACACATGTCACTATCTACTGGCACATGCCAATAATGTCAGTGACACATGTCACTATCGACTGGCACATGCCAATAATGTCAGTGACACATGTCACTATATCCACTGGCACATGCTAATACTGTCAGTGACACATGTCACTATCCATTGGCACATGCCAATAATGTCAGTGACACATGTCACTATCTACTGGCACATGCCAATAATGTCAGTGACACATGTCACTATATCCACTGGCACATGCCAGTGGAGACCGGATGTGCCACCGGATGTGCCAATAGGCATAGTGACATGTGCCATTGGCTTCTGTGCGTCAGATGCCCATGTCACTTAATGTTAATACCCCCTCTCTCATTAACATGCGGTCAACACATAATATGAACAATCTCTTCAACTCATTTTAACTGCTACTTAATTCAACATTATCGTCATATAAATGATTTAGAGACATTTAAACAATTCTTACGTCAGTTCTCAACTCAATTTGAAGCTTCAAATCTCCCGAAGCAGAACAAACATCCGCTCGCGTCAGAAGTTTACATTCAATATTTTAAATATTTCTATTTCTATATAATTAATGAATTTGTTTGCAGTCTTATATTTGTTCTGTCAGCCGTTTTCATACTTTAACTCTGTTGTTCAATTTGAAGTTTATTTTCTTGTCTACTGTACCTGGGTTACATTATACATGTAGGAGTCTGGTGGGTGTTAGTGCGGGAGTTTTGTTTACTTCGCGACTGACCCTACATTACTCCCACGTGCTGGCTCTGTTGAAAATGAAAAATGAAAAGAAAACATGTAGTGGAGAGGCTGATCTGACTGAATGAGACCCAGACGCAGAGCTGCTTTCAAGAGGAGGTGTGGTTGAATTTTCCAGTGTGTTTTGTTATGTTATAAGATGCTTGCCTGGGCATCTGAAGTGGCAGAGGAGGCGTGCCCTCAAGGAATGTTGGGTATTTTTTTTATGTAAACTGAACTGAGCCATTTTTTTGCTCTAAGATGCCACGGAGTGCTCTTGTGACCACAAAGACTGTTTTAGGATGCTGCTAAAGTTTGTAGTGTAGGTTATTATTACAGTGCAAGCTGCAAGACTAAAGACCTTAGTGTTTTACTTTAAGAATATGGTGTAGTCTATGGACACTGGAATTATGGGATGGAGCTCCATGGATAAAGTTCTGGCCTTGATTTGGCAACTTCTGCACTTCTTTCAGGTAACAATTAATTTAAGCAGTTCATTCGAGATGGATCACTTCATCTTCAAGTGCAAAAATGCAATTTTCTGCTGTGAATTAAGAAAAAAAGAAATATGCCTTTCTGAGTTACATAACGAAACCTGTTTATGTTAGAACAAGTCTAAGCTGGAATAGTTATTTAGAAAGCTTTTCAATTTTTTTTTATTTTTTTTTATTTTTTTGTCAAATCAGCTTAGATAATGTGGTTAGATAACATAAGGAGGGCATGTTTGAAAAACAATGATCTGCACCCAATCCCTAGATTTTTCTTTCCTCTTTTTGTCTTTCAGGCTTTCAGTCTTCCATGTCCCAGAAGTCCATCCTCTGTCCATGCACAGGTGGCGTTTCAGTGTTTTCCGTCACAGACAGCTAATTTTTACACACTTTCATTGGGAAACAAGGTGCGAAGCAAACACTATCCCTCTCAAATGCTCACACACATTAATAATATGTTTGATTAATTGAGTTTATCTGTCAGGTGCTGTGCAGTATTCCAGTTTGTGAAGACATGTGTGAGTGTGTGATGACTTTCAGAGGATCACAAGTGCATGAGAAACTGGAATTTAGTCTGCAGTCATACAACAACACAGAACTGCTGGATGCCAAGACTTTCCAACTTGGTAACACGCAGCAGCTTCAACCCAAAAATGAACATAATGTTTTATTTATTTAAATTTTATTCATTGAGATTCTACTTTGTTTTAATACTCTTTCTTTGCTCTATTGTTAGTTCCCCTCCTGAGCTCCTCTTTAAGCATGAAGATCTCATCCACAACTGCCATGTTCAGCTGGTCTACATTAGATGGTGGAAATGTCTTGGATGTTTGTTTGGATGAGCAGTGTTGGGTTGCATCCCATTTTCAGCCATTCCACCAGGTGAAAGGGTTACAGCCCGGACGTCGTTACAATGTCATTGTTAAAAAGAAAACATTCTTCCCTCAACTCCAAATTAACGTTACACAAAGCCTTCAGCTGGCCATAAAGACAGGTATGTGCAAAAACACATATTGTTGGGTCTGTGATGAATTGCTTTTGTTCCTTTATTGCCACTTCATAGTCACTTTAGTTAAAGGTTTCTGCTAAATACATCAAGATAAACGTCTCAAAAGTAAAGTAGACCCAAAATTGTTTTACTGGGCTTGATACTATAAGTGAACCTTTTAGAGTTTCTCAAATACTTTTTACTATGTATTAACAATTAACATTTATTAATGAAACTTGTCGCGGGATTCGAGATTTTTAGTGAATATAAACTTAAATTTCAGTCTATTTCTCACACAAAAATGACAATTGTGACTTGTGAAGTTTTGAGATGTAGTGCAGAAAGACTAAAAACGAGACTAAAACTATTAAACATACTTTTTGTAAATTGAAATGAAACTAAAATAGAATATTAGATGAGAACTTTGTAAAAAGTTAAGTTAATGTATTAAAATCACTAAAACTGAAATAAAAAAATTAGCTAAATAGAAATATATATAAAGAAACTAATAAAAATGACAAAAGCACATACATTTGCTTAAACTAAAATGGAAACTGAAAATATAATATAATAACTCAAAGCTAAATTAAAATGTTAATAAAATGTGATGGTGCTTTTTTGTAATTTTTTGGGACAATATAATATTATATTTGATAGTATAAATCACCATTCACTTTTGTTGAATGAAAAGGTGTAGAGATTAGAGCTCTACATTTGTGTAATCTCCATGTTCTCCAATGTAATCTCCATGAAATAATAAAATATCATGCTGATTTGGAATGACAAATGCTTGAAGAAGATGAAAACTTAAGTAGTAAATAGTATAAAAACTTCTAAAGACACACACATACACTGATGGTGTAACTTGTCCTCCTGCAGGTCAGTGTCCCGCTGGCTGGCTTGCTGTGGGATGGAGCTGTTATAAGGTGAGCCCAATGTTCAAGTCATGGTCTGGAGCGAAGCAAATGTGTGAAAGATCAATCCCAGGGTCACATCTGGCCAACATAAAGACAGATGCAGAGTTTCTGTCCATCACATCCTTCTTAAAGTCCTGTGACCATCTTCTGCTGCTGTGGACGGCTTTGAATGACCGTGAGGTACATCAGACACACATAAACAGTAATGACGTACAGTGTTACGTACCTATATTTTTTAAAGACATGAGTATACAGCAGGTATACTTTGAACAGTGTGCAAATTGTGCAAATGCATATATGAATATGCTTTTTCATAAATTTAAGACATTTTATACAAAATTGGAAATTAAAATGGAAAACAACTAACTTGAGGTCATGTGATGACAATGTAGCATAATAGAGTGCACCAGTGCCCATCCACTCTTTCATTGGCCTTGGTTCCAGAAGGTTTTCTCCCATAATTATTTTTAAATGGTCTTCTTTAAAGAGTTGAACCAAACTAACCAGTTACTAGGTGAATCACAACAACAATAAACTTTCATTTGCAGCATAAAAGTATTTGAAAATCAGAGAAAAAGATACTGACTTTATGGGATTGGGCAGATGCTGAAGATGCTTGTTTTTATTCTCTGATTGGTGGAGCTTTCTTTGCGGAATCATGGGTAATGTAGTTTTTCACCAGGAATTCCACAGTTAACACGGTTCTTTAAAAAAATAAGTTGAAATAATGCAGACTAATGCCGAGAACAAGCTCATAGCTCACAGCAGTCTGTCTTTAATTGTTTATAAGATATCTTTATTGAAAATAAATGGGGGTTTTACTTCCGGAACCAGACTGTTGAATTCTAAAAATGTTTTTTGTTTGTTGCATACTGAAACTTAGGATGAAAAATAGGATGCATAATGTAGTAGCCTATATTCAGCCTCTGTTTTTAATATCTACAGACAGAAGGTGAACTCCGCTGGTCTGATGGCTCCGCCTACAACTTAAATATTGAAGTGACATCATCTCTTGCACCTAATCAAACTGGTTGTGTTGCGATGCAGAAGAATGCCACTGGTGCAGGATACTTCTTTACTGCTTTCCCGTGTTACCTGCAGCTCCCCTATATATGTCAAGAGGAGTGTGAGTGAAGAAGAGAGATAAGGGGGGTATGATTTACACAAGCTGGACATCTTCCTCGATCAACATACACTGTTGTTCTTGGAAAAAGGGGTTGGGTTAGAGTCAGGATTGATTGGATTGATAGGAATGTTGTTCCTGGACCAACAAAGCTTGTTGATCCAGGAATATGTCCTGTTTTGATTAATTAAACTGTGTGATAAGCATTTTCAGGGAAGTACCCTGAGGAAGACTGTATTGCTCAGAGGTTGCTCTTTTATAGCTCTGCATTTTCTTTAAATGAGCTATAATTCAGAAAGCCTTGTTATTAGCAAAATTGGTGGCCATCAAGTGAACTACAGCCAGCAACTTAATGCTTGTGCACGCGCAACGTACAAGAGCCAATATACGCGCGACAAAGTTCCCTTTCGAGAACGTTCACTTCGTATTGCCTAGCTATACGCTATTGGAAAACTCCTTTTCTCGAGAATATTGAAGCCTTTATTTTAAAACGCAGTGCAGCTGCACAGCCAGCACAGCACAAAGCTAACTAGCTGGGTGATTGGCTGGGCTGCGGGAACTGTACGAACCTATAGTGAAGTGGCGAGGACGAGCGATTCTATCAGGACGCTTCCCACCTCATGAGCGCCAAAGCGTGCCAGAATGGGCGTGGCTACTGACTATAAGCGGCCCATTTCGCCATAGGAATCAGAATCTCCTTAATCTCCTTCAGCGAACTCTCTTGGCTGATTCTCCTGCTGAAGCCTTCGCCGTTGACAAGCCCGAGCAGCGGAACGAGCGACTCTGCATAGCAGTTCAGCGGACGGCGGCTTCCTGTTTGAAGCTTCTCGATTTAACACCGCCTCTTCTGATTCGCCGTTCTCCAGCAGCCATCCGGCGAAAACCGCTAATATCCTTTGAAAACGCACATTGTGCTCGCTGCTACGACACTCTGTCAAAAGAGCAAAAAATTCCAAATGGCACGTCCAGATTGTGCTTCATGCAGAGCCCATCTGCATGACGCGGATGGACACAGTGAGTGTTTAATGCCTGGGATCCGGCCATGTGGAAGCTGCACTCACCAAGGGTGGATGCTCTCACTGCGAGAGTATGCAGCTCTCTACCCTGCGCTCGCGGCTTCTCAGAGGGCGGCCCCGCCCCGCCCCTTGTGCCCTCCCGTTTCCGAAGGATGCCTGAGCGAGTCAAGACAATTGAGCCCACGTCTGCCCCGTCCCCCAACCAGCGCCCAACTCGGCAAGCGGCCGGTCTCGTCTCATTTGGTGGATCGGAGGAGGTAGGCGATGACAGCCTTTCTTTGGCTGCATTTGAGGGCGAGGAGTGGTTGGGCTCAGTTGTTGACCCCGTCCACCTATCTCAGTCCAGCGGAAGTGACACCAGAGCAAACTTCTCCGTGTACTCACGAGGGCCGTTGAAGACCTCGGTCTCGAGTGGTCTTTTCCTAAGGAGCCCACCAAGAGCCGGCTCAAGGAGTGGTTCCTGCCGGGGCGCCAGCAGGTCCCTCATAAAAGACCAACACTGTTGAGACGGCCATACAGGATACTAACAACAAAAACAAATCCTCGCGCAAATTCAGCCAGGGGATTGGTTTTTGTCAGTGGTTCTGAAAGATGCTTACTTTCATATCCAGATAGCTCCCCATCACAGGCCATTCTTGAGATTCACCTTCGAGGGGCAGACTTATCAGTACACAGTCCTACCATTCAGGCTGTCACTGGCACCTCGTACGTTTACAAAATGAATAGACGCAGCACTCTCCCCCCAAGACAGCGGGGAATGTGAATTCTGGATTACCTGGACGATTTACTCGTTCTGGCCCAATTGAAGGCCGAGTTAAAAGCCCACAGATCCTGGCTCCTCAGTCTTCTAGAATGCCTTGGGCTCTGGATCAATTTTTGCAAGAGTGTACTGTCCCCCAACCTCCCTGGGAACAGTTAGTTATCGACTGTCCAGATGAGAGCTTGGCTCACGCCAGACCACACTCCCTCCATCCAGCAGCTAGCTGCTTCATTCAGAGCGGGTTCTCTCAGACCTCTCAGAACGTTTCAAAGGGCACTGGGCCTTATGGCGTCAGCATCGTCAGTACTCCAGCTAGATCTACTGCATATGCATCCCCTTCAGCGTTGGCTGAAGCCCCGAGTCCCAGCTCATGCGTGGCGATCAGGCCACCTGAGCATCAGGGTGGACCTTGGCTGTATCAAAGCCTTGGCCCCTTGAAAAATCACCAGCTGGTACCAATCTGGTGTAAGCATGGGTCTAGTCTCGAGGAGGATGGTAATTTTAAAAGATGCCTCCAACCTGGGTTGGGGGGCATTGTATGAGGGCAAGCCAACCTCCGGCTTCTGGTCGACCTCGGAGAAGCGCCTACATATCAACTGCCTCAAAATGAGAGTGGTCTTTCTAGCCCTGAAAACCTTCCTACCGTACCTGGCGGGACACCACGTCTTGGTCCGGACGGGCAACATTTGCAGGGGTGTCATACATAAATCGTCAGGGTGGCCTAAGGTTGCACAACCTGGTGCTATGGTGCTTTATTAATCCCCTTTCTTAGCATGACACATTGACATTACAGTACAGAATAGCTCTTTTGGCATTACACTGAACATTGTATAAGCATTTAATGTGTCATAGAACAAAATAGAGGCTTTCAGGAGAGTGAGTAACTGTAGTACTGTATCTTTTTGATTTTCCTGGCAAAAACGTCCCGAGTCCTTGACATAAAAATCTGTCTACTCTAGGCTTTCATAGACAACCTATGAGGTTGAGGAAGGTCTTGTTTTTCAAGTTTCCTTACAAGCTGTCCACACACTGGCAAATAAAGGCGATTTAATAAATGACATATAGCCTCTTTAACTATAAACTTTGTCTCAGATGTTTCTCCGGCATCATTAGAAGAACATTTCTCATAGGGGGTGGTGGTGGCGCAGTGGATAAGACACATGCCTTTGGTGTGAGAGACCTGGGTTCGAATCCACTGTGAGACACCAATGTGTCCCTGAGCAAGACACTTAACCCCTAGTCGCTCCAGAGGCGTGCGACCTCTGACAAATAGCAATTGTAAGTCGCTTTGGATAAAAGCGTCAGCTAAATGAATAAATGTAAATGTAAATGTAGAAGAATTAAAAGTTGACTCGAATGAGACAAATGGTGACATACAATACAATTATAAAGCCATAAAATAAATGTGGATCAGAGTTATTATTAAGTAAATCTAAGACGAAAACATTTACAAATAATTTTTGTGAAAGCTGAAATAATATATAAATATTAGATGAAACATTTAAACTTAAAAAACTTAAATTAAAATTACAAATGTTGCCTTGGCAACTAACTGAAATAAGTTAAGTGTAAGTACTGAAATTACTAAAACTGAAATGAAAATTAAGCTCATTTAAAAAATATATTAAAAACGTATTAAAATGACAAAAGCACTTAATGAAAACCTAAAAATGTAAGATAATTCAAAATATTATTAAAACAAAATAACTAACGTTGGTTGCATAGCTGAGATTATTTGGGTTTACAACAATTCGATTCGAAATGTTAAGTTCATATTTAGGTCTCTGACTTTTGATTGTAGACGTTGGTGTCTTGGAAGATCTGAGCACAGTTTGAGATGTTGAGAACTTTTCTGAAACTGTAGAGTATATCCATGAGATGAGAGACTGACTCCTGAAATCTTTTTGTAAGGAGAAAAAAATTGAGAAGCAGTGGGCCAAAATGACACCTTCAGCCCATCTCTGAGACTATATTTCGTTGGGTTATAGTACACTGTGATGTCCAATTGTAAAGGGGCAATTGGAAGGACCCTTCTTTAAACTAAAATGACAAATGGGACACCCAGTGGTCTTGTGGACAAAATTGCTGGTCCACTTGAAATGTGACAACTGGTATAGGTATTTGCAGTAAAATCTCCATTTACTCTTCATTTATTTTAATTGCTGTCTAAGAGATAACAATATTTGAGATTTCATTTGTGGCTTTCTTTTAGAAAAAATCTTATATATGTGTTTCTGTTACAGTGTTGCAGAGCAGTAATGAATTGCTGTTCCTGGAGAGTTTGTGTGAGACAGAAGCAGTATTTATCTGGTCTAATGAATCTCTCCTTGACTTATCTGCTGGTTTTTCACTTGCTCTACAATCAGAAGATGACTCAATGGATGGAACCATGTCAAATAGGCCCCTCATAAACACTCAAAGCAGAGTGAGAGTTCAAGGTCTCTCTCCTGGACACGTCTATCATTTCTCACTGGTTCTTACACGCCCCAGTGGGGCGTCTCAGACACTTGGACCCATTTTTATCTTCAATACAAGCAAGTTTTTACATCTACAGTACCAACAGACATTAAAGGAATGGTTTACCCAAAAAATAACATGTTTTGTTTGTTTGTTTAATGTTGCAGAGCCAAATCCTCCTCAGAATCTCACAATGACAGCTGTTACGTCCAGTCAGATTGCAGTGTATTGGACCGCCCCTGATTCTACCCAGAATGCTCTATTCAAGCAATACATCCTGCACTGGGTGGATCTGTCCTCTGGCAGAAGCCATTCTATTCGGTTGGACAAGACAAATCAGAGCGCTGTGATTGGTGGGTTGAAGGCGTATCATGCTTACAAGATCACAGTTTTGTCTGTCACTGCTCAAGATGTGGAAAGCAATGACAGTATGTCCGTGACTGCCATCACAGGTAGGTTTTGCACAAAAAAAAAAAAGTGTTTAGGAGATACTGAGGGGTGAATTCATTTTTGTGTGCAGCATTTACATCCAGATCTGTCTTATCAACATGCCAAGCACAGCTCAACTTAACAAAAACGCTTTACACACGATAGCACTGTGCAAACTCACCTATTGTGTGTGTGTGTGTGTGTGTGTCTGTGTCTGTGTCTGTGTCTGTGTCTGTTTGGTCCTGGTAAACCCTACATTAATGGTGAGGACATTTTTTTATTCCCCATGAGGAAAACAGCTAATAAATCACACTAAGTTATGTTATTTGAAAATGTAAAAGTGCAGAAAGTTTTTTGTGATGGGTAGGTTTAGGTAAGGGGAATAGAATCAAATATACAGTTTGTACAGTATAAAAATCATTACGTCTATGTAAAGTCCCCATATAACATGAAAACCCAATGTGTGTTTGTGTGTGTTTCAGTCAATTTTGTGTAGGTAGACATCCTAGTTTTATTTAAAGAATTGTGCGTGTAATGATTTAATAACACTGTTAAATATAATCTTTAGCAAATCTCAAAATGAATATCCATTTTTTACACTGTACATTATAATGTTGTGATGTCTAATTTCACTGGTAGCATTCAAAACATTTGACTTTGTGTTTTATTTATTTAGACTAAATTGTATAGAATATTATTATCAGCCAGCCAATTATCAGGTTCAGCCAGAATTTTTTGAATGCTGCATCCCTAAATTTGGAAAATTTCAGTGTATAGGTCAGATGTCAATTTATACCGTCTTGTCCTAATTAACCCTGCCACCTTGTTTGGTGCAAATACCTTATTTTCATATTGGTTTACTGAATGAGGTGATAAAACAGTGTAGGCAATGATTGAAAATAAGCAGATGCTTATTAATTTGGTTTTAATAATTTGGGTTTTCACCCGGTTATGGAGATCGTCTCAGGTTACGACTGTAACCCTTGTTCCCTGAGAAAGGAACTAGATACTGCCTCGGTGACGACACTATGGGTAACACCGTCTGAAGCATGAATGAAACTAATCTAATCCTATTGGCGTTGCGTGATGACGTAGCGTGTGACGGCATACACGAAAGCTACAAAGCGACACTGGCACACAACAGTGTTAGCTTCGCGATGAAGCAAGCCGCTCCCAGGCAGGAGGAGGTGTATCAAAGGGACGCAGTGTCTCGTTCCCTTCTCAGGGAACAAGGGGTACAGTCGTAACCCGAGACGTTCCCTTTCGAGGGAACTCGCACTGCGTCGATGACGACACTATGGGGAATGAAATACCTACTATGCCACAACGAAACCTGCCTCTCCCAGTGTGAAGCTGTCTCAGGCACAACTAGCACGAGAGCACTCGTGCGCCTGGTGTAGAGGGGAGGTCCAGACTATGAAATCGCATGAAATGTGTGCCAAGTGGCCCAGCTAGCCGCATCACATACCTAATGAATTGGTGCCCCTGAAAGGAGGGCTCTAGAGGACGCCATGCCTCTGGTAGAGTGATCCCTAGCGGCCAAAGGTGAAGGCAAACTGCGCACCTGATAGGCCAGGGAAATAGCCTGAACAAGTTACTGTTACTGATGGTCTGTTTGGATGCGGGAAGCCCCTTCTTGGGCGACCCGAAACACACCAGCAACTGGTCAGCCTTCCTCCACTGAGAAGACCTCTGAACATAGATGTTTAGTACTCTGACAGGGCAGAGTAAATGAAGTTTCCCATCTTCTGCCGTCACATGAGGTGGGGGAAGAAATGCCTGCAGAACCGTCAACCTCGCCATATTAGATGGCACCTTAGGGACATAGCCCGGTCTAGGGTGCAAGATGGCCTTAATTCTCCCAGGAGCAAACTCCAGGCACTGCGGATATATGGTGAGCACCTGGAGATCTCCTACTCTCTTAAGAGAGGTGATGGCAAGGAGAAAGACCACCTTAAGCGACAGGTTCTTGGCCTCAGCCAACTCCAGAGGTTCGAAGGGGGCCTCAACCAGCCTTTCGTGAACCACTGCCAGGTCCCATGTGGACTCTGGTCCGAGTTGCAGGTCTCATCCATCAGGCCCCATGGAGGAAACGAACGACCAACTGATATCTTCCTAGAGGCCCATCACTCAGAGGAGTGTGGAAAGCCGCAATGGCAGCCACGTACACCTTGAGTGTGGACGGGGTAAGACCAGCATAGAAGCTTACACATAAGTCAGCACATAAGCATTGAAGTCTACACATAAGCATTGAAGTCTACACATAAGTCAGCACATAAGACCAGCGGTTTGGGAGAAACTCCAGCACTGAAGCCACCGGGCAGTTAACTGGGTCCATGCGATCTCAGACCCCCCTGGTGGTTTAAATAGAACACCACTGACATATTGTCTGTTCTCACAAGAACGTGATTCAATTCAATTCAAATTTATTTGTATAGCGCTTTTCACAATACACATTGTCTCAAAGCAGCTTTACAGAAATTGCATTTCGGAAATGTACATAGAAAAATACAGTTAGTTAATCATGTATTAATTTATGGCATAACATATCGCCGGCTTTGAGTCGTCTCTTCACAGGCGTCGAGTCGTCTCTTCACAGGCGTTGGGGCATCTGAAGTCTCCGTGAGAGGCTGGATACAAACTGGAGCTGACGAACGCTATTTACCTCGGGACTAGCGTCCCGAGATAACAGCAGAAAGGCAGATGGGAAATAATTAGCATAGCTGATGTTCATAATGTTAATGCATTCGAACTGATTCAGCAGTAGTATCAAAGGTTAAGCATTAAGTGAATGCTTGGTTAAAGAGATGCGTCTTTAATCTAGTTTTAAACTGGGACAGCGAGTCTGAGTCTCGTACAATATCAGGAAGGCTATTCCAGAGTATAGGAGCTAAATGCGAGAACGCCCTCCCTCCTTTAGTGGACTTAGATATCCTAGGAATGACCAGAAGCCTCGATTTTAGTGATCTTAAAGAGCGCGATGGATTGTATGGCGATAGAAGGTCTGTTAAATACACAGGAGCTAAACCATTTAGGGCTTTATAGGTCAGTAGGAATACTTTGTAATTGATACGTAACTTAATAGGTAACCAGTGTAGAGATGATAAAATAGGTGTTATATGATCATATTTTCTTGATCTAGTAAGAACTCTAGCAGCTGCATTTTGCACTAACTGTAGCTTGTTGATTGAGGATGCAGGACAGCCAGCTAATAAAGCATTACAGTAATCTAGTCTCGAGGTCATGAATGCATGAACTAACTTTTCTGCATCAGAAACAGATAGCATGTTGCGTAGCTTAGCAATGTTTCTAAGGTGGAAAAAGGCTGTTCTTGTAATATATGAAATATGATTTTCGAAAGTCAAGTTGCGGTCTAGTATAACACCCAGGTCTTTTACTGTAGTGGATAAAGTAACAGGACATCCTTCTAAATTAAAGTTGTATTGTAAGGGATTTCGTGGGTAGTTTTTTGGACCAATAAGTAGTACCTCCGTTTTATCTGAATTTAATAGCAGGAAATTACACGTCATCCAGCATTTTATATCATTTAGACACTCTGTCAATTTAGATAAGTTAGTGTTTTCATCTGGTCGTGATGAGATATATAATTGAGTGTCATCAGCATAACAGTGGAAATTAATTCCATGTTTTCTTATAGTATTACCAAGTGGCAGCATATATATTGAGAATAGCAGAGGGCCTAACACCGATCCTTGCGGCACTCCATAGTCTACTGACGTTATCTTTGATTTTTCCCCATTTAAACAGACAAAATGGTAACGGTCTGATAAGTACGATCTAAACCAGCTTAATGCCTGTCCCTGAACACCAGTGTAGTTTTGTAGTCGATCCAAGAGTATTTTATGATCGATAGCATCGAACGCAGCACTAAGATCGAGTAGAACTAGTATTGAGATACAGCCTTGGTCAGAAGCTAAAAGTAAATCATTTGTAATTTTAACTAGCGCAGTTTCTGTGCTATGATGCGGTCTGAATCCCGACTGGAATTTTTCATAGATATCATTTTCTTGTAAGAAAGAGCACAATTGAGCGGACACAATTTTTTCTAGTATTTTAGACATAAATGGAAGATTTGAGATGGGTCTGTAATTTGCTAAGTTATTTGGATCTAATTGCGGTTTCTTAATGAGAGGTTGTATTACTGCCAGCTTGAATATTTTTGGAACATGACCTAAAAATAAAGACGAGTTAATAATATTAAGAAGAGGCTCTTCGACTACAGGTAACACTTCTTTCAGTAGTTTAGTGGGTATTGGATCTAATAAACATGTTGTTGGTTTAGATGCAATGATAAGTTTATTTAGCTCTTCCTGTCCTATAGTTGTAAAGCGGTGTAGTTGTTCTAGAGGGGACATAATTGAGGCTGAATCATAAGACATCATAGAGGATTGTATATTTACAATTGTGTTTCGGATGCTTTCTATTTTCTCATTGAAGTAATTCATAAAATCATTACTACTATATTGTAATGGAATATTTTGCTCTGGTGATGTTTGTTTATTTGTTAGTCTAGCCACGGTGTTGAATAAAAACCTTGGATTATTTTGGTTATTTTCTATTAGTTTGCGGAGATGCTCAGCCCTGGCTGCTTTTAGAGCCTTTTTATAACGTGACATACTGTCTTTCCACGCGATTCTAAAGACCTCTAAATTAGTTTGTTTCCATTTACGCTCTAAGTTACGAGTTTCTCTCTTTATTGCATGCGTAGCACTGTTGTACCATGGTGCTTTAGTTTTCTCTCTAACCTTTTTTAATCTAATTGGTGCAACAATATCTAGTGTACTAGAGAACATGGTGCTCAAACTGCTAGTCATTTCCTCTAGTTCATCTGTTTGTTTGGGTGCACTGCGCAGCTGAGATAGATCAGGTAAGCTATTTGAGAATCTATCTATAGTGGTTGGAAGGATTGTTCTGCCTGGTCTATAACGTGGCGCAACATGACAAATTTCAGCAGTACGTATTATACAAGTTACCATGTAATGATCAGTGAGATCATCACTTTGCGGTATAATATTTATATCAGTTGGATTGGTTCCATATGATATAATTAAATCTAGTGTATGATTTAGACGATGAGTGGGACCACTGACGTTTTGCGTGACCCCAAAGGAGTTTAATAAATCTGTAAACGCAGTCCCTAACGCATCATTTGTATTATCTACGTGTATGTTAAAGTCTCCAACAATTATTGCTTTATCGACATTGACCAATAGATCTGAGAGAAAGTATGCAAACTCTTTTAGGAAGTCAGCATAGGGCCCTGGAGGTCTATATAGGGTAGCCAAGGCTAGAGATAATATGGATTTGTTTCTTGCATCTAAGAGCGTAACATTTAGCACAAGTACTTCAAACGAATTAAACCTGTGACCTGTTTTCTGAGTAACATTAAGAATATCTCTATAGATTGTTGCAACACCGCCGCCACGACCGATCAGACGGGGCTCATGCTTATAACAGTATCCTGGTGGAGTAGACTCATTTAGACCGAAATAATCATTTGGTTTAAGCCAGGTTTCAGTAAGGCAAAGTACATCGAAACTATTATCTGTGACCATTTCATTTACAATAACCGCCTTAGGTGTGATTGATCTAATGTTTAGAAGACCTAGCTTTAGAAATAGTTTTTGTTCACTGATATTTAGATTTTCTGGTTTAATTACAATAAGATTTTTGCTAGATCCTACACTAGATTTATTGTTTGGCCTCACTAAGCGAGGAATAGACACAGTTTCTATATAATGTTCTACACTACTTATATCAATTAAGTTGGGACAGCAAAGACTGTGATTTGGACTTTGACTTACTAGTCATATGGTGTGTAACGTCTTGGAGATGTTGTCCGACAGAACAGCCGCTCCGATTCTGCTGGGGTGCAGGCCATCAGCACGGTAGAGCCTAGGTCGCTCCCAGAACAGATTCCAATTATTTACAAAGAGCAGTTTCTGTTCATTACACCATGACATTAACCATTCATTTAGAGCAAATAATCTACTGAACCTTTCTTGTCCTAGTCGGTACGTGGGAAGCGGTCCAGACACGATGATCGTTGCTTCAGGCGATGTGCTGCGAACCGTCTCGATCAGGCTTCTGTAGTCCTTCTTCAGAACCTCCGTCTGCCGCAGCCTGATGTCGTTCGTCCCCGCGTGTAGGACCACAGCTCCGACGCGCTCGTCACCGTTCAGGATCTCGGGAATCTGTGCAGCGACATCAAGAACACGAGCACCAGGAAAGCAGTGAGTGCGCACCTTACGCTTACCTGAGGTAGCACGGACATGACGGACCATGGAAGTGCCGATGATCACGGCGGCGTCACGTTCCGGCTCGCGAAGAGGGGAGAAGCGGTTCCGGGTGGAGATCTCGAAGACCGGGAGGGGCGGGGAAGTCCTTGGTCTGGTCCTGGCTCGTGTCTTCCGCTGTGGGATCACCCAGGGTCCATGGTGTTGCCTCGGTGCCGGAGTGAATGAAGGCAGAGATGATCGCGTCCTCCTGGGCAGAGAAACGCACGGAGTAGACGAAGTCGGAGTCAAAAAGTTACTAACCACTGACTTGTGAGCATCGGCGCGTGATGTTTCAAGCGTTGATCGCCGATCTCGCAGCTCGGCTTGCTTCACCAGCAAAACGCGGATCTGTTTCTCCACCGACTCCAGCTCCAATCGTACCGAAACCAGCTCGAATGTGTCCTCACCTGCACTCAGAGGTAACGTTAGACACACATCCGATATGTTCGCCATTATAACAGATGAACAGTAAATTAGTAGTGATACTACCAATATCACTACTAATTTAGGACTGAAATGATGGATATAACCCGTATCCTTTCAGTCAAACGGGTGTAAAATGAGAGGGTCGATAGGCGCGAGGCCACGCGTGAAATGCTAGCGGGCTAAAGGCTAGTAGCCGAGATACGGAAAGTTGGATCTAAGTAGCGATATCAAAGCAATCCGATTGTTTTTTATAAGGAATAGTGTCGAGGATAAGTTCACATGATATAAAAATAGAAAGTGCTTGTTTATAAATGAGTGGTAAAGAAGAAAATCAGGGATTAATGAATCAATTCGACGGAGCTCCAAACACAAACACAGATCGCACGCGCATGCGCAAAACATGAGTCTGATGACCTTTGAGGTCTGGTAGGAAGCTCCTCAGAGCCCGGAAGACCGCCAACATCTCTAAGCAGTTTATGTGCCAAGAAGAATGCTGGTCCTGCCACAGACCTCTTGTAAAGTGGCCGTCCATGACCGCGCCCCAGCCCTTGAGGGATGCGTCTGTCGAACCGGCTTTCCGGCGATGTGATGCTCCCAACACAGGACCTTGGGACAGAAACCAAGGTTTCTTCCACATTGATAGGTAGGCATCTGCGCGTAACCCTTATCATGTGGAACGGATTTCCCCTCGGGGAAAACCCCTTGGTTTTCAACCACCACTTTAGGGCTCTCATGTGCAACAGGCCAAAAGATATCACGTTGGACACAGCTGCCATGAGCCCCAAGAGTCTCTGGAACTGTTTTACAGTGATGGCACAGCCTAGCTTTATCCTGGTCACCATGGTTAGGATGGACTCGATACGTGCAGGAGACATTAGTGCCTGCATTGTAGTCAAGTCCCACACCACCCCCAGGAACGTGGTCTGCTGGGTGGGTGTCAACACACTCTTTTTCGTGTTGAGTCTCAACCCCAAAGCTCTGAATGTGGCCAAGGACAACATCTCAATGTCGAACTGCCAATACTCGAGACTGGGCCAAAATGAGCCATTCATCGATGTAGTTTAGCACACGGATGACCTGGAACCTCAACTGGGCCATGGCTTCATCCATGTACTTGGTGGTGCAAGGGGAGAGTGCTAGGCCGAATGGAAGAACCCAAATATTAGATGGCACGTGACCATCAGAGGTCTCATATGAGTTAGGACCTCTTTCCCTTTGCCTTCCTGGCCTGAAAGACGGTCCTCAGATCCGCCTTCTCGGGAGGCTGTGGGTGAGAGTGCCGCCTAGAGTCCCAAGCTCGTTGAGGGGGACCTCTAGAAGCAACACTCTCCTTTTGGCCCTGCCGGTATGAGAGGCTCGATGACGGCTGAGGCTCCCCCCTGGCGGCAGCCTTTTTGGACCTTGAACGTTGAGGGAGATACTGCCTGAATGCTGCACTCTGTTTCTTCGTCTCATGGAACCTATCGATGACCACATTAACAGCGTGGCCGAACAGGCCAGTAGACGAAACAGGGGCTTCAAGGAGGAAAGCCCTGTCCTTTTCCTTGTTACCCAACAGATTAAGCCACAGATCCCTCTCCGTGGCCTGGCCGGCTTCATCAAATACAGCCAGGCGTGAGCGCAGCACTCTGATCGATTGTGCTTCACAGTGGCCGCAAGCAGCCCCCTCAAGGGCTGCCTGGGCGTACTACTCTCCCAAACAGTTCACACACATATCATATCATACAGCTTCCGTGTATGCCGTCACACGCTATGTTATCACGCAACGGCAATAGGATTGGATTCGTTTCATTCATGCTTCCGACGCGTTGCGCTAAGTGTTCCCCATAGTGTCGTCATCAACGCAGTGCGAGTTCCCTCGAAAGGGAACTACATAGATGTTTTGTGTGTTGATGTCTGTGTGTTTTAGAGGTTAGTCCTCCACGCAAGGTCTCAGTTGATGCTGTGGGTCTGGAGAACGTGACTGTGTGCTGGTGGTCTTCACCTGATGAGGAAGTTGATGAATATTACATCCGACTCCTCCCACTAACAAATCAAGCCCAGACTAGAGAGTTCTGGGTAAATAGCTCCACCTGCGTCTCTCTAGCACAGCTCAAACCAGGTGGGACGTATGAAGTGGGAGTGGCTGCAGTGAAGGACAAAAACAGAAGCACAGCAATTACCATACGAAAGACTCTGAGTATGATTAGTTTGTTTTTATCTTCCTTTTCCTTCATTTCCCTTATGATGCCTCTTTCTCAGTCTATAATATGTATTTTTATGCTTGTTTCAGAACCTGATAGTATCCAGATAGCTGTCCCGTATAGAGTTGGCACACATTTTGTGGAGCTCTTTGTGCAGATGCCCAGAAACAGCATTTATGACGGCATCACCATTACTTACCAAAATAATCAATCCTGGACGCCAGTGTCCAAAGACAGCACCAAAGTGGTAGTCGACAACCTGAATCCCGGGACGCAGTATAACTTTTATGTGTTTGTGACCAGCAGAGACACAAGCAGTGACGGTTTTGCTTTACCACCTGTGAGCACCTGTGAGAAAACATTTGAGAAACTTTTATTCTTATTGCTCACATAAGTACTGTACCAGTTAAAAGTTTGCAATCATTCAGATTTTTGAAATGTTTTTGAAAGATGTCCCTTATTCTCACCAAGGCTGCAATTGTTTGATCAAAAATACAGCAAAAACTGTAATATTGTGAAATGTTATTAGAATTTAAAATAACAGTTTTCTATTTTAATATGTTTGTTTTAAACATGTAATTTATTCCTGTGATGGCAAAGCTGAATTTACAGAATCATTACTGACGGTCTTCAGTGTCACATGATCATTCAGAAATCATTCTAATATGTTGCTCAATACTAAGAAATGTTTCTTGAGCGTCAAATCAAAAATGTTATTTTATTTTATTTTATTCCGAATAATCTTCAGTGTCACATGATCCTTCAGAAATCATTCATGCTGATTTAGTGCTCAAGAAACATTTCTCATAATAAGATGAAATTTTGATCAAATAAATGCATCTTTTGTAAGCATGAGACTTCTTTCAAAAACATCTTAATGATTCCAAGTTTTTGACTAATAGTGAATCAAAATATGAGCATACTGCACCGTCAATTATTTATAATTTTTTTTACAAATATGAAACCAAATGCTGTTACCAAAAAGGTGCAAATAATGCTACATTGATGTCACATGACCTCGTAACGTATATTTAATTCAGTATCAGTTAAAATTTTGAAAATAAAAACAGTTTATTTTAAATTTTAGCAGTTTTGCACAATATGCACCATGCTTCAGAAATGATGCGTGTAGAATGGTAGTATGCTATTCCAAAAATAGTCAGAGTCTCTGGGACTTAATTTGAATGTGTTTTTATCTATTTACAGGTTTGGCTCCTCCCACTCATGTGCATGCTGGTGTTGTGACTGACAGCTCTATAGAGCTCTTGTGGGACAGGGCTGAGGGGGACGGTCACCATTATGAGGCGCTGTGTATGAACTGCGCTGATACTTCCATGGTATGATTCTGTGTTTGTGAGTACACATCCTGTGTATGTCTGTTTTCTTCGAAGTAACAGATCAGGTTGAAATAATTTCTTGAGTGGATGACCTCATACAGTGCGGCATTTGATGGACAAAAAAGTGCCTTGCTCATATGCAACAATCACCATCATCATTGTGAAACTAAAGTGAAATTCTGCACAGAAGATTTTGAAGTCAATGTTTTATGCTGTCCTTAAATAATATATACTCAATCGAGGAGAAACAGTTTGTTTACTACTTTCTTGTGTGTATTTTTTAGGTGCAGAAGGTAGTTGATACTAGAGCAGTCTTTAAAGACGTGATAGCAGGAAAGCTATGCAACTTTTTAGTTCGAACAGAGAAGGAATTTTTCAGAGACAGTCCAGCAGTGATTATCGCCATCAGAGCTGGTAAGCCTACATTCACAAAGGCTTAAAAGTGGGGTCAGTAAGAATTATTTTATTCAGCAAGAATGCATTTACTTGATCAAAAGTGACATGCAATAAAGAATTTTACATTGTTACAAAATATTTCTATTTCAAATAAATCATGTTTGAACTTTCTATTCATCAAAAAAATAATTAAAAATCCTGAACAAAAAATGTCACAGTTTGCATAAAATATTAAGCAGCACAACTGTTTTCAACATTGATAATTTTAAGAAATCTTTCTTGTGCAGTAAATCGTACTCGGTTACGTACGTAACCTCGGTTCTCTCTAGAAGAGGGAGCGAGTATTGCATAAGTTGCTTACGCTACGGGTAAAGCCATCTTTCCTCGAGATATGAAGCCAAAAAAATTATCCTTAATTTTGTATTTATTGTCAATGCAGTGCAGCAGCTAGCAGACCTAGAGCAGGCTGTCTAGCATGCTCATTTGCTGCTCTGCGGCTACGGCAGCAGCCTACCACTGAGCCTGGCATGACGTCACGCCCAATGAGGGCGCTTCGCTCCCTTTACGCTCCCCAGAATGGGGGTGGCTTAGCGTATAAAAGTGCGTCTCGGAGGCTGCTTCTCTGGTTTTTATTGACTGAAGCGAAAGTCGCTTGTGGCGCCAGCACGGCAGGTTATGCAATACTCGTTCCCTCTTCTAGAGAGAACCGAGGTTACGTACGTAACCGAGTACGTTCTCTTACGAGAGGTTCTCTCGTATTGCGTAAGTTGATTATGCTACGGGAACCCCTTGTCAATGCCGTGCGCGGCAAGCATCCACTTCATGAGTCCCAGGGAATCCCGGGGAACATAGATAAGTGGGAATCAGGAGGCCAGCAACGCGGGCCAGCACATGTACATAAGAACCCATAGGGAATACAGAGTGGCATTGCCGGTCTGTATAAAGCATATCAACCCACATAGTGCAGCTCAACCAGGAGAGCTAAGTTACGTGAGAGTAATCCGTGCACGATCAGATCTGGGCAGAACATGCATCCCACTCATACTCACAGAAGTCTAGCCTGCAAGGCAGGAAGTTCCAGGTTATAAAACCTAACAAATGTGGACGGGGAGGCCCAGCCCGCCGCCTCACTAATGTCATGAATGTAAATCCCGCTGGACCAAGCCCACGACGAGGCCACGCCTCTAGTGGAATGAGCCCTGGTGCCCAAAGGGCATTGCAGACCTTTAGACGCTATAGCGTCCACTATCGACTAGAACATGGTGGTCTCGTATGAACGGGAGAAAGTGCTTCAGCGCGTTCTCGAACCGCTATCATCTCCAGACAGTTTATGTGACATTTCTCTCAGTCTGACCACAGGCCAAAGACCGGACTGCCCTCGAAGAGAGGGCCCCATCTTAAGTTGGAGGCGTCCGTCGAGATGACCTTTCGGTACGAGACAGCTCCCATCGTCACACCCCGCTGGTACCAGTCGGCCGCTAACCAGGGCTGCAGAGCTGAAACGTAGTTCTGAGTCATTCTGATTCGTCTGCAGCCGAAAGCACAAGCTCGGTGAGGCACCCGAGCATTCAATCAGCGTTGTAGCGGGCGCATGCGCAGTAGGCCCAGCTGAAGCACTGCTGCAGCTGATGCCATACAGCCCAGCATTCTCTGAAATGTTTTCAGAGAAGCGACGCTGCCCTTCTGGAAAGATGCGGCCAGGTGTCGCACACGGCGCGCGCACTGTGCCGATAAACGGGCCGTCATAGCCACAGAGTCCAGTTCTATCCCCAGAAAGGAAACCCGACTGACTGGGCATTAATGAGCTCTTGGTTCAGTTGACCGTGAGACCCAGGCTTTCCAGATGACTGAGGAGCACTGTTCTGTGAGATAAAATTTCTATCTCTGACTGTGCCAGAATCAGCCAATCGTCCAAACAGTACAGAATCCGCATGCCCTGATTTCTCAGTGGGGCAAGAGCCGCGTCCATGCACTTCGTAAATGTACGGGGTGCCAAAGACAGGCCGAACGGGAGGACAGTGTATTAATATACCTGACCGTCGAAGGCGAATCACAAGAATGGAGATCGAGAGAGACAAACCAGTCCCTCGGGTGAATTTGCGCGAGAATTTGTCATGTCGTGAGCATTTTGAACGGTCTTTTCATGAGAGCATTGTTCAAATATGTCAGATCTAAGATAGGTCTGAGAGCTCTGTCCTTCTTTGGTACGAGAAAATAGCGGCTGTGAATGCCTGATTCACTCAGAGAAGGAGGTATCGGTTCTACGGCCCCTTTGCACAGCAGTTTGGCTATTTCTGCGCAGAGTAGATGTGCACGGACCGCTTTCACTTTCGTTGCGGTCCGTGCTTGAAAGCGCAGAGGACGGCGAGCGAATTGTAGCGAATAGCCCTGCCTTATTGTGCTCAGCACCCATTCTGATAGCCCCGGAATAGCTTCCCATGCTTGCTAGGGGCAGAATGGGCTCGGGAAACTGAACCGGAGGTGTGGGCGCGGCACGCGTGCCCTCGGTGCTTGGATACGGCGGCTCGCTGACAGCGATGGCTGGCTGTTTCACGTGTTATGTCCCGATTGCTCTGAACGGGGAACGTTTTGTGATAACTTTGTGATGCGCAAGCAGCGCCTGTCGTGGGCGCATTTCCTACCTCTAATACTCGAACGGCATTTGCCAGCTTTATGAGAGTGGGCTCAGTGAGTGTGTGAGACACGGGGGGTATAGTGCTTGTGTGTAGGGGTGAACACTGAGATGTGGGCACATTTTCTATTCTTAAAACACCAACGGCGTGAGCCGGATAACCAGACATTATACCCTTTTTGAGATTTCTCTGAGACGCCGTAAAAACGGTGGTTGTCTGCAGGCGAGCCGGCTGTAGTACCGGCTCGTTGGCTGCTAAATACCCTGCTGCAGTAGCCTTCTCTGAGGGGACTGACAGGGCGAGACATTTTGACGGTGGTCCGGCCACAGCGGGACTCAGCCGTCTTTTCCTCCGTGTTGTTGCTAGAAACTTTAGGTTGTGTTGAGACTTAAGGCCGAGGCCCTCGGGGGGGAGGCGGCCTGTGACCGCTGGACGAGCGCGACCTAGGGCGGCCGCCCTGTCGTCGCTGCAAAGAGGGAGGAGGCTGGGCTGGACGCAGGCTAGTGCTTCGCGCATGAGTCTGGTCACGCGAGCGGCTCTCAGCTGAGCTAGTGAGGCAAGAAGAGGTTCATGGCCTGCGAGGTCTTTTGTACTTTGGAGATCCGGTCAACGATCTCGTTAACCACTTGGACGAAGAGACCTGTAGGGGAGAGCGGCGCGTTGAGAAACACGGCGCGCTCGGATTCCCTCATATCAGCAAGCGTCAGCCAGAGGTGTCTCTCTGTGACGGTGAGCGAAGCCACGCATAAGTTCCACGTCCACGCCAGCACGCGTGCGGCCGGATTCCTGGGCAGAGGAAAAGGCGGAGTGCTGAGAACCAGACCAATCTTCACTGTCCGAGGCCAGGAGAGAGCAGCTGTCACCTGCGGCGTCGCCTTCCGCCTCGTCCCCTGAAGCGGCGGCAGTGAGGGCCGGAGCCGGCATCTGCGCGTCCGGGAGGGGGGGCGGAGAGGCGAGGGAGAGGCTCGAGGGAGAGGTTCCGGTGAGCGCCTAACCACCACAACAGCCTCCGGTGGTCTCTGGGAACGGAGCTTCTTCCTACGCGGTTTCACAAAGGGCGGACAGCTTCTGCGTTAAAAGCTTAAACGCTTGCGAACACGCAAATTAGAGCAAAGGATACTGTCGCCGGATAGCGTAGCAGGCACGGATGGCTGAAGGCGGTGAAGTCGACCGGCTTCTTCAGACGCTGTCCTAAGCTAGCAAGGCACTGGATTCGACGGCGGTGGCTTCTTTCAAGATACAGTGATGCGAAGAGCTTCGCTGAAGAGATGAAAAATCAGAGAAGCAGCCTCCGAGCCGCACATTTATACGCTAAGCCACCCCCATTCTGGCGGGCTGTGACGCGTAAAGGGCGCAAAGCGCCGTCATTGGGCGTGACGTTATGCAAGGCTCAGTGGTAGGCTGCTGCAGTAGCCGCAGAGCAGCCAATGAGCACGCTAGACAGCCTGCTCTAGGTCTGCTAGCTGCTGCACTGTATTGACAATAAATACAAAATGAAGGATAATTTTATGGCTTCATATCTCGAGAAAAGATTAATTTACCCGTAGCGTAAGCAACTTACGCAATACGAGAGAAGCTCTCGTAAGAGAACAGCATATTAGAATGATTTCTGAAGGATCGTGTGACTGAAGACTGGAGTAATGATCCTGACAATTCAGCTTTGCACCACAGGAATAAATTACATTTTAAAATATATTAAAAATGGAAAACAGGTGTTTTTAAAATTTTAATAATATTTCACAATATTTCTGTTTTTACTGTATCAAATAAATACAGCCGTGGTCAGCATATAGACTTCTTTTATAAAAATTATAACTCTTCACCCTAGCTTTTGAACGGTAGTATACTTAAACTCGATACTGTACTTACAACTGCCTGTTGACCAACTTGAATTACATTTTTAAAGAGGAATTTCTAGAAAAATTTATGGAATTTATATAAGGACTTTTTAAGGTCTGGAAATCACAATTTTTTGTGTGCAATCCTGTGATATTTCCAGGAGATTTATGAACCCTGTTTGATCACTTTAATTGCCTTGTGTCTGTTTGTAGCTCCCAGTTCGGTCACCTTGTTGCCTGTGCAGAGGACATCAGCATCTCTCAGTGTGCTCTGGAGGGCAGGCCAGGGGGTCAGTGACTCATTCATCCTGTCCATCAGAAACTCAACCTTTATCCTGCAGACCAATCAGAGTGCGTCTGATGACAGGTGAGGATTTAGATCAGTTATCTGCCCTGAAGATTCGGTCTTTATGTAAGAGTGGTTTTGACTGCAGCTTGCTCTTTTTTTAGAACATTTCGCTTTGACAACCTGTTGCCTGGAAGTGTGTATACTGTTGAAGTGAGCAGTGTTAGTGGAGACAGGCGAAGTTTACCTGCTTCTGCAATTGCTAACACACGTGAGTGTTACTACACTTTTACATTGGTATAAAACTTAGCAAGAACTTATCGTCTACTCTCTCACACAAATCCACATTCCAAAATGTAGTGCCTTGCTGTACTGCCTACATAGACAGCTGCCCTCTAAGGTAGCATGCTAACTGAAACGGAACCTTATGACTCATTCGAAACACTTCACTGGTAGCGACTCTATTCACATTTACTTACAAATGCCCCACAAAAAGTGCTCTTCATGTGAAGCCAATTCAATAGAGTTTCGTGTTAGTGTGCCACTAAGCTAAAGCGATACAGTAAATATAATAAATACATAGCATATATTAGGATTAAATCTGTATATCAATAGTTTTAGGTATTGAGTAATATTTACACTACCGTTCAAAAGTTTGAGGTTGTTTAGATTTTTTGATGCTTTTGAAAGAAGTCTCTTCTGCTCACCAAGGCTGCATTTATTTAACGAAAAATACAGTAAAAACAGTAATATTCTAAAATATTATTGTGGATTTGCTACTCAAGAAACATTTCTCTTCTTCTATTCTCAGAATTGTGAGATATAAACTCGCAATTGCGAGTTATAAAGTCCAATTCTGAGAGAAGTCAGCCTTGTTTTTCAACAGAATTGGAATTTATAACTCGTAATTGCGAGTTTATATCTCACTATTCTGAGAATAGAAGTGTGTGAAAAAAAGTCGCAATTATCTTTTAAATTGTTTTATTCAGTGACAGAAACAAGCTTCCATAGCATTGCACATATCTTTCACAGAAAAGCCAATACCAGAATGCACTACAATAAACTCAGAGGGGGTGTAAACCAAGATGGCAGGTGAGAAAAATGTTGTTGTTTTTTTACAGAAAATGATACTTTTATTCAGCAAGGATGCATTCAATTTATCTAAAGTGAAAGTAAAGACATTTATAATGTTCAAAATATTTCTATTTCAATTAAAAGCTGTTCTGTTGAACTTTTTATTCATCAAAGAATCCTGAAAAAAATTAATCATGGTTTCCACAAAAATATTAAGCAGCACAATGTTTTTGATAATGATAAGAAATGTTTCTTGAGTAGCAAATCAGAAATAATAATTTACTATATTACTACTTTTACTGTAGTTTCGGTCAAATAAATGCAGTCTTGATTAGCAGAAGATAATTATTTCAAAAGCATCAACAATCTGAACAAGATCAAACTTTTGAACTTTAGTGTAAATATAACTCAATAAAAAAAAATCAGAATTGGGAGATAAAAAGACGCAATTACTTTTTTAAAGTTATTATTCTGTGGCGGAAACAAGCCTCTATACAATGCTACTCTTGCAATTGGCCATAAGAAGGTAGAATAGCATAGAGACATGAGGATGGTCTCTTTGTGTTAGGACAGTGTCAAATGCAAACTTCCTGACAGCCTACTTAGTTAAAATTATGCTGCCTGATTTTTGAACAGCCTGTTCCTATGATCCCTTATGAGCACCTGTCATGCCGTTAATGCCATCTATTTAGGCAGCTCGCTAGGGTTTGGAAACAGAGCTGTAAACTCACAGATGCTTTCAAAAAACTTTTTTTTCTCAGTTCCAGAACCTCCTGGTGACCTCACTTGCATTGAACAGGAAGTGAGCAGCATGTATGTGATATGGACACACCCACCTGGCAGAGTGGATGGTTACAGGGTAGGGTGACTTTTTGATCATCCAATCAGTATCGAGAGCTGTATAATGTAATTTGATAGTTGTATATGATAGTGTATTTTCACATTTTGGATTTCTTTGATTTTTTTGATTGACGAAAGGGTCAGAAGGTTGAAGAGGCTATGTAGAATGAGTTATACGTTTTTTTTATTTTTTATTGTAAGCATGACTAGACTAGTGTTGGAGCCTTTGCACACCTGTTAAAACTTTCATACCGACCGTCTCAGCTGAAATGTTGCCTAGCAACTCCCTGTCTTGTGTGCTCGGGTTTCTACCTTTCTTATAATACATGAGCGCCAATCCTTCAATTTACCTCACAAAGAGAGCGAAGGTGTTTGAGTGTACGATGTAAAAATCCAATTTTGCAAACTTGAGAAGATGTTTTTCATCCAGTGTAAAGTCCTCATGGAAAAACCTGGGCTAAAGTGACTTCTACGGTTAATGAGCTCCTCACTTCTATGGTCACCCCTATTCTAGATTGTTGTTTTGTTGTTGTTTTCTTACTGAAAGCAACTTGCGCTGTTATATCTTGAAATATATCAAGTGTCATTGTTTTGTCTCAAGATGCACACCAGTAATGTTTTTTTTAAGGCACGTTTATAAAAGCTGCTAAAATGTCCTAATTAAACTAAGGCCTAATCCTGGCTTAATCTAAGCCATGTCTGTGAAGCCAGGCCTGGGGATAGTACTCTCTATGTATGGGGGGGGGGGGGGGGGGGTGAGTCTCTTATGCTCACCAAGGCTGCATTTATTTGTTCAAAAATAAAGCAGAAATATTGTTATTCCTGTGATTCAAAGCTGATTTGCATAATGAAAGGTGCTGGATTACCCCAGTCTCACATGATCCTTAAGAAATCATTCTAATATGCTGATTTGCTGAAACATTTATTATTATCATTTTTGAACTGCATAATATTTTTTTGTGGAAACTGTGATAAAAAAAATTTCCCCAGGAATATTTGCTGAATAGAAAGCTCAAAAGAACAGCATTGATTTTAAGAAAACAAAAACAAAACAACTTTTACATTATACGTCTTTACTTTCACTAGTGATCAATTTAATGTATACTTGGATAATAGATATTTAATAATAAATAATAGTATTAATTTCTTAATACTTAACAAAAAAGAACGAGTACAGACCCTAATCTTATGAACGATAGTGTTTAAAGTTTATGCCTATACTTATTTTATTTCTGTTGCTTGCATTCTTTGCATTTGTTCCTCTTTAGTTTCGATATGGCCTCGCGGGGGACCATCGTCTGCAACACCAGGTTGATCTCCATGGAAACAGTGTCAGTATCCATGACCTGACCCCAGGAAGTGATTACAGGTTTGAGATCCAGTCCTTCCTGGGGTCAGATTTCAGCCAGACCAAATTCAAAAACATCTCTACTAGTAAGAATTTCCCAGTGATACCTCCTACTTTTGGTATCATTAACAAATACAGATACGAAAAAAATACAATACACAAAAACATTAATAAGAAAGTTCATTCTATGCACTGATTTTTATTTTATTTTTTATTCCAGGGCCAGCAGGTGTGTGTTCACTCTCTGTGTCTCACGTCAACATCACATCAGCCACAGTGGCATGGGCACCAGCTGCTGGCTATTTTGATTTTTATAAAGTGACCATCAGTAATGGCTCTCAAATCTGGACGTTAGATGTGAGTCCACACTTGCAGGAGGTCACAGTCAATGGCCTGTGGAGCGGCTGCTCCTACAACACCACTGTACAACGCTTCAGAAACACCATCGGTGGAACCGCTGCCACCATCACCATACACACAGGTTAGACTGTTTCCCAAAATTCACTTGGCATAATGAAAGGTACTAATTCCTCTAAAACTGTTTTAGAACAGTTTGTATTGTCAAATGAAGCTTGAATTGAACCGAGCTGAATACGTTTTAATTGAACAAACCTGATTCACCCTGCATTGAGTTACAATTGAACTGCATTGAATTGCAATTGAAACTTGCATTGAACAGATCCAAACATAATTTAATGAAACCGAACTGCATTGAATCAAACTGGACCTTAACCGTAAATTATATTACATTTCAATAAATTGAACTGAACTTAAATGATATTAATTATTAATTTCGATTAAAAACTGTTTGGGTTGGTTCAACAGCATTGAATTGAACTGAACCGATCTGAACTGAATCAAATTGAATTGAACCAAACTAAAATTAATCAAATTAAACAATTTATCAACATCACTACACTATCATTCATTTCTAATCAATTTTGCTTCATGAACATTTCTTTGTTGATAATTTTTATAAAAATAAAGTTTTATTCTAAACTAATTTAGTGTTATTTTCATTGCTTGTATTTAATGGCAATTGCTTGTTTACGCTAGAAAAGCACTTTGAATTGCATTGGATTTGTTTTAAAGGTGCTTTATAAATAAAGATTGATTGAGTGAGTGAGTGAGTGAGTCGGTTGAGTGAGTTGTTGAGTGAGTGAGTTGTTGAGTGAGTGAATTGGTGAGTGAGTGGGTGAGTGAGTGGGTGAGTGAGTGGTTGAGAGAGTGAGTGAGTGAGTGAGTGAGTGAGTGAGTGAGTGAGTGAGTGAGTGAGTGGTTGAGTGAGTGAGTGAGTGAGTGGTTGAGTGAGTGAGTGAGTGAGTGAGTGAGTGAGTGAGTGAGTGAGTGAGTGAGTGAGTGAGTGAGTGAGTGAGTGGTTGAGTGAGTGGTTGAGTGAGTGGTTGAGCGAGTGGTTGAGCGAGTGGTTGAGCGAGTGGTTGAGCGAGTGGTTGAGCGAGTGGTTGAGTGAGTGAGCGAGTGAGTGAGTGGCTGAGTAAGTGGGTGAATTAGTGTGAGTGAAAATGAATCTAATCAAACCTGATTGAAATGAATGAAATTTAATTTAACCTCTATTTAAACTAAAGTGAGCTGAATTGAATTTTTAGCATTTGTCTGTCTGTAAAATATATACATGCATTTTTATTTATTTTTACGAAACCCCAAATCTGTGTGTTCCAGTGCCTGCCAGTCCTGAAGGGTTGCGTGTGATCAGCGTGTCACCTCGTGCTTTCTCTCTCCACTGGCTGGCATCACCTGGATGTGATAAGAACTACCTGATCCAAGTGCTTCCTGACCACGGCAATATTACCATCACCACCACAGCAGACAGCTACGTCCAGGTACATACTGCCACCCCCGCCCCCCCCCCCCCTCACACACACACCCCACACACACACACACACACACTCACCCTGAGTCACTCACAGACCTCTCCTAAAGCCGTATGCCAGGTGTCAGGTAGAACAGTATCCGTGTCAGCTGGGCGGAGTGTGTGGAGGAAGGTTGGAGAACAAGTGAGAGAGTGAAAGAGAGAAAAGACCGTTAATATTAGGTTTAGCATTGGTGGTGGGACTAGTTTGTTTCTGATCACTCGCATACCAGCGGTTAGTTACCCATTCAGCAGCTCTCTCTTAGTGAAGGGCCATCATGCCATCGTTTCTGCCCCTACTGGTTATCCTGTACTCGGGCCTCGGTATTGTTCAGGTAGGCATCAATTGCATATTTGCATTCCATTGGTTTTGCATTACATGACATGCTTTAAATACTCAAGATAGAAGGATTGGATGCCATTCAGAAGTGTATTGAGAATTATTTTAAAAACCAATTCAGTTTGTGAATTTGAATTGATATACCAAACAGATTTGTTTAAAAAAGTAGAATTAAAAAAGAATGTTGTAATCCTTGAAAAGCCACCTATAGACATTTTTTATGTAATCTATATTCCATTATATTTAATAAATTAAACTTTAATATTATGGTCATATTTTCAATGAAATTAATTGAATGAATTCAAATTAAAGTTCCAACTCAGGAACTTAAAGGGAGACAATTTTATAACATTTTGAAGTTTTCATCCCTGCAAAATAGATTTATTCTCATAAACGTTTGCTGAACACTTACACACACACGCACACAAACACACATACACTTTGGTCTGTTTGAGAGTGATGGTGAGACGCTACACGACCTTGGAGGAATTCTTTAACTGGATTGTGTTTCTTAGAATTAAGAAATACGACAATTCTGCCACACAAAGACTTGAGTGTGTGATAAATATCACTGAACACTAACTCGTCTTCCTTGGGACTGTGTATTTGTAAAGGGTTTCCATTTTACATTTTATGCATTAATTTGTAGAGCTTTCATAATTGAACATCATAATAACATTTCTGATAAAAGTTGCCATCAACAATTTATTTTCGCTTAAAACCCTGCTTCATTTTCTGCATCATTTATATTTTCTTTACTATTTATATTTTTCCCTGTGTGAACTTGAAAGTAACTTGCTTTGGGGTTTTAGGAGTTAGTTAAATTGCAAAATGGCTCAGAAGAGTGAAATTAGTTCTAAGAAAAGCTCTTGCAACATTTCTAAGCAAATATATTGGTAGATATTTTATTTATTTGCAGTGAAATTCATAGAAGTGTGGTTTATATATATATATATATATATATATATATATATATATATATATATATATATATATATATATATATATATATATATGTTATGTAACGCATGCAAGCATGGATTCGATTTTGCCATGTTATCTTGTATTACTGGTATTTTATCCTAACATCTGATAAGACTATTGTCTTTCTGGAACAAGAGGTGTGACATCACGTATGGTAACTTAGCCTGCTGCTGTACTCAATAAACTTTGTGTTTGTGAACATGTTACAGAAGACCACAAGAGATGCTTTTTAATATATGATTTATATGAACAAATTATTTCTGTGCTAGTAAGGGCTCAAGAAGATTCGCTTGCATAAAAAGTGTGTTTGTGTGTCTGTTTGTGGGAGTGTCTGAGGTGCATGGATTATTGATGGTATCTATAGATGTACAAAATTCCTTGTGTTTTTGAGGGTGGTTTGATGCATGATGGTGTTTTGGAGTAATAATGCGATGCGTTTGATTAATGTAAGTCATTGTCTTCAGTCAGGCATAGCCAGCGCTATTAGATTCACATTCATATATCTGATCGCATTCAAATTATGATTTGTATAGTAGTTCTTACTTTGGTTTTACCTGAGGTTAATTTTATAGCATGTTATGCTTCAGTTTCCTCAGAAGAGACATGACTCCGCAATATGTTGTGAGATAATACTACGCTTTATGCACTGAAAGTGAGCCTTTATTTTTTACAATCCTGAAATTTTAGGTGAAAAACAACACCAACAAAATAGGTAACTAGAAGACACAAGATGATACTATTATAAAGGTCACTCTCAAAAACTGTTGACTTTTTTGGCTTATAAAACGGTGAATAGTTCAGTTTCCTAACATAAAAGCTTATCATAAATATGTATTAAAGTCTTATTAGTAATCTTGTCAAAATGTTATGTTCTTTGTTATTTTAATCTTTATTTTTTCCACACCTATCATTTTCCCTCTGATTTAGTTGAAGATGTTATGGGTAGGGTTACGTTTCGGGGTAGAGATGGGTGGACTGCATGTACATCATTTCTGATGATTAATTTGACCCGCAATTTCATGGTTAAACGCAGCTGCACAGACCAAAAATACAAATACAAAAATCTCAGTTCCTGGACTACCCTCAGAGAGTATTTAAATTTACATTTATGCATTTGGAAGATACTTTTATGCAAAGGAATGCACACTGCGTTACATGCATACATTTTTATCAGTTCAAGAATGTTAATATTGCTGGGAATCGAACGCATGATTTTTGCGTTGCTAGCACCATGCTCTACTGTTTGAGCTTTAGGAAAGCACACAAAAATGAAACAAAAACCATTTAAAAACAATTAAACAAATGGTTAAAAATAGTTGTTAATCACGGTTTTAATAATAATTTTTTCTCATGTTTATTTTTGATGTAATGTGTGAGAATGTTTGTGATTGTGATTGTATTGAAACCAATTAGTGTCAATTTAAACTGCAACATAAAAATTGGACCCAGAATTCAAACATAATACAAGGGGGGCGCTAAACAACACAGTGTCTTTTATATTATCCAATATAAACAATGGTTATAAAATTTTTTTTAGAAGTCTGTCTTTTAAATATTGGATTTTTTTTTCTTTGGTCAAGAATCGTATCTGCTACCATATTTGAGAATGACCCATATGTTCATTGTAGATGTAGATCTATGTTTGTCCTGTATATGTATGGTCTATTCTGTGTTTTAGGCTCAAGTGTCCAGTGTAACCCCTGGAACATCATACACCATCACGGTTAATGCAGTGGCCTCGTCAGGGTTCAGCTCACCTGTCAGCCGAATACTTGTTACCACTATTGAGTCATGTAAGTCTGTGTGTTCCATTCTTAAACCACTATCTTCTTTTAATAAAAATGACGCCTTCCTTTTGTTATTTATGTGTATTTCCTCATAGTTCCCATATATTCCTCTAGACTACCTCCTGTTTTTGTTTTTAAGTTTCACTTTATCAAGTGAAAATATTCTATTCAGACAAACAAATGTTGTAAATTATGTCACCCTAACAAAAATTCCCTAAATTACCATATAATGTAGAAAATGTAATATAATAACATACTAATGTAATATGTAGTAATGTAATGTACTGTACATTAATCCATAATGGACTTTTTTCCATCTTAAGTGTGTGTGTATGTGTGTACATTTATATTTGCATAATTGATGCTGATTCCAGGCTTTGATAGTTTGGTATCATATTCCCGGGTCGCTGGTTTTCTCGTCCCTATGAGAATGGCAGGAGCAGGTCACGCTTTCTGATGGCTTTATATTGTTATTCTCCTAAATGGCTGACACCTCCACAACAACAGATAGCTGTTAGCGAGCCAAGCACCTTATGAAAGACCTCTACGTTTGATAATGACCTGGACGATACTATATCTAGGTTAGAGTAACAACATCCGTCCTGCTTCATTGGAGAAGATGAGGATATAATGGCAACACAAATGAAAGAAGTGACAATCAATTAAAAAAACGACGTGAAAAAAAATTGCTGTAATCAACCAATTCGAATCAAGTAATCAATAAAGCTGTTATAAAAAATAGGATAAAATAACAAATGCATCATAAGATTCTCTTATAAGAAGTTTTTTGTGTGTTTATATGTATGTGTATGTAGTACCAGCGGCCCCCTCTAAGCCAGAAGGTGAGCGGGTTGGTTCCAATGGAATCCTGCTGTCCTGGCGGATGCCGATGCCCCTTGACCCCACAATTCACTCATTTGTCATCAAATACAAGGAGATGTGTCCATATCCCGACCCTACCTTCACTGAGGTCACCAAGGGCCTGGACATCCCAGAAACTCTCCTGAACACACTCACCCCTGGAGCAACGTACAACATCAAGGTGCACAGTTTTTGTAGGAACTGTAAAACGGAACTAAATTGAAATAACAAATGACGCAGACTTGAAGAAAATACCAGTTCTCGGCCCAGCCGCAAATGGATTGTTCAGAAAAACTATAAAATGAATGTGTCAAATATAATAGTTTGTGATTAAAGCTCACCAAGAACCAACACATTTCAGTGGATAGTTTCTAAATATCACAAAAATACATCCTCAAAATTACCTGGCAAGACTTTGTTTAATGAAATTGCTTGTCACAGCCACATAAAGCCTGTTAACCATAGGAGCACATACACACAGAAATGGACAAAAATACAAATGTTTTGATGAGCTGCTCAAAACTTTATACAGTCATGCTGTTATTGCATGTTAAATACATGTTTTCATTTATATATTACTGTCCTGAATAAGATATTAACATAAAATATGTTTACATATAGACCACAAGGAAAAAATAGCTGAGTTAAAAAATAATCCCGTTCAAAATTTACATACCCCCCAATCTTTATACTGTGTGTCATTACCTGGATGATCCACAACCGTTTTATTTTTTTATTTTTTTTGTGGTGGTTCTTGAGTCCCTTTTTTGTCCTGAGCAGTTAAGCTGGCCAATGTTTTTCATAAAAAATCTAACTCTTCAGTTTTCCAGCATCTTTTGCATGTTTGAACCCTTTCTTTATGATTTGAGTTAAGATGAGACCCATCTTTTCACACTGAGGACAATTGAGGGACTCAAACACAACTATTAAATAAGGTTCAAACATTCACTGATGCTCCAGAAAGAAACTTGATGCATTAAGAGCTGGGGGTGAAAACTTTTGAACAGGATGAAGATGTCCACATTTTTCTTATTTGGTTTAAATATAAAAAAAAAAATCATTTAGTATTGGCCTTCAGAAGCAACAGAAGATACAGTACTTGCATGTTTCCCGGAAGACAAATTAAGTACAATTTACCTTGATCCTCAAATTCAAAAAGTTTTCAACCCCTAGCTCTTATCGTGTTTCCTTCTGTCATTTTTATAAATTCACCTTTTTTTTTTTCTTGTGGACTATGTAAACATCTTTTATGTTACATATCTTATTCAGGACAGTACTACAGTAAATAAATAATAACATGCATTTTGTATGTTCCCTCTTATTTTGTTAAAATAATTTACATTTAGTAGATTCTGAAAGGTGTATGTAAACTTTTCAGCACGACTGTATATTGAAAGAATGTGTTACTTTATACCAGCAAGAATGCATTAACGTAATCAAAAGTGACATTAAGTAAGGGTCAATGCCCGACAAGGTGTCCACTGTCAGGTTTTAATGGACAAACGCAAGTGAGTAATCTCATCTTTTTCGTCTTCTATTTGATTCAATTCTACCGGTGTTATCTCTTTGTGTCGTTTCTCCATTTTATTTACATTTTTTCTTTCTTCAGCAGCATCCCAGTCGTCAAAGTTGTCATATTCTCCATAAACGTTAAAAGAAATAACGAAGTCGCTCATTGTTGTATTAGTAGGCTATGTAATATCTAACTAACGTTAGATGTTTGTTTTGATAGAGCAAATTGTTAACGGATACTTTGACTGCATGTTGCTATGGTTACTCACAGCTATTGTAGGCAGCGCATTTATTTATTAATTTCGAATGGTAAACAGGCAGTTTCACCAGAACTACTTTACTAGGTGTCCTCTATCACTTTTTAACGGACACCCTGCAGCCAATCAGAATCGAGTATTCACCCAGACCATGGTATAAAGATATTTATAATGTTACAAAAAAATTCTAACAGAATATTTCATCAAAGAACTTTGTTTCCACAAAAGTATTAAGCAGCAAAACTATTTTTAACATTGATAATAAGAATCAGCATTTTATAAACATTTCTGAAGGAACATTGACACTGAAGACCAGAGTAATATATTTCAAAAACATTAAAATATCTTTCCGACCCCAAACTTTTGAATGGTACTGTACATGATGCATAATAATGCAACAAAAAAAAAATCATAAGGGGGCAATTTCCATGCAACTCCATGCTAAAATTCTGATGTGACATCATGAGAAACTACCTTCCATACACTCTACAAAGACTCCCGATGTCTAAACATCATGGGAAATTCAATAGATTTCCAATTCCTTTCAAACTCCAAAGAACTCCAAGCTTCTTATTGAAAAATGGTGCAATATCCCACAGTTCAAGTTCTGAATTTCACTATTCCCCAAAGAAACTGAAGCTCTTCTGAATGCAAAAGCTTAAGTCCTGGAAATTAATAGTTATTGATGTTGTTACTGATATTATATCCAACCCATGTATATCTGAAATGTTAGAGCCCCCTTTACTTCACTTTTTAGTGTTTTCCATTTATTTAATGTCTTTGTGGGGAAATGTTTTGTCACCTAATGAAACGGAAGCAAGCAAAAACTTTTCTGAAAACGGTTTTCATTAAACTGGTCCAGCGTTCAGCAGACACCACTGGATTAACTGTCCATGGGAAAGTTACCAGTGGCCTCTATTCCATTGATCTCACTCAATAATTTATCAACTGTAAATTATTCATGTCCTACAGAGAACTCTGGATCCACGACGGATCTCTGTTTTCCCTCATTTGTCTCGTGAATTCATTGGCTGGGTACACCGTGAACTCTGAATTGACTCTCTAAGCTTTTGTGTGAGCATGTGTTTGTATGTATGACGGTCTTTGATGGATCTGTTGTCTGGAGTAGATCATCTTGCATTGGAATCTTCATTCACAGTGTCTTTATAACCACCTCTGCTAAGTCATGGTGATAAGTCAACCAGACGTTCTTATACTGTGTGCGGTTTGAGTATATTTCTTTTTAAATCTTTTCTTCTGTATTTTCTTTATAGGTTGCAGCAGTAAACAAAGCAGGAACTGGACCCTTTAGCCAATCTCTTTACTACAAAACAGCAGAGGCCCGTAAGCATTATCCGTGTATTACATATAAGCTGTTTTCAAAACCCTAATGAGCTGCTTTACTGCCTAGAGAGGTAGTTACCATCAAAGGTGCAATATTGCATGAGCAATATTGTTAATGATCACACGTATAAAACACAATTAGCTCTCCTCCTCTGAAGTGCATTGGACTCTACTATTAGCATTCTATTCATCAAAGAATTATGAAAGAAATTAATCAATGTCCACAAAAATATTAAGCAGCAAAAGCGGTTTTCAACATTGATAATAAGACCTGTTTCTTGAGCAGCAAATCTTCAAATCTATTAGAATGATTTCTGAAGGATTATGTGACACTGAAGACTGGAGAATTGATGCTGAATAAATCACAGGAATAAATTACACTTTAAATTAAAATAGAAAATTATGGAAGCTTGTTTCTGCCACAAAATAAAAAATAAATAAAAAAGGTAATTGCGACACAATTCAGATTTTTTTTCTCACAATTGCGAGTTTACATCTTTTTTATCTCAGGATTGATTGATATAAAGTCGCAATTGTTTGTTATAAAGTCAAAATTGTGAGAATCTCAATGACTTACGAGATATCAGATATGAGATATGAAAAGTCAGAATTGCAAGTTTATATCTGCCAATTCTGACTTTATAACACACAATTGCGAGTTTATATCTCGCGTTTCTGACTTTATATCTCGCTAATCTAAGAAGTAAACTCGCAATTGTGAGATATACAGTCACTTTTATCATTTAAAATGTTTTATTCTGCGGCAGAAACAAGCTTCCATAGAAAATAGCTCTTTTAAATTGTAATATTTCAAAATATTATTTTTGAGCATTGACCAGCATAAGAGACTACTTTCAAATACATTTTACTGACCCCATTGAATTTGAACAGATATTTTCATTTTGCTTGTTTAGAGTATGTATATGTTTCTAATCCATGTGTTTATGTTCAATCTCAGCCCCTGGTCTAGTATCAAACCTCACAGCATTTGCAGATGATCACACATCAGTGTTAGTGACATGGTTTCTCCCCGTACGCATCAATGGCCTTATCGCTAAGTTCGCAGTGAAAGTCAAACATGCCCGAACAGGCCAGATCGTCCGCACACTGGAGCTCAAAGCAGAGGACATCATGAACGGGGCTCTGCCTCACTGCAACGTACGTCTTTGCTTGTATTAATGTTTATTTGAAGTGATACAAGACAGCTGAACCAAATTCAAACCATCTTAGAAGTATATGCATTGATCTACCAATCTTTTACAATTAGTTTCGGTTGTTTATGTGTGTTTATGTGTCTCCTAGGATGCAGCAGACATCTTATCTCGTGGAACTCCAAGCCCGTCCGAGTCTT
The DNA here is from genome assembly GCF_051911475.1 of Siphateles boraxobius. NCBI lineage: Eukaryota > Metazoa > Chordata > Actinopteri > Cypriniformes > Leuciscidae > Siphateles > Siphateles boraxobius. The sequence goes on along the minus strand of NW_027508931.1, from coordinate 11,462,999 downwards.
CCCAGTTGACGTCTGCTGTGCTGCCCTCTTTTACACTCTCAGCCGTTCCCCCCGCCTCCGTCTGGAGCGTTCCAATCAGTGTAAAGATTGATGAGCTCCGCCCCTACACTCCTTATGTGTTTGAAGTGTCCGCCTTCACCAGTGAAGGGGAGGGACAGATTGCCAGCACTATGGTCCGCATGCCGGAGGCTGGTATGCTATCACACTTTATTCTTATATATAAATATTCTTTATATTCTTATATATATATATATATATTACTGTTTAAAGTAGAAATTAATTCTTCTATTCAGCAATGATGCATGAAGTTGATAAAAAGTTAAAGCATTTATATTGGTATAAAATATTTCTATTTCAATGCTGTTCTTTCTATTCATCAGAATCCTGAAAAATCTTATCCCGTTTTCCACAAAAATATCAAGCAGCACAAATATTACAACTAAAAATAGTAGAAAATGTTTTTCTGGAGCACCAAATTATAAAATTAATCTATATTGCATCATACATTATTATAAAATCTATAGTTTTTACATTGTAATAATATTTCACAATATTACTGATTTTACTGTATTTTTTCGATCGTATAAATGCAGCCTCAGAGATTTCTTTCAAATATATCAAAGAAATCCTACTGACCCCAACTGTTAATCAAAATTAAGTCTATTTACTTGCATGAATGTTTTTTTATATAATAATAATACATTAAATTATGGAAATACCTGCCAATACAGAAGCTAAATTGTGTTGCAAATTCTTTTTTATGTTTGTCTTGTTCAAATAATCGCAATTTCCACAATTATATACAATAAAGTTTTTGTAACCCATCAAAAATGTAAAGACAAAAATGTGTGTTGCAGCCCCTGAAGACCCGCCACAAAACGTAGTTTTAAGAAACATCACTTCTAAATCTCTGTCTCTAACTTGGGACCCACCAACAATCACCACAGGACGATTCAGTTACGTCATCCAGCTCCACAGCTCTGAAGGTAACACTTTCTGACAGCCCATGACCATCAAACTAATGTCTTTACCATTAAAGGGATAGTTCACCCAAAAATTTTAATTACCCCATGATTTACTTACCCTCAAGTCAACCTAGGTGTATATGACTTTCTTCTTTCAGACGAATCTGAGTTATTTTAAAAAATGTCCTGGCTCTTCCAAGCTTTATAATGGCAGTAAATGGATGTTTCTGTTTTGAAGTCCATAAAAGTGAATCTATCCATGATAAAAGTTTCTCCACCAGGGTCCGGGGGGTTAATAAAGGCCTGCTGAAGCAAAGCGATGCATTTGTGTAAGAAAAATATTCATATTTAACATGTTACAAAGTAAAATTCTAGCTTCCGGCCAAACGGCCATACACAGTCTACTTGCATCTAAAGCACAACTTATGGATCTTGTGATGTTAGAAGTAGCGTAGTGCGTCATGGCGTAACATAAATATAAGCAGTACGTCGCTGTGGCGAACAGGACGGCCGAGGGACGTGAGAGAACGGCGCGAGGCCGGTGGTGCGATTGCTAATGAGCAACACCTGTGAAGCACACCGGTCTCTCGATCATCAACGCTGTCGCTCCTCCTTTATGCTTCCGCTCCTCCGTGAGACTTTCGAGACCGGTGTGCTTCACAGGTGTTGCTCATTAGCAATCGCACCAACGGCCTCGCGCCGTTCTCTCACGTCCCTCGGCCGTCCTGTTCGCCACAGTCGCATTACTCACTTAAGTTGCGCTTTAGACTTACGCCATCTAACTTTTGCGCCATGACGCACTACGCTACTTCGAACGTCACAAGTTGCGTAAGTTGTGCTTCAGACGCAAGAAGACTGTGTATGGCCGGAAGATTATTTTACTATATAAAGTTTTAAATACACAAACTCATCGCTTCGCTTCAGAAGGCCTTCATTAAAGGTGCACAAAGTGATGTCACGCGTTTTTTAGGCCAAAACATTTTTTGTCACATACAACAAACATCTCCTCACTATCTGGTAGCTGCCTGTCCCCTGAACACACTGTAAAAAAACACGGTCTCTGCAGACACCCCAGGCTCCACAAACGGCAACAAAAACAAACTGGGCTTACCCGCACCACGAAACATAGCAAACTGTTCCAGCCAATAACCGATAAGAAGGGTTTGGGGGTGCGGTTTGGGGGATTAGTGCGTGGATGAGGAGGAGGGAGGGTCTAGCTAGCCTTCGTTTTGTTTGACAATACTTTAAACGTCAACAAGAAGTGATGTCACCCGACATCGCTTAGAGCACCTTTAACCCCCCGGAGCTGCGTGGAGCACTTTTATGATGGATAGATGCACTTTTATGGACAGCCATACACTGCCATTATAAAGCTTGGAAGAGCCAGGACATGTTTTAATATAACTCTGATTGTATTCGTCTGAAAGAAAGATGACTTGAGGGTGAGTAAATCATGGGCTAATTTTCATTTTTGGGTGAACTTTCCCTTTAATACTGTATCAGATACTGTATACTATCAGACAGACACCACACACAAGCCCTTAACCTAAACCAGCTGGATGGCCTTGCGTTTAGCACACATGCTCCAGACTACTTAATAGTTCAAAGCACATCCTCTCATTGTTTGTATGTTAATGTGGTACATGTATATGTGTATTTCAGGGTTTATTAGTGAGAACAGCACAATTGATCAAGCGTTTATTTACACTGGACTGACTCCATACACACAATACTACATCCATCTGATGGCCAAATCCGCGGGGGCCACAGGACCGGCAGCAGTGGTCAACATTACAACAAAAGCAGAAGGTAAACACACAAACACACATGTTGTGTTTTTGTGTTTTATGGAGACTTTCCATATACATAATGATTTTTATACTATGCAAACTGTATATTCTATCCTCCTACACTAATCCTAGTCATCTCAGAAAACTTTCTGCATTTTTACATTTTCAAAAAACTTCACATAATATGATTTATAAGTTGTTTTCCTCATGGGGACTAAAAAATGTCTTTACAAGGATTTCAGATATTGCTATCTTGGTGAGGACATCTTGTCCCCATAATATAGGGTTTACCAGGCAACCCACACACACACACACACACATACATGCGCGTGGCTTACCAGGACATCAGACTTAAGCCCCATTCACACCGCCAGTTACTTTGTCGCTGTATGTCGCTAGGCTCTGTACTGTGAACCTCTTTCTCTTATATATATATATATATATATTTATAGACTATGGCGAGCAAGCAGCAGTTTGTGTGCACCCCTGCCCGAATTATTTAACGGGTGGGGACACACACACTTTATGTGTTGTTTGTTTGGGAGAGGAGCATGCACGGTCAGCGCTCAATGGCGCTGATTGTGAGCACTGTATTGTGCTTCCCTTGCGGACACTCCGATCCCGCCTGGCGTTTTTTAACGAGGACGCCCAGGCTCGCGTTCCCCAATGCTCAGGTCCCGCTGCTGCCGAGGCACAGCGAAGACTTCAGGCTTGGGGTTCGCAAATGGATCTGTTAGCGGAGTTAGAGACGGGCTCTGCCTTATCTCTGACTTCACCTGACAGATCTAGTGCATTCTATCAGGGTTCAGGAGCACACGCTGCGGTTTCTTCCACCCCGATACAGGCACAAACACTACAGCTATCCAGTTCAGAGGCACTGGATGTTGTTAGTGTTTATGCTCGTGATACTAAGGATTCGCCACATCAGTCTCATGATTTTGAGGAGCTCGTTGGGGTTGTAACGAGAGCGGTCGAAAGATTAAATATCGATCGGCCGGCAGATAAGCAGGACGTTCGTTTAAAAAGCAAACTAGACGAACGCTTCCTGCCCTCTCGTTCACAATCTCAACACCTGAGCCTTCAATTTTTTTCCGATCTCCATACTGAGGTGTCGAGATCGTGGAAGGAAACCTGTGTCATATAGAATGTACAGTGCACAATCATTACACTACTCTTCTATTTCACAATATAAAGAGCACGGAAATGGGGAAATGCCGAAGGCTGAAGAGTGAGCTATCTCTCCCCTGAATCTGCATCTTCCCTTAAAGCCACATCATTACCCACCAAGCCAGTTAGAGTAACTTCAGCTTTGGTGGGTAAGGCTTATTCAGCGCTTGGTCAGGCTCCAGCATGTCTTCACACAATGTCGCTGCTGTAGGCTTACCAGGCTGAAATGTAAGGAGACATTGATGAGGGCGTGGCTATTGGCCCGAACGCAGTTTGCGAACTGCGTCGAGCCACAGATTTGTCTCTCAGCCAAGGAGACAGCTATTTCTATCGGCCGGTCTATGGCAGCCCTGGTGGCCACTGAGAGACATTTCTGGCTCAATTTGAGCAATATTAAAGAAAAGGAGAATATATTCTTTATGGATTTTCCCATCTCTTTATCTGGCCTCTTCTGTGACGCAGTGAACACGGTCATCGGGAGGGTTCAGGAATCAGCCATACAAGCTGCTGCCTTCCAAAAACTTCTCCCTCGCCAGACTCATGTCTCCGGGGTTGCTGAGCAGGAGCACCCCCAAACTTTTAAAACCAATTCCTCACACCATGCCACACAAGAACAGAGCGTGGCTTCCCGTGTTCCCCCAAAAAAAGACTGGGGACATGGAAAGCGTGCTCAACAGCAGCCTTCAAGGGATTAGATGGATCTGAGGACCGTCATTATTTCCAAGAAAGCTGCAAAGAAAAGGCCTGACGTCCGAGGGTGCAGGCCATCTCCCTTCGCTGCCCTCGGGGAACCGTTATGCTAAACCTGCCACCTCGTGTGTTACAGGGCACAGCGGTCCCCAGCGAGCACATATCTCAGGTGCCACCCGGAAACATAGTGGCCCTGGGAAGCCCGCCCACTCCGAGGAGGGTCCTAGAGCAGTCAGTTCAGTCGTTCCCTGCCGGTTCGCCGTTACAGGGCGACGGGCTAATTGCTCAACAAAAACTAAATCCAGAAACCAGTTTCGAGAGGCTGGTACCTCTAGTAGAATTCTTGGTAGCGCGGAAGCTACTGTCAAATATTTCTCGTTGGGTCCAGCAGACCAAAAGGGGCTTTCATCCCACCATGGTGAGCCCCGAGCAGGTTCTGGTAATGGAACAAGAAGTGAAAATCCTGTTGGACATAGAAGCCATAGAATATGTACCTCCCTTCAGCAGGGACACTGGGTTTTACAGCCAGTATTTCATCGTTCCAGAGAAGGATGGGGGATTGCGTCCCATTTTGATTTTAATAGTTCTGTATGTTTCCGTCATGTAACTAAAGTTCAAAATGATTAAACAAATCGTGCCACAGATCAGATTCGAGGACTGGTCTGTCACGAAAGATCTCAAGGACACATACTTCCAATTTTCCTTCTTTCCATATCACTGGAAGTTCCTGAGGTTTGCTTTGGGGGGCAAAGCATACCAATATCGAGTTCTTCCGTTGGACCTAGCACTATCACCCCGCACTTTCACGAAATGCGTAGATTCAGCTCTGGCGCCACTGCGTCCTCAGGGTATTTGCATCATGAACTACATCGCCGATTTGTCGATTCTAGCTCAGGTGCATCTGTTGGCGGTTCGGCATCGAGATGTTGTTCTCACCCACATGAAAGAGCTGGGGTTACGGCTCGTGCCTGGAATTTGCGCCCGGCATGGTTAAAGCGTTCCTTCATCCTAGGCCGGGTTATGTTCCCAAGGTCCCCACTAATGTGGCCCGATCTATAGTGCTGCAGGCCTTCTGTCCTCCTCCTTTCCAGGATTCGGACCAGAAAAAGCACAATTTGCTATGCCCGGATAGGGCATTGGATGCTTATGTCCACAGAGCTGCCCTGTGGCGTAAATCCGAGCAGTTGTTTGTCTGTTTTGGACCCCCTAACAAGGGGTCACCAGCATCTAAGCAAAGATCTCACTTGCTTATGAGTCGACCGGACAGCCTTCACCTTTGGCGGTGCGGTCTCACTCAACCAGGAGTATGGAGGCCTCTAAGGCCTTATTGTCAGGAGTACCTCTACAAGACGTTTGTGATGCGGCAGGCTGGTCCTCACCTCACACATTCGTCAGGTTTTATTCTCCTGACTTGGACTCTACACCAGGGTCCCCTGTTCACACAGGACAGGCACTTCTCGCTATGGTGGCGTTGGTATAGACGTTCCCTTAGCGTCAACCTACGCAACGCGAGTTCCCTTGAAAGGGAACGATTCGGTTACGACTGTAACCTCGGTTCCCTGAAGAGGGAACGAGACGTTGCGTCACCTGCCATATCTCCTACGTGCCTTTAAGCGACTTGTTCAGACCTTACGAAGCTGGAGCGGCTGGGTTTGAACAGGCTTATATAGTTTCCTGGTTCTGACGTCACGTCACACCATTGAACTGATTTTACATGTGCTTCAATACATCAACACGCAAAGCGTTCCGTTAGCATCAATCGACGCAACATCTCGTTCCCTCTTCAGGGAACTAAGGTTACAGTCGTAACCGAGGCTTTTTAAAATTTATTTAATGTTTAATTTTGCTTTGCCATTATGAATTAACTAGTTTTCTATTTGAATAGATTTTTATAATATTTTAAGTTGTAATAATATTTCACAATATCACTTTTTATCAAATAAATGCAGCCTTGGTCAGCAAAAGAGACTTCTTTCAAAAACATAAAAAAATCTTACCGACCCAAAACGTATCAATGGTAATTAAAATTAAATCTATGCATTACCTAGATGAACCCTATTTAGCTGTACTGACTGCAACTTAAAGAAGCATTAAATCGCTTTTGTTTTTTCCTCCCAATTTTCTTCCTGCATGACCCAGCTACAGTACACTTTAGCTGTGATTTATGGATGAATTGCCACAAATTCATCTAAATACATGTATTTTTCACTACAGTAGAGAATTAATAGTCCCCCTGAATGCTTGTGGCATTCAGGTTTTCATCACATTTTGATTTATTGTTGGTGTCACGTTTTCTCAAACTATGTTTGTGTATGCTTGAAGGAGGCATATTGGGAGCCAATTCCATTTTTTGACTCTGTATGGATCTGTATGGAGATTGGAGAACATACTCTCAATAGGCTCAGGGAATGTGTACGTGTTTGTGACTTCTGTAAGTGTTCAGACTTGGGGGTCAAAATAAGTGAGAGTTATAAATGAGGTTTATATTTAGCTGGTCTGGTTGTAATTAAGTCTGTCTGAAATCAGCAATCTATAATTATACCTTTAATTGGGTTAATTTAGCTGGAGGAAATGACTTTTTTATACTAAGCCAGTTGTTGCTGCATAGCTGAATGCTCATTAAATTCATGGAAAAACAAGAAAGGTTATTTGTTCACTTAGGGTTGCTTTTATCTAAAATTAGATTTTGGTCGAAAGCCTCAAAGCATCCAATGCCGAAATGTGTGATAAATAAAGGGCTGCATTTTCTCAGCAATGAATTGCACAATTGGGAAAATTTATCAGCAGTTCCTTGTAATGGACATTTATTTATCCAACCATGCCTTTACTGTACATAAATGTTTACCCAGTAAGATTTTTTTTTTTCTTGAAAGGTATTAACACATCAAGTTTAAATTGCTTAAAAGTGACTGTAAAGACTATTTTTTTCATAATGTTACAAAAAAAAATATTTTAAATAAATGCTGTTCTTTTGAAAGTTCTATTATTCATCAAAGAATCTTGAAAAAATTATCAGTTTCCAGAAAACATATTAGCAGTAACTGATTTCAACATTGATGATAATAATAATAAGTATCAGCTTTACAGGAATTACATTTGAAATATTCAAATAGAACAGTTATTTTAAATTGTAAAAATATTTCACAATATACTGTAACTGATTTTAATGTATTTTTGATTAAATAAATACAGCCTTGTTGAGCATGTGTTCATTTATTGTGTTCATTCACTCGTTGCGAAGTCTTGTTGGTGTCATACTGCATTCATTTGGATGTTCAAGTCTTGGAGCAGTACAGTACATAACAGAAGACTTCGCTACAAGTGAATGAACACACATGATTTAAATAGGCAAACATTAACGAGATAATGACGGTTGGTTTCAGTAATCAGAACATGAGGCAATGGGTTATGGGAAATGTAGTTCATGAAGCGGTAAAGGAGACTGAGGAATTGTACTCTAGTGGTTATCATGGGGACTCCAGCTGGCAGGTGTAACAATTGCAGAGGTTCTCAAACTTTTTGACTCCAAGGCTCCTCATTGTCAAAGACAATTTCTGGTACTTCGGGTTTTTTTTATTATTATTTACAGAAACTAGGAGTGACAATTTGTAGTCGTGTGTTATTAAGGCATGTTTTTTTGTTTTTTTTAAATGCTCTTAATTTTATTTTAAAGCATTTATTATTATTTTTTATATTGCGACCCCCTCGGAACTTTAGTGAGGGCCTTGGCTTAGTATACGGCAAGGTGTGTTAATAACTGTATCTGTGTGTGCATTTATTTCCATGTTAGCCCCGAGTGCTGTGTCTCATCTGACAGCAGAGGCTGTGGACTCCACGTCGGTCGTTCTATCCTGGAGATCCCCGAGCCAACCAAACGGCTTGATAAGCCACTATCGGATTCTAGTGCTGTACCATACTATGCTTGTACAGGACATCACCCTAAGAGGACAGGTAAAACAATAAATTACACAAGCATGCACACACTCACTGTATTTTGTTTGGTTAGCTTCACTGATTTTATGTTGTTGTTACAGAACGCTGTCTCTCAACAACTTCGTCGCAATGCAAGGTCACTTGACATCACCACAGAATCTGCGTTCACTCTCGCCTCACATGGAACATTTCTCACTTTGGGTCACGGTTTTACCAACACTGACTCGGAACTGACCTCTGACCTTCCTTTGACCCCAAGCACCCCCCATACGCCTCCACCCTGGCTCACAGTCACCCACGACAGAACCAATGCATCTGTTCAGGCTAAGACTGAGGCTGTAACTGAGGACCCTTTCACTGAACTTTCATCTCTCACTCTAAGCACCGACCAACCGCCATTGGTTAACTTAAGCCCCTCCCAGCCCCGTCGCGTCACTAGGGCGGTGGCCACAGATTACACTCAGCAGCAGACAAACCTCCCAACAAGAGCTGCCACTACCATTGGAATAGAAGGTAAATAACTCCTCCCACTGACTCCACCCACTATGACCTCACTCACATTTCAAGGTTTTTGCGATTTGCAGATTAATAGTACTGTTTAAAGCACAATTATAATAACAACTCATAATTTCCGTAAGTAAAGATACAGTTTAAATTCCCCATGCATAAAGTTTTTTCAGCAATGTGAATGGACCTTTCAAGACAGACCAACTGTGTTATTTTAGTCACTGTTGCCATAAAAATAGATATTGGTCAAAAGATACCGAAACAAGTATTTTACTATTTTTATATAAATGTAAATATTTTTAAACTCTTTATTGAAGACTTTTTTTTTTTATTACAATGGAGAAAATGAATGGGAAATAAAAAAATCATGGGCACTGAAAAGGTGGGCAGTCATTGTTGCGCTCTGTTATTTGTGCTTTATGTTTTCTGATTGGTTGTGCCTGTGTGCTTTGTTTTGATTGACAGTTCTACCAGCCATTGAGGAAACAGCAGACCTGTCGTCTGATCACATCATGTATGTGGTTAGAAGACTGAGCCCTTTCACAGAGTACACGTTTAGCGTGTCGGCAAAAAACATTATTGGAGACGGACCTTCCTCACAAGTGACAGTGAAAACAACTGAACAGGGTAAAATACCTTCAGACCTCTGAGTAGAATTACAGTAGTTATAATATACTACCATTGTATAAAGTAACCCCATTGTTTTCCTACAGTGCCAAGCTCTGTTCAGGATGTGTCCTATCAGAATCTTACCTCCACCTCTATCCGTGTTACCTGGGAGCCGCCCCTCAACCCCAACGGCAAGATAACGCACTACGCTGTGTATGCACAAAATCTCCTTACAAACCAGGAATTACGACAGATGACAAACACCACCACTGCAGTGCTCACAGGTAAAACATGAATTAATTTTTTGTTCATCACAGAATCCTGGAAAAAAAGTCGCACAATTGTTTTCAAAATTAAAAATAATAAAATGTTTCTTGAGTAGCAAATCAGCATATTAGAACGATTTCTGAAGGATCATGTGACACTGAAGACTGGAGTAATGATGCTAAAAATTCAGCTTTGCATCACAGTGCTAAATTGCATTTTAGAATATATTCAAATAGAATACAGTTATTAGATATTGTAATAATATTTTACAGTATTCCAGTTTTCCTGTAGTTTGGTCAAATAAATGCATCCCTGGTGAGCAAAAGATATATTTAAGACATTTCTAAGAGTGACCCAAGTCTTTAAATGATTTTGAGGCCAGTGTATGACACTATTTATGGTCACATCCACAGGTCTGGACAAGTACAGCAGTTATAAGGTGCGTGTGGCGGCGTCTACAGCCGTGGGGGAAAGCCCTATGACCGATGAAGACTACATCTTCGTTGTGACATTAGAGGATGGTATTGAGACAATTATTTTTCATACACATGCAGAAGTACTCTTACACACACTTGAGATCTCTCAGTATGCCTCTGTCTGTCTTTTAGAGCCGGATTCACCCCCACGGGATCTGGTCGTAGTGAAAACCACTTCCTCCACTTCTACTCTCTCCTGGTCTCCTCCAGAGAAGCCTAACGGCATCATCCGCCTGTATGAGGTCTCCTACACAAACGGCACATACAGCAACACCGTCAACAGCACATCACTCAGCGCCACACTGCACTACCTGAAGCCGTACACACACTACAATGTGACTGTCCGTGCGTTTACGCTGCATGGACACGGGAACCAGATTTCTGATACTCTACAGATGTTGTCCGGGGAGGACGGTGAGTCATTGTGTGTGTTAGTATTTAATTGGAAAAACTAGAAGAAACATAAAACTTTAATCTCATCCTGAAATCCCACCCTTTTTCCCCTTCAAAAGGTTCCTACAATTAAGGGTCATTCACACATACTGAGATTAAATCATTGTTTTCTAGTAGACACTTCTAATACAACTCTATCATGCATTGAAACACATGAACTTTAGTGTCAGTATGCCAGTTGCTATTCACTCTTTGCGTCTCTACTCCATTTACATGAGGGTGAATGTAAATCATCAACTCTCATAAATGAAGAGGAATGACGTTAGCTGCTTTTTTGCAGCAAGTTGCTGCATGTACACTGTCATTCAAAGGTTTCTGGTCATTAAGACTTTTTTCTTTTATATAATTGAATACTTTAGTTCAGCAAGAATACATTAAGTTGATCAAAAGTGAGACTAAAGAAATTGATTATTTTTTATTTAAAATAAATGCTGTTCTTTTGAGCTTTCTGTTTATCAGAGAATCCTGGAAAAAAATGTATTACGGTTTCCACAAAAATATTAAGCAGCACAACTGTTTTCAGCATTAATAATAATAAGAAATGTTTCTTGAGCACCAAATCAGAATATTATAATGATTTCTGAAGGATCGTGTGACACTGAAGACTGGAGAAATTATGCTAAATATTTAGCTTTGCATCACAGGAATAGGTTACATTTTAATTTGTTATGACATGTAATGTAATAAAATTTCAAAATATTACTGATTTTACTGTATTTTTGATCAAATAAATGCAGGCTTGGTGATCATAAGAGACTTTATTCATACAGCACACGGGTGATCGCAGTTCAATTCTGGCTTCCATCATTGGTCGACCCCATTCCTCCTCCATTCCTTAGTGGGATATCAGAAATTTGCAGGCTGAATTATATTTCAGACACAATATGGCCAGCTTATTTATGTATCTGTTGTATAACATTTGCACTGAGTGCTGACTTTTCTTGTTTGTTGCAGTGCCTGGCAGCCCACCTTATGATTTGACCTATGAGAGCATCGGATCCAGCGAGGTGAACGTGTCGTGGGTGCCACCGCTTCTCGCAAACGGCATCATCCTGTTCTACAACGTGGAATACTGGAACGCCACACACAGTCTGAACCAAACCACACATGTGCCCTATGTTGTCCTGTCCAACCTGCGGAAGTATGCGCGCTACCGCATCAGCGTGCAGGCTGCCACACAGGTCGGCACGGGCAACCACACGAGCGAGATCCTGAACATCACCACACTGGAGGACGGTGAGTGTTTGTTTTTAACCATCAGACCCTGTGATGTTTAATTAAGCTGTTCTTCCTTTTTAGTGTCAGTCATCAAAGTGAATATGTCTGGATCTGGCGAAAGTATCAGGGTCACATGTAAACATTTCTCCTTTTTACAGCTTTTCGGTGGACTGAAATGGGAGTGTTTTATTGTTTTTAACTATTTTTCTTTCTCCCAAATACATTTCTGAAAGCACTCGGGAGTGTTATGGGTCAATTTTGTCTTTAAAGCAGGTTAATCTTTCTACCTCAGGAGTCAGAGGAGCTTACCAACAATGTTTTTGTTTCTCTGTGTTTGGTTGGTTAGTTGTTCCATTAACAGTCAAGATGGACACGTGTGGATAATTCACATGGCATGGGAGACAATGTCTTACATTTACTAACCCAAATCACTATCATGTTTGAGAGTAAAGTAATTTTCCTCGGTTTTGGGTCTATAATACCTATTTTTCCTAAATGGCAGTACCCAGTTCCCCTCCAAAATTCCTAATCGCCAGGAAATTGTCAGATACTGAGGTAGAGTTGTCCTGGAAACCTCCCGTGGAGGCCAACTCTGAGATTTTATACTACATAGTGAGAGTGTGGTAAGTCCAGATGATTTAAAATCAGTTTTTACGATAGACCAGACTGCAGTCATACTAGATTTAAACTTACATGTATGTTCGTTTATTAGGAATCTGAGCTCTGAATTTGTGGCCAATGTGACGAAAACGTCAGTGGTGGTGAGTGTGGAGGGGCCGGGTCGGTATAATGCCTCCGTTAGCAGCTGGACTCGATTCGGAGACGGAGGGCTACTGGTTTACATCACATTCAGTACTGTAGAATCAGGTGAACACAAACACGTTTTGCTCCAAACAACCTAGACAACACTTTTAGATATCATAAGCATATTTCTAATGTGAAGAGTGCTGCTTTGTGCTCATTATGCGAAATTCTTGCCCAAAATCTAAGGCAGCATCGCAAGTATCATTGAATGAACTTGTGGAAAAAAAATATTGGAGATGAGGGAAATATCAGATTTAAAGTTAAAAGTGTGGAGTCAGTAAGATTTTTTTATTTATTTAAGAAATTACCACTTTTAATCAGCAAGGATGCATTTAACTGATCAAAAATGACCAAAATATTTTTACAATGTTACAAAATATTTCTATTTTTTAAAAATATATATTTTCTTTTCACAAAAAAATTAAACCGCACAACTGTTTTCAGCATTGATATTAATAATAGATATTGATGACTGCTGAAAATTCAGCTTTGCCATCACAGGAATAAATTACATTTTAAAGCAACACTATGTCGTTTTTCCGGTTTTTGCTCTCGGGTCCCCCTACAGTTGGGAAACAGTATTGTCTTCTACTACGGTTGTAAAATCTGTCATGGTTACACCAGGGGATACACATGCATTTGTTGACGTCGCGAGTTCTCACGTCTTGGGAAGACTGACAGCATTGCGTCTTCATCCCAGATACATTGGCATATATTTCAGCATGCCATATGAATATAATTGGCTACTGTTTTACATAATGGATATGCTAATTCAATTCAATGTTTGTGTGGTAGGTAATAGCCATATATCGTCAATATTATAATATCAAGCTACCATAGATGAATCTGCAAATTTGAAAATCGATTTGCATTATAGACTGAGGAAAAAATAAATAAACAAACATGACTATCAGCCTGCAGACATTAGGATAGTTATCCTGAAAGATTATTTATTATAACCATCTTAAACTACCATGTTAGTGTTTAACGTTACTAGCTACCAGATTGATAATTCACTACTCTACTAGCATTACTTGATTCATTAAGATAAATGGAGGACCAGATAGATTCCGTAACATGGCCAGGCCATGTTAACGTTATTCAGCCTTTTACATTTCGCGCGGTTGTCAGCCCCCTGACTCCCTGATTTATTTATAAATTTATAAACACTTTATAGATGACTGACTGCTGCGCTTGTGACAGGGTGTATGTACTGAAAGAACGAGAATAGAGAGAGAGAGCCGGTCGCGCGCGCGCGTGCGTGCACTCTCACCCTCTTCAAACTGTCTTGCTCTCCCTCCAATATTGATCCTCGTCCGGCCTTTTATATTGTCTCTCTCCCTTTTTCTTTTTTTAGTCTCCTCTGACAAAACCTTTGCCTTCTTCCTTTTAGCTGTTGCTTCGGCCATGACAACAAAATACAGACAGACGGGTATCAAACGCTAGTTGGGCTCTCACGTCAGAATCTGAGGAAGTGGTGGAAGTGACGTATGCCGTAAAGCAGTCGAATTTTGTCGGGGTTTTTTGTGCTCGGGTTACTACCCGAAACCTGAAGTTACATAGTGCCAGTAAAAGCGATACAGACACTGTCAGGCTATGGCAGGCGTGTCATTCAACCTATTGCAAGTCGATGTACCATCTCAAGGGTCTTGGAAATATATTATGAAGGTTGAAAAACTACATAGTGCTGCTTTAAAATATATTCAAATATGCAAATTATATTCAAATAGAAAATAAAATGTATTCCAGTAGAAAAGAAAATTATTTTAAATTGTGATCAAATGATAAAATAAATGCTGCATAAGAGAGTCCTTCCAAAAAACATTTGAAAATTTTACTGGCCCTGAACTTTTGTTCGTTAGTGTTTTTTCTGCACTAAAAACATTGATAGAAAATAGAGGACATTTAACTTGTTTCAGGGCATGTCAGTTCAGTCACTTGTAAGGTTTAGTTTCAGTTAGAATGCTGCTAGAGAGTGAGGCAGCTCACTAGGTTTGAAAAGGATTCATAATACATAATAATGGCATGAAACAGCATTGCCCCTGTATTCATAATGTTAAATTATTTTTCTGTTTTGCAGCCCCATCTGACCCTCCACAGAATGTATTATACACACTCCTTACGACCACTACAGTGCTTCTCAGCTGGAGTCCTCCAAATGAACCCAACGGCATCATCCAATACTACACTATCTACTACACAGACAATTATACAGTGTATACACAGGTATATGCACTTACACAGATGTGTATTGATCTTTTTGGAGACACTAAATACTATGTCATATCAAGGTACACCTTGATAATGTGACAAGCTATTAAAATGACTTTACTATAAATCCTATAAGTAATTTTGATGGTCAGGAGCATTGGGTAGGTCCGCCTACAGTTAAATCTCATTAAATACAGCTATGTAGTAAGTGACATATAGTGTTAAGTTTGGGGTTGCTTTCTTAATATAACCCCTGCAAAAAAAAACATTGTATGTTTACCAAAAGCTGCATTATTAGATCAAAAATACAGTGAAAATGGAAATATTTTGAAATATTATTACAATTTAAAAAAAAGATTAAAATGTAATTAATTCCTCTGATGTTGATTTGGTGCTCAAGAAACATTTCTTATTAGTATCAGTGTTGAAAATAGTTTCATAATATTTTTGTGGAAACTGGAAACTGATTTTTTTTCAGGATACTTTGATGAACAGAAAATTCAAAAGAACAGCATTTGAAATATAAATCTTTTGTAACATTATAAATGTCTTTACTTTTGATCAATTTTTGCGTCCTTGCTGACTAAGTATTTATTCATTGGTCATGGAACATTTTTTCAGAAATGTTTTGGTTGGACTTTTGTCTGACGTTTTTTAAATATTATTACTTGTTTCAGAATGTTCAGAGAACATTCAAAATTGCCATTCAAAAGTTTTATTATACTTAAAAAAATAAAATCTTTCTGACCCCAATCTTTCGAATGGCAGAATTTGTTCTCGTAATTACTGTTACGCCATGGCGTGAACACAGCATAAGCTTGTTGTTTTGGTTCAGGGGGAACTGTAAAAATTGACTGCTGTTTGTTTGCGATGCTCTGTGACTGTCTGTCTACAACTCTAGATGTGAAGAGAGTTTAAATCAGAATAACAAAAAGTGTTTATGAAAAAAATTGCAACGTTACTGGAAGAATGTTTGTTAATAACTTTGAGAGAACCTCGCCACAGAGAGAATGTTCCCTGTTAGCTGGGAATCTATTATTCTATTATTCTATATTATTCTATTATATCTAATACCACCATTTGTACCATGAAACCAGCACAGTACATTCTGTAAGGGTCGGGGATTCGATCTCCATAAGAATAGTTACATCAGTTCAAAATGTCATAAGCACATTTTAAAATGTCATGCAGTGAATCAGCAGGTTCTTTTTCTCTCACTATAGAGGGTTCCGGGTTCAGAGCAGTGGCTGGTGTTGTCTGATCTGATGGCAGGACAGGAGTACAGTGTATGGATGAGTTCCAGCACTTCTGTTGGTGATGGGGGAGTGTTCAGCCCCCGTCTAAACTTCACCACGTTAGAGGACGGTCAGTCTCCTCACACACTCAGGGGAGAAGTTCAGCTCTGCACTACTTTTCCAAATGATTATGCTCCAAAAAAATCACACTGAAACTCATACACGCACATACACACACATACACATACACACAGACACATACACACAGCACATAATCAGCATGTCTTGTGAAAGGAGACAACTTCCTCCAAGCTGCAAACTTGGGATTGTTGAGCCCTCACCACAAGACTGTGTGTGTCTGATCTCAAAGCCTTATATTTGATGGTCTCCAGACTATCCCAGCTTGCATTTCCATTCACAGGATTTGTTGAAAGATAGAAAATAGCACATGCTGTTAGTGTTTTTTTCTGCAATGGCAAGTTTCTGGGTACATTATGTAGCATGTTATATATTTGTCTTCAAAAATATTGTAAATGTGTCGATCTGAATGATCATAAAACTTCTTGTTCGCCAGCTATCGATATTTTGCTAAAGCCTCCTGCTTCATATGTTTGTCCTGAGAAAAAGGATTTCAAAAGAGATTTCAACAATGTCTCAATATGTGCTCAGATTTGCCAAAATCTACATTATAAACTCAATATGAACTTTCTCTTCAAGTTTTCCAAATTTGAGCAAATAATAAGAGTTGCTATACACATAAATTAAAATTTTATAGCTGTATACTCTTACTCTATGGCAACAGTTGTCTATTTGGAGCCAGATTTACTAAACAGGGCAAACTAGCATGAGAGTGCAATTCCATAAAAGCGCAGATGGGAGTGAAAAGTTCTGCGCGTGATCTACTGAGGTCAGTCGCAAAAATAACCCTGTCCACGCCTTCAGTGCTAATTTTTCACTGCGTGTCTTTAATAAATCCTGACAGTAGTTTTTTAGCGCCAAAAGAGGGTTTTTGGCGAGAACTCCATTAGGTGTCCTGAACTATGAAAGAGCAACATTTGAGCATTAAAATGTCCCCCTGCGATACTTGGCAAGTGAATATGTTGACCTAATTTCAATTTCTATATGTTAAGGTTTTGTGTGCGATTCATAATAAATGGTTTTTGTGTGATTTTGGGAAAAATGGTGCAGAGGTGACCTTTTGAAATAGATAAAGGTTTTCTCCCCTGGTGTCTGAGATTTTGATAGTGTTCTATATGAATAAATGATGCTATGGTCCTGTTTGGTTCTTTGTGAGTGATTGCATCTGATTGGTTTGCAGTTACTGGAGAATCACCCAGCCTCAGCGGCTCAGTACAGCCCAAAGCAATATCTCGGACACAGAACATGCTCCAAAAGGATTTTCCTACTAACACAACATGTCTGTCTTTCTCTGATTCTTTCTTCTTTCCTATGTCTGTGATCTTTCACATTGACTCTGAATTTTGCAGGTGCCGCTCAGGAGTTTATTTACCATTTTTAATTTCCACAGACTTACAGATGTGTGTAATGTGAATGCTGAAATGTATGTGTATTTGTGTGTTGTATGCATTCTTGTGTACAGTTATGAATATTTGAATCTCTGGGTTTAAGATACAAGATTTATTCTCAATGCTTTTAATCATTACATCATTTAGTGATTTGATGTTGCAGTGTGCCATTTACTTCTTATATATAGACATACATTTCTATATTTCTTTATAAATTAGTTTAACACGTCTATTTAAAATTTATATAATTAAAATGTATTTACTTATTAATTATTTATTGTTGTTTTTTTAGGACTTTTATGAGTTTTGAGCTTTGTGGCACTATTTTCTTTACAATTAAGCTCATTCTCATTCCCAAATTTCTCATTACTGCAATGCAAAAATCACGGTTGAACATCTTTAAATTAATCAATAAAATGTTATTTTACAAATGAACTACAATTTAAATACCAATTTAATTCGTTGTCATTGTTTTTTGCAGTAATGAGACTCTTCACATTTCAGTAGGCTATTGAGATTTGGAGAGGAAAATGTGCTTAATCGTCATGATGAGTGTAATGGTGTAAAACCTCTTAACGGTCCTTTAATAGGCTTAATTTTCATGTACATTTTGAGGTGAAATATGTCCTAATATTGGCAGATTTCAAGAGATGACTCCTTATTTTATCACAAAGACATGTTTCACGTTAGATTGGGGAACAAAGCCTCATTCAATTTCTTGGTGCCACATCGAAAAAACATCTTTTATTTGGATTGCAATGATTTGTTCCCCGTTCTAAAGTGTAACTGTTGGCCATTCATATCATATATTAATTGTATGTGTTCCACCCCCTTCCCCTGCTGCAGTGCCGAGTGGTCCGGTCCACAACCTCACCGCTACAATCTATAGCTCGACGGCTGTAGTGATCAGCTGGGACCCTCCTCTGGAGCCCAACGGCAAAGTCTTCTACCAGCTGAGCTTGCAAGAGGCGGGAACGACCCACCCGTCCATCAACCGCACGGTCAACATCACCATCTCCAAGACAACCACAGACACCATCTACCTCTTCACCAAGCTCAGGAAGTATTTTCCCTACATCATAAAAGTCACCCCAGCAACCGGTGCGGGATCAGCTGTAAATCACACTGCAACCCTCCAACTTCGAACAGATGAAGACGGTGCTCATTTCCTGTATTTTACATACACATGTATATAAAGCATGAGGGTTCATACTTATTGATTGTATACTCATGATTGTGTCTTTGTGTGTCTGTGTTTTGACAGTCCCAAGTTCTCCTCCATTGCCTGGAGCTAGTAGAAATCTCTCCAGCACCTCCATCTATGTGTCGTGGTTCCCCCCAGTGGAGGCCAATGGCGAGATTATAAATTACACTGTAGTTTTACAGGGTCCTGGGGCCGTCAACAGAACCTACACCTCTGAAATGCACCTAATTCTCTCAGAACTCACTCCGTTTTCAACTTACAATCTCTCCATCGCTGCGGTTACTCGCCAAGGTGTCGGCCCTTCCGTGATTATTCCACTACATACTGATGAAGCAGGTTGGAACCATATATTTATTGCTATTCTTTTAACTGGTCTGTTAAAATTTAAATCTTTGATTCTTTGCTTTGAAATTTGGAGTTTGTTTAAAATTTGAACATTTAAAACAGATAATTAGAATAGGCTGATGCTTGATCTTTGAAAGTTTAAACTTTTGTTGAACTTTAAATATTTAAGTTTTTGCTTTGGAATTTGTTTGATATTTGACATTTTTATAAAAAAAAATAATATGAAGCCTGATGTTTGATCTTAGGAAATGTAAACTGTTGTAAAACTTTAAATATTTAAGTCTTGGCTTGAAATTTGAATTCTGAACTCAGAAATTTGAATGGCTTATATTGCTAATTAATGCAACTACAGTATAAATGTGCAGACTTAAGGTGTCTAATGTCTTATGAGACTATTTGTGTGTCCAGGTCCAATGTCTCCACCACGCAATCTGGGTATTTTTAACCACACTGCGAATTCAGTATGGCTTCACTGGGAACCTAGTCCGGAGCCAAATGGAATAATCCAGCACTATGGATTCAGAATACTTGAACTGAACACATACACTTTCAGATTTCAGGTAGAGCATCTATGTAGAGTATATGTGTGATTATGATCTTAGATTTTTCTATGTGTGTAAATTAAACTCGCTTGCCTCTGTTTAACCCAAGAACTCATCAGATGGGTCTACACAAGCAGAACTGAGTGGCTTCAGACCTCATAATTCATATGAAATCAGTGTGTGCACATTCACTAGAGCAGGAAATGGGGATCAGTACAGCCTGCCTGTGATATTTACCACCAATGAATCAGGTAATACACACTCACACATCCGTCCGTGTCACATGATCCTTCAGAAATCGTTCTAATATGCTGATTTGCTGCTCAAGAAAAATTTCAGGTAACACTTTAGTTTAGGGTCCGATTCTCACTATTAACTAGTTAACATGCATATTAATAGGATTAGTTCAAAGGTCGGACTCCAAATGAACCAATCAAATAAAATGTGGATGAAAAACCATCAAGTCAATAGCTCCATCTATATCAGTTCTGAAAAGATTGACGAACTCAATTGATACATCTACCTGGGCCAAGAAGTTACAGTGGAGCACACCATCAGCTGTGAGCTATCTTGCAAATGGAAAGCATTGCGGAGCTTCTCGGCAATCAGCGACCCAACCCTGCGAGCCCATCTCTTCAATACCACCATACAACCAGCATTACTATACGGCAGTGGGACATGTTCTCTAACTAGAACAGATGAACAGAAACTCACTGGAACTGAAAGTGCAATGGAGCAAAGAATGCTCAGAGTCACTCGAAGAGACAAGATCACAAATAAATGTTTGCAGGAGATTTCAAGGGTGAAAGATGCGATCACGGAGGCAGCAAAGGAAAAGCACAGACGGGCTGGGCATGTAGCTCAAATAGAGGATGATCGATGGACGCTGAAAGTTACAACGTGGTACCCCTATGAGATTAAGCGACCTCTCGGACACCCGCCAACTCTATGGTCAGATTCCCTAAAGAAGAGTTTTGGCAAAACCTGAATTCGCACAGCCAGAGACCGGCGCAGATGGGAGAAATTCTGTGACCTGCATCATCCACCGGAATCATTGATTACAGGCCGAATAAAAG
Organism: Siphateles boraxobius; assembly: GCF_051911475.1. Classification (NCBI taxonomy): domain Eukaryota; kingdom Metazoa; phylum Chordata; class Actinopteri; order Cypriniformes; family Leuciscidae; genus Siphateles; species Siphateles boraxobius. The sequence continues at coordinate 11,441,981 of NW_027508931.1, read as the reverse complement.
ATAACTAGGATATTGGCTGTTTAATGCCTTATTCTGCATGACCATATTCTACATTCCTTAATCCTACCCAATACCTAAACTTAACAACAACTTTACTAATTATTAATATGCAGTAATTAAGAGTTTATTGAGGGAAAAGTCATAGTTAATAGTAAGTGAAAATTTGACCCTAATATAAAGTGTGACCAAATGTCTTATATGACTGTTGATCAATGTTCTTATTTCAATGTTTCTTTGATAAATAGAAAGTTCAAAGGACAGCATTTGTGAAATAGAAATATTTTGTAACATTATAAATGTACTTTACTGTCACTTTTGATCAATTTAATGCATCATTGATTAATATAAATATTTTTAAAAAAATGTACAAGTCCTTTTTGTTCAAAATTCGATTCTTTATTTTCAAGTGTGTTTGTTATATATCTGTGGTGTCTGTGTATGTTGCAGTGTCAGATTCAGTTGGAAATCTTTCCTGCTCAGGATTGGATTGGAATTCAGTGTACATGGAATGGGAGCTTCCGATTCATCCTAACGGAGAGATTCTGCACTACCTCATTCGTTCTGGCGATCTGGAGGAGGAGGCCCATCCTCTCACACTCACATACACAGTGACGCACACTTTCACTGGCCTGTCGCCTGATTTTTTCTATGTCTTCAGCGTGGCTGCAGTTAATTCAGCCGGAATAGGGGAGGAAGCCAACTGCACGGCACACACTCCACCAGAGTCAGGTCTTGTGTTATTTGGTTGCTCATATGAATGAATTTGAAAAAAAAACACAAAAACACAATGCGAAGCACTTTGCCATGCAACTTGCTCTGCACCATTAATGCTACAGACATGATCATGCAGATTGTTTCTTTCTCTTTCTGCAGTTCCTGGTCCTCCACAGTCGCTTACCATAATCGATGTTACATCTGACAGTGTGTCTCTAAGCTGGCAACGTCCCGTCCATCTTCCTGGTCTTCTGCAGGGTTATAATGTAGAAATCAAGCAATTGGCAAGAAATTGCGAGCAAAAGCAGCCCATGGAGTCCTGCGTGGAGAGTGAACTTGTGGAGTGGGTTGAAGGACAAACCAGCGGAGTCACACTTTCCCCTCTGCTCAAATATAGAGAGTATCGTATGAGAGTGGTGGCGTTCACCAGGGCTGGGGCCGGAGAGCCCTCAGAGTGGATCCACACACAGACGCTCGCAGGAAGTATGTTACACCTGTGTGCATCTAAACATTCTCATAAGTAAACAGAATCACAAATGAGATCGAAATGTTCTCATCTCAAATTTTTCTCCTTGACGACAACATGAGAATTTTGCATGGATCTCCTTCTCAGATGTTTCCTTTGAGAAAAAGATCCCAACAATGTCAGATCTCAAACTCAAAAACTCTTCAGAAACTCAAACATTTATCATTAAATTATTTCAAAGCACTAACCATATTAATTTGGATTCTATAGTCTCACTGAATGTCTGCAATTCTATTATGTCAGGTTTTTGAGGCAAAGTTGATAATTCATTTTGTTCAATTCAAATTATCACATTTTTGTAATTTAATTTAGCAATTTATTAATTTTTTTCATAAGTTTTCTTATAAACTAAAAATATAGGAATATATAGATAAAACTATTATATAAATATATATTTATTGAGAGACACTATATATAAATGCAATTTTGTAATTAAATGTTTTTCTAATAAACTAAAATATAAATATGTATATTTATTGATTGATTATGATACAAAATATAATTATTTAAATGTAATTTTGCAATTTAATTTATTTTTTCAGAATGTCTATAGTTTCTAAAAAACAAAATATATAAATATATATTTATTGATTAATTCCTATAAAATATAATTATATAAATCTAATTTTGTAATTTAATTTTATATGTAATTGTCCATAGTTTCTGAAAAAAATTTAATATATATTTATTGATTGATAAGTATAAATATATATATTTATATAAATGTGTAGAAAAGATATAAAACAATATCTAGAGGTCATACTTTATTATTTATCTTGTTTTCCCAAAATAATCAGCAAGATAACTTGATGTATCAGTATTTTTGTTAATGACTTTTGTTATTTTGAGAAAATTAACCTGACCTCTGCATGACCTTCATTGAGTTTGGAATACATAATGTATCTTTCAATTCTGTTTTTGACGCTTCTATGAGATTTCCACATTATGCAGGTATCTTGTGAATCAGCTACGTTCTCACAGCTTTAGTTCCATACTAAAAATCAATGGACTGTTGTTGAAGCACTTCCCAATCCATTAGCTTTGATTCAAGACATCTCAAGATCAGCATATTTTCCACACATTTTTGAGCATTTGCCTTTTGCAAAGAGCATCATGACTGTGTACACGTGCAGCTTAAAGGGAACCTTCATTAAGTCTCCTGAGCTTTTGAGCAATAAAATGTTCCTCTGGGTTGTCACATACATATAGCATAACATCGACAAAAAAACAACAAAAAAATAGCCTCAGCTCTTTATCTCTACCTCTTTACATTAGACCCTGATGCCCCTCCTGGTGCCATCTCACTGGTTCCTTCTGCCACTGGGTTGAAGATTGAGTGGGACGAACCAATGGTCATCTCAGGGCCCACCTCATACATCATTGACATCACTGCTGTGAGTTCATAAACTTTAGAAATCTTGTTCATCTGTTCACTTTCTGATAGTTTCTACTTCAATTTCCCTTTGTTCTCTTGCAGTTGGATGGTTCGGGGTATAACATTAGCTTAGTGCGGTATTCAGAGGAGATCAGGACGGTGGTTGTCGGGAACCTGACTGCATTTACCCTGTACTCTATTACCATCACCGCCTTCACGGGGCAGCTTTCCAACGCTCGCAGAGACGGAAAAGCATCTGAACTCGTACTTGCCAGAACTCTGGAGGCTGGTGAGGACGTTTGAGCAGGCTTGTTTCTCAGATACTTATTTGTGCTATTTGTGACATTCACGGTTGTGTTTTCCAGAGCCCAAAGATCCTCCCCAAAATTTGTCATTGACGGTCATTCCCGAGGAAGTGACACGTGTTTATGTAACATTCTCTCCACCGGATGAGCCAAACGGAAACATCAGTTCGTACCATGTCGCCATCTACCGCAACGGACAACTGGATTTCTACATCAACAGCCTGTCTGTGATCAGCAACCCTAATAACACAATGACGGCTATTATAGATGGATTGAAGGGTGGATTCAATTACAGCATAAGGGTAGGAAACTAAAACCAACTTTGTTGGTGTTTTCATACTTGGTTTGATTGCTTGGTTCAGCTCCAGCCTCTTCGTCTGCAAGCACAGGTCTCTTTCTTTTTCATACTGAACTGTGGTACGTTTGCATCATCTAATACCATCTAATATCATCATACCACTAGCGACAGCTATTTCAAATCATATCTAAGTAACAACAGAGAATGCAGCACCAAAAAAGGAAGGCAATATTTGCATCACTCTTTTTAATCACATTAGAACTCAAATATTGCTTGCACAAAATGGTCCTTGTAGTTGTTTGTTGACTTTCACAATTAGGCCAAATGCATTTGTTTTCTACTTGTTGCAGATAGCAGCCATGAACGGAGCAGGTTTAGGCCCAAGTTCTGAGGTTCATGTCACCACCGGTGTGAAAGGTATGAGAAAACATAATACTTGAGTAAATCAGCTGCTCTATTTAAGTGACTGTGACTTTAAGGTACTGAGGGTTCTTTTTCAGCGCCACCCAAGCCAACAAGGACGCCGCGGGCTGCTCTGAACAATGCAGGTGTTGTCATCGCAACATCCAAGACCATCACCATCGAGATGCCTGAATGTTTCTTCACTGATGACCATGGACCAATCCAAAAAGTCCAGGTCATAGTTTCTGAACCAGCAGGTATTAAAATCTGACATTAAACACACTATATATATATACAGCATTATTGGAAAAAACAATTCCAATTTACAATACAGCAATAATAACAAGCACTTTTTATAAGAAGCCATGTTTAGTTTAGTTCATGTGCTATACAAGTCCTTCTCAAAAAATTAGCATATTGTGATAAAGTTCATTATTTTCCATAATGTAATGATAAAAATTAAACTTTCATATATTTTAGATTCATTGCACACCAACTGAAATATTTCAGGTCTTTTATTCTTTTAATACTGATGATTTTGGCATACAGCTCATGAAAACCCAAAATTCCTATCTCAAAAAATTTGCATATCATGAAAAGGGTCTCTAAACGAGCTATTAACCTAATCATCTGAATCAACTAATTAACTCTAAACACCGGCAAAAGATTTCTGAGGCTTTTAAAAACTCCCAGCCTGTTTTATTACTCAAAACCGCAATCATGGGTAAGACTGCCGACCTGACTGCTGTCCAGAAGGCCATCATTGACACCCTCAAGCAAGAGGGTAAGACACAGAAAGAAATTTCTGAACAAATAGGCTGTTCCCAGAGTGCTGTATCAAGGCACCTCAGTGGGAAGTCTGTGGGAAGGAAAAAGTGTGGCAAAAAACGCTGCACAACGAGAAGAGGTGACCGGACCCTGAGGAAGATTGTGGAGAAGGACCGATTCCAGACCTTGGGGGACCTGCGGAAGCAGTGGACTGAGTTTGGAGTAGAAACATCCAGAGCCACCGTGCACAGGCGTGTGCAGGAAATGGGCTACAGGTGCCGCATTCCCCAGGTCAAGCCACTTTTGAACCAGAAACAGCGGCAGAAGTGCCTGACCTGGGCTACAGATAAGCAGCACTGGACTGTTGCTCAGTGGTCCAAAGTACTTTTTGGATGTCATTCGGAAATCAAGGTGCCAGAGTCTTGAGGAAGACTGGGGAGAAGGAAATGCCAAAAAGCCTGAAGTCCAGTGTCAAGTACCCACAGTCAGTGATGGTCTGGGGTGCCATGTCAGCTGCTGGTGTTGGTCCACTGTGTTTTATCAAGGGCAGGGTCAATGCAGCTAGCTATCAGGAGATTTTGGAGCACTTCATGCTTCCATCTGCTGAAAAGCTTTATGGAGATGAAGATTTCATTTTTCAGCACGACCTGGCACCTGCTCACAGTGCCAAAACCACTGGTAAATGGTTTACTGACCATGGTATTACTGTGCTCAATTGGCCTGCCAACTCTCCTGACCTGAACCCCATAGAGAATCTGTGGGATATTGTGAAGAGAAAGTTGAGAGACGCAAGACCCGACACTCCGGATGAGCTTAAGGCCGCTATCGAAGCATCCTGGGCCTCCATAACACCTCAGCAGTGCCACAGGCTGATTGCCTCCATTACACGCCGCAATTTCTTTCTGTGTCTTACCCTCTTGCTTGAGGGTGTCAATGATGGCCTTCTGGACAGCAGTCAGGTCGGCAGTCTTACCCATGATTGCGTTTTTGAGTAATGAAACAGGCTGGGAGTTTTTAAAAGCCTCAGGAATCTTTTGCAGGTGTTTCGAGTTAATTAGTTGATTCAGATGATTAGGTTAATAGCTCGTTTAGAGAACCTTTTCATGATATGCTAATTTTTTGAGATAGGAATTTTGGGTTTTCATGAGCTGTATGCCAAAATCATCAGTATTAAAACAATAAAAGACCTGAAATATTTCAGTGTGTGTGCAATGAATCTAAAATATATGAAAGTTTAATTTTTATCATTACATTATGGAAAATATATCACAATATGCAAATTTTTTGAGAAGGACCCGTATATATCTACACACACAGATGCATTGTGTTACTAACATTAGAGTATGTTTGTACTGGGGCAGAGTATGTTCAAAATATATTTAAAAACAAACAAACAATTTTTTTCAATCATGTGTAGTAAAATGATTTTATTGAAGGGTTTTATAGTTAATTGTTGTTCTAATGTTGATGCAGTGATGGACTACGGTAATCTGTCCAACTGGAAGAGTGTTTTCCACCAACCTACTGCTCCGTACCTGACCGACGAGGGCTTCTTGAACCCAGGCTGCTTTAAGAAATCAGAGCGCATGAGCACAAACACTAACACATACATCATAGGAGCAGACGAGGGCTGCCTGTCTGAAGATGCCAAGACTCTTTGCAACGGACCCCTTAAACCCAAAACATATTATGTGTGAGAGATATATGCACACATGACTAAACTGGGTTGTAAATATCCTAATCCAGGAATCTTTTTAACCTGTTCTTTACTGTTTATTTTTGTATTGTAGGTTCAAATTTCGGGCGACAAACATCCGTGGGCAGTACACAGACTCTGAGTACTCAGAGAGGGTCAGAACTGCAGGTATGGACGAAGTAGCTACAAACTAATGTTACAATATTAATCCACCAAGAAATACTTTTCTCACTTACATTTAGCCTCTTTCCTTTCAGATTTTCATTCTTTCAGTATTCTGTTTTATATACTTTCAGTTAAAGGGATAGTTCAGCCAAAAATGAAAATTCTGTCATTGTTTACCATCGAAGGTGCTTTTTTATTTTAGAGCTTGGCAGCCCCAGTTCTTATCCACTTTCATTATTTAAAATGTATTTATAGTTTTCCATGGAGGAAAGAATATCATACAGATTTGAAATGATTTTAGGGTGATTAAATCATGTCACTTCCTCTGATATTTTCATTTTTGGGTAAACTATTCCTATATATTTCTTTTACTCAGTAAACGTTTAGTTTTTATTTATTGCTTATTACTAATTATATTTTCTTTAGTATTGTACCTTTTATTATACACTTTCCCCCCACACATTTCAAATAGAAATATCATTATATTGTCTTATGATATTTCTGTTAGCATTTCTCTTATTATTTTTGAACTTTCTATTCATCTTTTTCCACAAAAATACTAAGCAGCACAACTGTTTTCAACATTGATAATAATAAGAAATGTTTCTTGAGCAGCAAATCAGCATTTTAGAATTTCTGAAAGATCATGTGATGCTGAAAAATCAGCTTTGCATCACAGGATTCAAAAAACATTAAAATATATATTAAAGGTGCAGTGTGTATTTTTAGCGAATTCTAGCGGTTCAGTTGCGAGTTGCACTAAGGGCTTAGCCCACTGCTCTCCCCTCCCTTTCGAAGAAGCTACGGTGGCTAAACCCGGACAAACATATCGTCTGAGACAGCAGAGAATAGCCAGAGTAAGCCAAGAGTGTGTAACATTGTCACTGTTTCTGTACCACAGTCCATTATAAACCACACCATGGATAAAGTTTACAAAGCCATAGTCAGGTGAGGATCAAGGGTCTTAATATATAATATAATAATAGTAATCAGCTGATTGTCTCACAAACATAACCAGCACATTTCTCCCCACATAGCAAACCCATAATACAGCAAGGGAGAAGAACCACATGAAACTATGCAACTATATATTTTTTCTAATAGGGTAGTAAAAGTTTAGCTGGCTAAATATGAGCTGTTACTGTGGCTGAGCTGGTTAAAGCGTAAAGCCTTGTTTAAACTCGATGCGTCCGCGTGAGCCAAAAGGTGTGCGCGGCAAAAATGACATGATTGTAACAGCGCGCACGCCTCCGCATCCCCTAGTCACCATTTACTAATAGCTGGTATGATTTGCATTGAGAGACGATCTTATGGAAAGTGCCCCATGCATGCCAATCTCTAGGTATGGTGAAGGGTATGTTATGATGTGGGGCTTTTTTAATTCCAAAGGCCAAGGGAACTTTATCAGGATGCATAGTATCCTGGATCAATGAAACGGCTGGCCTTTAAAAATGAAAATCTGTCTGCCTCTTACTGATTTTGACAACTCTTCACGATCGACTTAAAATGCTTCCAAGATCGACTTGTCGACCGCGATCGACGGGTATGTGATTCCTGTAACGTTACTGTTTTACGGTCAATGACAAGAGTACTAATCAGCTGTCTCACAAACGTAACCAGCACATTTATCCCCACATAGCAAAGCCATAACACAGCGAGGGAGAAGAACTAAGTTACATGAAACAATCCAACTACTATTTTACACCACTGACAAGGGAAAAGTCATTACTCACTGTGTTAATGGCTAGCTTCTAGCTTTCTGCTGCTTCTCTTTCAAGGTAGTGACGAAACGCGCTCTGTAACGCTGTTTGTTCGCGTTCGGCTACGGTAGAAACATGACGTCACAATATGTCGACCATCATAAAAGGGGGTGCCCGTGGTTATGTAGATATAAATGTCTCATTCTAAGGTAATAAAAACATTACGGTTTATTAAGTAAGTTCTTTATACACCACTGAAAACATAGTTATGGATGTCATATTGCATTTCTGTTAATAAATACTCAAAATTACTACACATTGCACCTTTAAAGTAGAAAACAGTTATTTTAAATTGAAAAAATACTTTGACTAAATTTTTGATCAAATAAATGCATTGTTGATTGTGAACAAATACTGCTTCTGCTGCATATAAATATTAACTTTGATTTCAGATGACCGCCTGCTAACCAGAAATGAACAGATCATTCTTGGTGTCCTGCTGTCATTTTTCCTGGCATTGTTTTTCATTCTGATTATTTACGGATCTGTGAGGTAAGTTGATTGTTATTGTAAATAGAGGCTCAACAGCATACTCAAATAGTATTTCCCAAAAAGCCCCAGTTTTTTCCTGGTTTAACAACTAGACTCACTCGCTCTCTGATCCCAGGATCCACCGCAGGCAGAAGGAAGGTGGGACGTACTCTCCACGCGAGGCTGAGATTATCGAGACAAAGTTCAAGCTCGATCAGCTCATTGCAGTGGCCGACCTGGAGCTCAAAGAGGAGAAGATTAACCGGTGAGATATCATACACTGTACATGAGCAGTGGGCTTTAGTTACATGTGGATATACAGAGGATAGTATAAGTGAACACACCCATGATAAAGTTGACTAAAAAGAGGAATAAAAAATCATCTTTTGGAAATTGATCTTAATGCCTTAATTTACAAAATGAGGAAAAATCCAACCTTTAAGGAAACCAATTTTTTTTGTGAATGAATAATGTATCGTAAATAAATAAATGTTCTTCCTTAAAATACAGGTTGAGTAAGTCAGGACACCCCTATGTTAAATTCCCATAGAGGCAGGCAGATTTTTATTTTTAAAGGCCAGTTGTTTCATGGATCCAGGATACTATGCATCCTGATAAAGTTCCCTTGGCCCTTTGGAATTAAAATAGCCCCACATCATCAAATTTCCTTCACCATACCTACAGATTGGCATGGTGTTATTTCAGTTAGAATAATAGCTGGTATGATTTGCATTGAGAGACGATCTTATGGAAAGTGCCCCATGCCAATCTCTAGGTATGGTGAAGGGAATTTGATGATGTGGGGCTTTTTTAATTCCAAAGGGAACTTTATCAGGATGTATAGTATCCTGGATCCATGAAACAACTGGCCTTTAAAAATAAAAATCTGTCTGCTTCTATGGGAATTTAACATAGGGGTGTCCTGACTTACGCAACTTGTATTTTAAGGAAGAACATTTATTTATTTACGATATATTATTCATTCACAAAGAAAATTGGTGTCCTTAAAGATTGTATTTTTCCTCATTTTTTAAATTAAGGCATTAAGATCAATTTCCAAAAGATGATTTTTTTATTCCTCTTTTTAGGCAACTTTATCATGGGTGTGTTCACGTATGCTACGCACTGTATGTGCTTTAGTCTGCACTTTCTGACTCACTAATTCCATCATTGACTCACTCACTCATTCATTCTTTCCTTAATTCACTCATACACTCTCACTAATCCAATCAAACACCAAACACACTTACTCACTATCCTCTGTTCTCAGGTACTCCTCCTTTTTCTTTAGAAGGAAGGAGATTTTTGTCATCCAGTAAGTAGACAGTGATGTTGGTGTTTAGCTGATGCATGACATTACAAGATGTGTTCTATCAGTATTTTCATTCGTTTTAAATTTAAACATTTTATTTTCCCAGTTGCATGTTGTGCTGTTAGTTCCTGGCTTTGAATCTGTTTCATTATGAATGACTGTGCCAGAGTAAATGATCTCCCTTGCCATAATTTGTGGCTGTTCGGTTTCATAATGCTGCTCTGTAGTTTTGCTCTACTTTGTGTATTTCTGCCTGAAAGATCATCGGAGTGACTCTCCGATTCGTTTTATGTTTGTGTGTCTTCGTCTAATTAGATTGTGTAGTGAACTTCACTCAGATTCATTTCTTATTTATCAATGGATTTGAAAAAGTAACCTAAATTTTTCAGTCTAAGGCCAATTTCATAATAATTCTCTACTGTCTAATGTTCCAGGCTGCTAAGTTACAGGAAATCTCTCAAGTAAGTGAAGGAGACTTTATGGATTGATTTATATTTTCCTAATTTCCCTATTTTTTTCTCATTTATTTGTCTAGTATCATTCAATAAGCATCATTCAATAAGCAAGTCCCAAAGACAGAAGATTAGTACCCTTTACCACCTGCTCTTTAGTCTTTAGTTGTTTGTTTAGAGGTCATACTATACATATTCTGTAGAAATAATGCTTGTTGCTGTGGTAATAATTTAAAAGATGTGATTATTTATAATGAAATGATTTACAATTTTGTGGGTATTTTCATGCTCTCTTTATTGCTCTCTAATAAATTTGCAGGCCAATCAGTAAGAAATCATTTCTTCATCATGTGGAAGATCTTTGTGCCAATGACAATGCCAAGTTTCAGGAGGAGTTTGCTGTAAGTGTGTGTGTGTGTGTGTGTGTGTGTGTGTGTGTGTGTGTGTGTGTGTGGTGTGTGTGTGTGTGTGTGTGTGTGTGTGTGTTAAGTGTGTTATGTGTATGTGTGTGTGTGTGTGTGTGTGTGTGTGTGTTATGTGTGTGTGTGTGTGTGTGTGTGTGTGTGTGTGTGTGTGTGTGTGTGTGTGTGTGTGTGTGTGTGTGTGTGTGTGTGTGTGTGTGTGTGTGTGTGTGTGTGTGTGAGAAAGCAAGCACTAGTGAACTGTAAAATGAGTTTCAGTGACACATCATTCTGATTGAGCACTTGGTGTTATGTGCTCAATGGTGTATGTCTTTTTAGAAAATCTATTCCTTGGTTGATTCATTTTCTTTCTTAACCTTTTCTACGGTGTGTTTCAGGAGTTGCCGAAGTTGCTTCAGGATCTGGCCACTTCAGACGCTGACCTTCCCTGGAATCGCTCCAAAAATCGCTTCACAAACATTAAACCCTGTATGAAAAATTTTGAATTCTGTCATTGTTTAGTAGTTCTTATGTCGTTTCAAACCTGTATGACCTTTTTGTTCTGTGCAAGACAAAAGGAGACGTTTAAGAAAATGTAAACGCTGCAGTATTCCATAATTAAACAATACAATGATTACATGGTGTCAAGCTCCAAAAAGGACATAAAAGCACCTCAGACATATATCATATGACTTTTGATCTACTCTATCATTCAAAGTTTGGGGTTAGTATGATCTTTTAATTTCACTTAAGCTGACCAAAGTTGCTTTTACTTGATGATAAATACAGTAAAAACAGTAATATTGTGAAGTGTCTACAATTTAAAATAACTGTTATTAACGGAATTTATTCCTGTGATGCAAAGCTATAGATAGATAGATAGATAGATAACTTTTGCATGGTAGTGTCTATAGACTTCTGAAGACATAGTAGGTTTGCATTAGGAACAGTTAAAAATTTTAGCTGTTCTTAGCTGAGAATTTTCTACAAATCTTCTGAACTTTAAATATGTAAATACTAGCTTATACAAATAATCATGTCACAGAGTTGTTATGGCTTCAGAAAAATTGGATTGCTGTGAAGTCATATGGACTACTTTTATAGTTCTTTTATAAAGCTTTTTTTTTTGTCATTTTGGGTGCAATATAATTAATGCTATTTGGAAAAAAACGTCTCTGTTACTCAGAATATTTTTATATTTGTTCCATGAAAGTCATGCAGGTTCTGATCGACATGAGGGTAAGAACATGCTGACAGAATTTTAATTTTAAAACTTACCAGGCTTTCTTTATACAAACATTGTTAACACATATTTTAACACTTTTTTTTTAGATAACAATAACCGAGTGAAGTTACTGTCTGAGCCAGGAATGCCGGGGTCTGACTACATCAATGCCAGCTTCGTCTCTGTAAGCACCCGAGAGCGGCCCACATATCAGCTGTCTCTTATACTGCGGCAAAACTTTAATTGAATTGGCCTAAGCTCCTGTTCTATTTTGTCTTGTTTCTGTGTCTCAGGGCTATCTGTGTCCTAATGAGTTTATAGCCACTCAGGGTCCTCTGCCTAGTACTGTTGCAGACTTCTGGAGGATGATATGGGAGACGGGGACCAAAACCATTGTCATGCTCACTCAATGCTTCGAGAAGGGCAGGGTAATCACGATTAATCGATTTGACGGCACTACTTATTTGTTTATTTATTTAATGTATAAACCCATTTATACAGTGAACATATCATTTTGGAAAATATTTCTCTGGAAAATAATTGCTTTCTATTAATTTTATAGCCACCATTACGAAAGAAGAAAAACTTTTTAGAAAAACTTCACCTTTAAGAAAAACTTAAAACCTGTTAATAGAAGGAATTTCCAGTAAGTCTATAGTATACAGTAATAATATCAGATTTGTATAATGATATATGTCTGATATAATAATATGTACAATAATTTATATATTTATTTAAGTAATTTTAATTATTTGTTTATTTTTTCACATTTTTGCACTATTTTTACTCTTCAGAGTGTATAATATGTAGTATATACTGTTAATTAATTCAGACTTTTATCCATATTAATTTCATTTTACCTGAAAAGTAATTAGTTAAGTCCATATGAATAATTTACATCCAAAACACTACTAAAACACAGTTAAATAAATGTGAAGGTTTGACAGCGAAAGGCTTGACTCCTGAAATATATGCGTTACAAGTAATGTGGCTGTATGTTTCAGATCCGTTGTCATCAGTACTGGCCAGAGGACAATAAACCCGTCACTGTTTTTGCTGACATCATAATCACTAAACTCTCAGAGGACGTGCGCCCTGAATGGACGGTCCGGGCGCTCAGAGTGGAGAGGGTAAGACAATGTGCATCTTTACATTATCAGCATTGTCTTTACATTGTCATTTTTTATCTTTCAGTTCAACTATTGTCCTAGCAGAGCAACAGTTTAAGAGAATCTTGTTGAGCAAGTTAGTTAAAGTTGCCAACATTGCAAGCTGGTTAAATGGCATCCTGTTTAATTTAAAGAAAACGTCTCCGGTTACTATCGTAACCTTGGTTCTCTTTCAAGCATACATTTTGGTTTTTCACTATGGGATACGCTCCCTTCCCCTATTACATTACGCCAGCCCCAATTGGTTGGCAGACATGTCTGGGAGTGGCTACCCCACCCCTCAGTATAAGAGGAACAACACAACGTCATTACGACATTCAAAAACCTCTTCTCGCTTCACACCAGAAGCCTACAAACTCTTCAAAGAACTTCTGGACGAATTATTAGCCACCACGCCGTTTTTCGCCTGGCTCCTTCTATTCGCATTCCAGACGATTGCAAGGATTGTTCGACACTACGATGGTTGCAGCAATGCAGACTATCCCGGCTAGTGATGGAGATTCTGTGCGACTCTGTTCATGCGGGAACAAAATTTCATGCAAGGACACACACCAGGTCTGCTCTGCATGTTTCGGGCTGAAACATGATCAATTGGCAATCAAGAATCCCGGCCCATGTGAACACTGCGCACGCTTCACAATGAAGATACTTTGACGCAGGTTAGCACGCCAAGCTAGCCTGCCGTGCCAAAATCCCCTTATGACACCTAGCCCCACACCAGCTGTCACTCCGGAGGTATCCATTCCTGTAGAGCTGCCCACCACGGCAGCTCTATCCTGAAGTGAGCAGCTCAATGTATGCATACCTCTGCCCAGTCTGCTCAGCACGGACGAGGAAAGGACGTGCTTGATTTTGAGGAATGAGGGGTAATCAGACTTTCTTCTCACTGATGAAGAGGAAGACTTCGAGGACTCTCCATTCCTCCGCCCTGCGCACCCGGCACAACTCCTCGCTGCGGCGGGATCCACGGGAGAGGCGGGTGGGGCACCATCCACCCCGCTTTTCAGTGTTGATCTGCAAGATGTGTACAAACGCGTTGTAGGAAAACTAAATATTCCGTGGCCAACCGTGGTAACAGAGACTGCAAAGTCTCGCTATGAGGGTAAGAGGCTGCCGAGTGCGAAATGGGAAGCACGACAGCTCCTTCCTGTTTTCCCAGAGCTCCAGGAGGAGGTCGCGGTTACATGGAAGGACAAGCCATTTACCAGCAAAATACCCGTGCAGGGTGACTTCGCTCTCAATGTGGAGGGGATGGAGAAGGAAGGCCTTCTCCGAATGCCTCCCATAGAGCCATTAGTTTCCGTGCACTTGCAACCAAAGTACACGGCGGCTGAAAATCAGACGTTGCCATCTAAAGCTGACCGTTTCCAGTCGAGAATGACGGAACCCGCTTATGAAGCAGTCGCGCTCTCTGTCAGGACTATGGACGCGATCTCTCTGTTGACCGCATATCAGAGCTGCAGGACGAAGCGTCTACCATGCCAGGTCAGAAATACTGGGAAGAGATCTGTTTTATCACGGATCTCTCGCTGCGTCTTCAGAGATGTGCGGTTCAAGCCGCTGGGAAAGCCATGGCCACAATGGTTATCCAAGAGAGAGGACAATGGCTTAATCTGGCTAATCTCTCAGACAGGGAAAAAGAAGCCATCCTGGACGCACCGGTCGTTGCAGAGGGCATTTTTGGCTCTGACACTGATGCAAAAGAGATGTGAAGAGAAAATGAGGGATGATGAGGCCTTGCAACTCTGTATGCAGAGAAAGATGCAGAATGCAGATAAGAGTGATCCCGCCCGAGCAAAGCCATACTGGGTTTTTCATATTAGATCTAAGTGCACTGCACAAATACTTAAGTACAAGTTCAGTCTCTCAGCCCAAGAGTGTACTTATAAAATGCACAGAAGCGGCCCTGACTCCGCTCAGGGAAAAAGGCATTCATCTCGCTACTTAAATAGACGACTAGTTGGTGATAGCTCAGTCAGAGTGAGAAGTGAGAGATCACACAATCATGCTTCTGGAACATATACAGAAACTGGGCTTAAAATTAAACACGGACAAGAGTGTTTTGATTCCCGCACAGTCTATAACATATCTGGGGCTGTCACAGGATCTACATATTTGGGGATGTCTGGGGTGGTGTCTCTGAGGCTGGACCCATTAAGGCACTCCTGAAGGAGAGTGACGTCAGAGACAGTCTTTGCACTGCGCTAGTGGAGACACCCAACCTTTCTGGTTCAAGGGGTACCCATGGGCGTGGTTCAAGCCAGAAAAGTCATAACGACGGACGTGTCGTTTTCCCGTTGGAGGGGCATTCACGAGGGCAGGATAGTGAATGGAAGATGGGATCATCATCCGACCAACCTTCACATAAACTATCTGGAAATGCTGTCCGTTTTTCAGACAATAAAGCATTTTCTCCCTTTTCTGAAAGGGCATCATGTTCTCGTGAGAACGGACAACACTACAGTTGTGGCTCATATAAATCGACAGGGAGACCTCAGATCACTTCCCTTGCACATGCTGGCACGCAAACTGATTTTGTGGAGCAATGCCAATCTTTCATCACTGAGAGCGATGCACGTACAGGGTGTCAATGAACCAGGGTGCGGATCTGCTGTCCAGGGGCAATCCACTTTACGGGGAGTAGAAATCGAACAGGGGAGTAGAAATTGAACAGGTAAGTGGTTGAACAGATCTGGGAAATATATGGCAGAGCAACAGAGTGGATCTGTTCGCATCCTACGATAATGCTTTGTGTCCTCTGTTTTTCTCCCTGAAAGATCAGAGTGCGCCTCTGGGGATAGATGCGCTGGCACACGATTGGCCCCGCACTCTCCTTTACGTGTTTCCACCGATAGCGCTAATATCCCCAACACTCTACAGAGTGAGGGAGGAGGGACTAAAACTGATATTAATAGCTCCGAGGTGGCCAGGGAAATACTGGCTGGAGGAGATTATACATATGCTGTACGAAGACCCGTGGTCTCTTCCGTTACGCAGAGATCTACTGTCACAAGCAGGCGGGGTAATCTTTCATCCTCACCCAGAACGCTTGGCACTATGGGCCTGGCCAGTGAGTGGTTCAATTTGAATACAACCGGTGTGTCTGTCAGTGTTATCAGAACCATACAGAATGCTAGAGCTTCTAGGTATGCAAATGGGGCGTGTTTGAGCGCTGGTGCGAGGCTAAGCACGAGATTCCCTTTCAGTGCTCAGTGGCAGTCTATCATTTTTACAGGATTTAATAGACCAAGTGAAAGCGTTCAACCATAAAAGTGTATTTGGCCTCTATTTCTGCTTGTCACATAGGTTTTTATTAATAATACCATTGGGCAGCATCCTTTAGTATGCAGGTTCATGAATTATATACAATATAATTGTATAAATACACCCAGGAAGGAATGTAAATGCATCCCCATAGTTCTTCTTTTACTACCAATGGGGTTGCAGAGAAGGGCTAATAAGACCCCACCACTAAAACAGAATGTGCTACAGAAATTCTGGTGACATCCAGCCAGTAATAACGCACAAAGGTATGAGGAGAATCCCAACTGGCAGTGGAGCAGATGTCCTGCAGTGACACTCCCCTAAACAAAGCCCAAGAAGTGGCTAAGCCCCTCGTGGAATGAGCTCTGATGTCCCCTGGGGGCTGCACTCCCTTTGATTTATATGCCAAAGCTATAGCATCCACAAGCCAATTTGAGAGGCGTTGCTTAGAAATGGGACTCCCTCTGTATGGGGGCGGCCATGAAACAAAGAGCTGGCTGCTCTTCCGGAAAGCACTGGTCCTGGTCATATATGTCTGTAAGGCACGGACAGCACACAGAGCATTCAGCCTCTGATCCTCCGCAGAGAAAAAATGTGGAGGGTGAAAAGCGGACAGCTCTAACACAGATGTGAACGCTGGGAAGCATTTAGGCATGAAAACTGGATTAGGTTTAAGGTAAACCTTTTCTCCACTAAGAGAGAATTTAGTTCACGAGCAATGAACCAAGAGTGCATGTAGCTCACTGACATGTTTATCTGACGCCAAGGCCAAGAGCAACGCCGTCTTGAAAAACAGCAGCTTTAGGGAAATACCTGTACTTACCAGAGGCTCAAAAGAATATTTAGCACCATGGAGAGGTCCCACTCAGGAACAGTCCTCCTGACGACTGGCAAAGAGCGACGGGCATCCCTCAAAAATCTGCGGATTAGAGGATGCTGCCCGACTGTTGAGCCCTCGAAACCCACATGACAGGCAGAAATCGCAGCCAGGTAGACCTTAATCCCTTTTTCCATGAGGTCTTGAAGGAAACACAAAATATCAGGAACTGAGCACTGATATGATGCAAGACCACGCCTATCGCACCACCCTTCAAATACTTGCCACTTACAACCATATAAGGACCATGTAGAAGCGGCCCTGGCATTCTGTATAGCAGCAATCACATGCGGCGAAAGCCCCAGTGCGCTTAGGTTCGACCTCTCACGGGCCAGGCCCATAGAGCCACCATGTCTGGGTGATAAATCTCCCTGTTCGCTTGGGGCAAAAGGTCTGTATGGAGGGGGAGGCGCCACGGCTCGGCATATAACAGAGAAATTATCTCCGCCAGCCATGGTGCTTTGGGCCACCTGGGTGCTGTCAGAATGAGAGACAGGCCCTGCTCTCTCGCCCTTGCCAGTGTGGGAATTATCAGGCATAGGGGAGGAAAAGCATACTGCAGCACTTTGGGCCATGGGTGGGCCAGTGCATCTACCCCGAGGGGCACGTCCACGTCCTTTAGCGAGAAGAACATAAGACAATGGTAGTTTTTGCGTGAGGCGAATAGATCTACGGCCGCCTGTCCGAATCTCATCCATAACATGTCCACTATCTGAGGATGAAGGCACCAAACTCCGTAGATTGGGTTTCCAATCTAGGAAAACTCAGGGGTCTTAATGAGAGCCCAAACAGCAGAACTGTGAATTCGTAACATGCGCCTTTGTAGGCGAAACAGGAAAGGTGAAGAAACTTTCTGTTTGGCGGATAAATGCTTATGTGTAAAAAAGCATCTTTCAAATCGACCAATGTGAACCAGTCATTCTGTTTTATGGCGCAGGCGAGCAAGCCATAGCTTAACATTATGAAATTGTATTTCCTCAAATGTTTGTTCAACACACGGAGGTCCAAGATTGGGCGGAGAGAGCCGTCCTTCTTTGGGACCAGGAAATAATGAGAATAAAATTACTTTTTGTGTTTTTTGTGTTTTGTATGTGTTTTGTGTTGGGGAACACTGGGGCCGAATCCCTTATTAACTGGGTGAGGGGAACACAGTATGTGTGGTGTGATGACACTGCTTTTGCACTTTTCGTCACAACAGACCCCCTGAACGTGGGGGAGAACACACAACTTCCACTGAACACATGAGCTGGGCAGCCTCGAGAGGGGGTTGGCCAACCCCTCCATAAGAAACCCTAGGTTTCTTGAACACGCTCTAGGGCAGGAAGAGAGTCCGAAGAGCTTGCGACTTGTGAGTGTGGACTCGATGCCCCCATCGGCTGAACATCAGGCTAGCCGCTTGCGTTTCAAGTCGGTGGGGGTAGGGTTTGAGGGGTTTTTCCCCACCGTGGCAGGAGTCGGTTTCCCCCAGGGCTTAGCAGAGGGTGGGTTGTCCAGCGTTGTCATCATCGCCAGAACCGTCCGGTTCTTCAACGATCAGGAGATTGTCCGCGAAGATGTCCTCGGAGATAGAGATCTCCACGAAGATGCCAAGCTCAGGAGAAGCGGCAGATATAGAGAGCGAGATACCGGCAAAAAAACTCAGAAAAATCCGGGCGGGCAGCCGTGAAAAGGGAAACAGGTGAGAAGATGCGAGAGCGTGGGCGGCTCAGAAGCAATCACAGCTAAACTTGGTAAAAAAAACAACTATTACGACTGGCGAAGGCTGGTTCTGGTGATTTGTCCTCCTGCAGACTCGTAAGGTGAGCAGCGTAAATCCAACCAAGCTGTATTAGTGCAGAGATCGCGAGAAGCAAGGTCAACTGGAGAATAGCAGCGCTTGCCGGCGTTATATGCCCTCAGGTAACGGGGTGGGGCCAAAAAGCTTCCAGGGCTAAGGACACCGCCTTTAATTCCAAACGGTTTATGAGTCACTCCCTCTGTGACTCCAAACACAGACCTCAGGCAGGCACACCCAACCATACTGCTCCCCAGGTCGACGCATCAGTCGAGACCACGGTGCGTTGTGTCACTATTCCAAAAGGCACTACTGGGCTGAACACATCCGGGTTGCGCTGTGGTCTCAGAGCGCTAACGCAACTGTGAGTGACCTGAAGACCATGCCCTCGGCAGGACTCGTGTTTTCAGCCAAAACTGCAGCGGCCGCATATGCAGCAGGCCCAGATGGCACACTGAAGAAGCCGCCGCCATCAGCCCAGAAATCTCTGAAATTGCCCTCAGTGAAACAGACCTGCCAAGTCTGAAATGGCGCAGAGTCGAGGAAATTGTCTATATGCGCTCTTGAGAGAGGTGGGCTCGCATCGCCACAGAGTCGAAACACACGCCCAGATATGTTATAGTCTGACTCGGGATAAACACTGTCTTCTGCACATTCACACGCAGTCCCAGCGTATCCAGATGGCGAAGCAGCGTTTCCACGTGACTGATTAGCACATCCCTTGAGTGAGCTACGAACGGAAGTACTGAATACTGGTATGCTATTTAAATATAGAAGTACGCATCCTTTAAATCCACTGAAGCGAACTAGTCCCTGGGACAGATCTGTGCCAGGATCTGCTTCAGTGTTGTCATTCTGAACGCGCGCTTGTGAAGTGCTCGGCTGATGGGTCTCAGGTCCAGAATCGGACCATCCTTCTTTGGCACCACGAAATAGCGGCTGTAAAATCCACTCTCTTGCTCGCTCGGAGGGACACGTTCTATCGCTCCTTTCGTGAGCAGAGTGAGAACTTCCTGTCTCAGAAGGGGGGCGTTTTGGGGCAATGTCAGTGACGGAACAATGCCATGGAAGCGGGGTGGTCTGCATCTGAACTGAAGAGAATATCCGTGTTGAATTATTCTCAGTACCCACAGTGAAACGCCCGGAATAACCCTCAACGCTTCTAGGAAATGACACAGCGGTCGCGTTGCCATTGGCGACGTGTTTTTTTTGGAGTCCTGCCCCAACGAGGCTAGAAGCACTGACGCGGAAACGGCTTGTGGAGAATAGGCTGGCAGCCGATCAGGCACGAATGGGGTCGTGCACGACAGGGGAGTATTGGCACTCCCGCAGCCTCAAGAGGCCATTATAGTTATGGGCTGAGACTCCGTGCTGCTCTGGGGCAGGGAGAGTGTTGGGTGTAAGAGGAGGAAAAAGTTCTTTTTGACAATGAGGGCTGGAGCGAGCGACGGAGCATCACGTGGCTCATCGCGGAGAAACGCTCTGTGACTGACTCCAGCATCACCAGGGGCATCAGAGGCCGGAGGGAGTGACTGGAGCGTTAAGGACCGTCTTGTGGTCCGAGTCCTTCAGTTCTGTTAAGGACTATCATAAAACCCATGGAGTGGCCAATGGCCTGGGCGAAGCACTTGGTCGCCATAAGCGCGAGGCGATGGGGCCCGCACAAATCTTGCAAGTTGAAGCCATCGGATGCTCAGAGAAAAAGATTCCTAGTCCTCCTGGTGCAGCTTCCACGATGGCAGCATGAAGAAAGAGATTCTGACGCAATTGTCGCGCCTATGCATTTTATACTGCCAGCAAGCCAATCAGTATTGGCAAACTTCATGACAATTGGCCAGCTGTTCCAAGCTTGCGTTAGCCCATAAGATATTAACAAAAGTGGAGAAAGGAGGAGTTCCCGCTGCGTTGCTATGCAATATAGAGTTACCGCTCTAGAAAGGGAACTCTGTTGCCCCTGGGGTAATGAGGTTTTTTGACACACTTGCATGTGTTGATTGAGTATTCGGGTCTTTGGATACTACTTGAGTATATTTGTGGCCTTACGCTGAGTCCTAACAATGCACAGCAACACATAGGCCTACACACAGATGTGGGTGGTTAGATGGATAATTAGTCCCCAAGGACACATTTAGCTCTCTCTCTCTCTCTCTCTATAGCATGGCAACTACATGATTGTTCACCATTTCAACTACACCTCATGGCCAGAACACGGCGTTCCGGAATCCAGCTCCACACTCATCCAGTTTGTCAAAGCAGTCCGCTCCAACAGAGGCCATGAAAACACAACCATCGTTGTCCACTGCAGGTGTGTGCTATTTGAGGTCTTGAAGCTTTCCTACAGTCTGCTTCCATTTTTAAGTTTGAGCTGATTCGGACTGCATGTAAGCCAGTTTTGCCTCAGAGTAAAAGATTAAGCTAATTACAACTTCATATTTTTATTTTTCGCAACTGCTACTATGTTTCTAGTATTTGCAACTTTGTATGTCATAATGTGTCTTTATATTTCACAATTTGACTTATAACTTCTACTTTATTTCTCATAATTGTCTCTCTACTTCTGCTTTGTCTCACAATGTGCCTTTTCTTATTTTAAACTATTTTTATTTCTAAACTCACAATTACCTTTTTTATTTTTATTTTATTGTATTAATCTGAGACAAAAATAGGCTTCTACAAAACTGTTTAATTAATTTTTTGTATTCATTTTTTTTGTATTCATTTTTAGTACACATAAATAAACTAATTTTAAATAAGAAATGTTTCCTCAGCAACTAGCTGAAATAATTGTTTGGATTTCAGCTAACTTTAGTTTTATTTCAAGTAAAAAAAAAAGGTTTCATGGTTGTAGTTTAACATGTTTATAGATATTATGTATTAATAATGTGTGTATGTGCAGTGCTGGTGTTGGCAGGACTGGGGTGTTTATAGCCCTGGATCATCTCATTCAGCATTTGAGGGATCATGACTTTGTGGATATATATGGCCTGGTCGCAGAACTGCGCAGTGAGAGGATGTGCATGGTGCAAAACCTGGTAAAAACATTAAAAAACAGACAGATCTCATTTTATCTTGCAAATGTAGTTGTGTAGTGTGATAGGATAATTTTTAAGATGTTGATATCTGCCTCTCTCTCTCAGGCTCAGTATATGTTTCTGCATCAAAGCACTCTGGATCTACTCTCTGCTAAAGGAAACAGTCAGTCCATTTGGTTTGTAAATTACTCCGCTCTGGAGAAGATGGACTCGTTGGATGCGATGGAGGGTAAAATATATCCTACAATCAATGCCTTGTGCAGTGCGATTAAAGCTGGTGGTTAAAGATCTCTGTCGTTCTTTTGTCTTGTCTGACTGAACTGTATTTTGTCACGTTTGTTCTCTCAGGTGATGTAGAATTGGAGTGGGAAGAGACGACAATGTAACAGGGACACTTGCGTTCTATCAATCTGATGATTGTGAAGGAGACATGGAGACTCATGAAATCCATACACAGATGCTGGGACTTTGGAGCCTGGGCCAAAGGATAAAACAAGGAATAGAAGTGATTCAGAAGCAAACTCAAATATTCTCGCCTAAATGGATTGACGCTGGGTCACAGTCTCTTTTACATCCAGGAGACACTCTCATCCATCTCATCCAAGTTTTTTCCCATAGTTCTTGTCCAACTTCTGTAATTATTTTATCTCTACCTACTGTAGAATATAGGCACTACCTACTTCAACAAAATGGAATCAAAATGGATCAAACTATGTGTTCTGGAGAAAGTACGAATATGCAGCAGTCAGGAGGAAGAAACTAGTTTTTTTATTTCCTGTAGTAATATTTATTATTAAATGCAATAATTAGGGATGAGATTCATTAAGAATTTATTGATGCTGGTTCCAAAACGATGATTCTTTTGGGGATTTTTTTTAAAATAAATATGAGATTGTTTCAGCAGAAGAGTATTTTTATTCACATAGAACATGAACAAATCCCTCCTTTTAATCTTCCTTACTCCAAGAATGAAAACTATAATGTTCACACGTCCACATCAACGGACAATAAATTGGTTAATTATCACGCGCTGCAGATAGGCTACGAACGTACTGTGAACAAAACTAACGTGCGCTTTAAAGTCGCATGGATTTTGAATTTCTGTTGATGTTTTATCGTTCGTCAGCTGGAAAATTCGCCCTGAAAGACTATTTTACTACAACTATTTTAGCGTCCACATCAACGGTAGGCCTATAAGTTCGTGATAAAGCCTATATTTACTGCACTTGATTTGCGTTCTTTGAAGCTAATCGAGACGCGCGCTTTACTGTCTGGTGGATTTTGATTGTCTGTCAATATTTTACCGTTCAACGTAACGTTACGTGAACGTCGGGATCCCAACAATATCATTCCACCACGTTGTTATCGTTATATTTGTGGTCTGGTTTGGACTCCGCTATTAGAACCGTTTTAAAACCTTGTGGTTATAGTTATCGTTCTTGGTGTGAATTGGACATTAGTCTAGATAGTTTGAGAGGCCTGACATGAATGATATTTACCAACAATGGGGGAAAAACTGCACTTGTTTTATACGAAAGTTGTGTCGTGTATGTAAGTCTATGACTAAAGTTTTTCTAATCAATAACTGTGAAGTTTGAAAGAAATATCTTTCACACAGCATCTCTTCACTATCATCTCTGTAGTTTCGAACAATGGTGCTTTTAGTTATCAATTCAGATGGAATCCTTTATTTTCCAATCCATCTTCTGTTAACTTATCCTGAAGCTGTGACATAGTAAGGTAACTTTATTTGTTCGTTCTTTTGTAAATAACAACTTGATAGGCTAAGTCTTTCATTTTTCTTTTATTGCTTCATTTGTTCATGTTACACAGGTAGGCTACTGAGTGAGAGCAAACCAACATTTGTTATCTCACAAAATTGTAAAGCTCTTTCTGAAGTTATAATTCTTTTGCATAAATTATTATCAGGCCAAATGGGTGTCAGGAGATGAATTTGTTGTGTGTGTATTTGGAAATCAACAGTATTTGTGATTTGAATATATATATATATATAAATATATATTTTTCTTCTGAACATCACTGCAGATATTTTTGACTCCTGATTGTTCAATTTTGATCTGTTCTTCACACAAAGCTATCATATGACTCCAGTATATAGTGCTTTAAAGGGGTCATATAATGCCATTTTTGTACACGTTAATATGAATCTTTAGGGTCTAGATGAAAACTTTGTAATATACTTTTATTAAAAATTCTCATTAGTATTTTAAGAAAACACTAATTTTACCTGCTCAAAAACAGCTCTGTTTTCAGGACACCGTTTCAGTGTATATGCCTTTAAATGATAATGAGCTTGCTGACTCCGCCCCTCAGTTTTTTGGGGCGTTTTTGACACAACCCACGTGTAGTGTTGCCTTGACAACAGTTGATGGTATATTTTGGCGAAAGAATGGCAGCGGGAATCTCTGAGGACACATCTGTAGTGTTGCCATACCAATTTGAACTGGAGTCGGACCCGGAACAAGATGACGGCCCGAAGAAGTTCGAAAATTAAGGCTCGAACAGAACGTTTCTGAATGGTTGGTTAACGTAATGTCACTTTGATCGATTTTTGTATGTACTGTCAGGGTAGAGTAGTGGGATACAAACGCTATGTGTTTACTGTATAGGTTAGTTCGTTGACAGATTTATGTTGAAAAACGTTTTTTTTGGTAAATGTATGCTTGTCAGTGATGCGTAACGTTATCTCAGTGTTCGGTACAACTATTGTGACTGAAACATGTCCTGTCATGTCAGTAATGATTCTAGCAGTAGTTGAAGGATACCTCAGAATTTGTTGTATGTTTATGTTTAGTGCAGTACGAAAATGTTTTATGTTTTACTTAGTGTTAGCACGTTAACTGTAACACCTGCGTACACAGTTTTTAATAACACAATAACCATAACGCGTTGTTCATTATAAATGTGGGATTATGAATTATATTGAGAATGTCGTAACGTTACATAGAATACATGCTGTAATGTACCCTGAGTGTAAACATTAGACGCATTCATCTTGAAGCGTGCAATTAAGCGATTTGCAAAGATTAATATGTATCGTAAAAGGTTAATAAAACGTTATACTCACTTCTTCAGGAGGTGCATCGGAACACGAATGGTTGGTACCGATTCCTTTTTTCAGGAGCAGCTTCTTAGCAAAACCAGCTTTATACTGACCCTCGTTTAAAAAGCAGTCTGGTGAGAAATGATTCGCGCAAACATGAAGGCATTGACGTTGCTCGTGGGGAATATTCCCATCGTAAACAAAACTCAGCCACTGCGTCTTCAGCGGTTCAAATTTAGGAACATCAAAATGATTTCTGTGTTTGTTATTGCACCCAAGAACAGAACAACACAATCGCTTATGCCTGGTTCAGATTACACTATTTTTTTGTCTTTTACGATAGTCACTGTGTCAGATTACGCGATTTTGACTCCTAAAATCTTGTCGTGTCGTGGACAAGAAACATGTCAGACTACACGTTGCTTCCTGACCAGTCATCGCGTGCCGTCTTTAACGATGCGCGTGATGTCATTGAGAAGGCGAAACTTTAGCGAGTGACTTCCGGAAACGAACGTAAACAAACAATGGATGTGGCGGTGAGTGTTGTATTGGCTGTCCTGTGTTCAGAAAACTTAAAAAAAGAAAGAAAACCCGACAATGGACACGTTCCTGGATTGCTCAAAGAGGACAGTATTGGCTGTCAATCCTCCAAAGAGAACTTGAGGTAAAATATTGTTTTCTTACGAACCTTTCCTCCATGTCATAACTCCACCTAGTATCAGCATCGTCTCTCTTTCGTTTCGCCATTTTTGAAAGTTGTGTACGGAAAAGCTTCTGTGCTCCTATTGGTCAACCTCATACATGTGACGGAACCCGTGGTGGACGACCGTTTAAAAAATTAAACATGCTAGTCTTTTTGTCGTGATGTCGTGAAGCATCGCAGACGCGACGTAGGTTGTCGCCCACTATGACACACTATACGAGATGATACGATCGAATCTTGCGTCCCGACGCCCGTTGTCGTTTACGAATCCCCACGAGACCCTACGTCAAACGGATCGTGCCAAAATGGGGCTAAAATCGTGTAATCTGAACCAGGCATTAGACGCCATTCTGCTCAAGTTTATCAACAATGACGAACTATGATGACAGCTCGCTAAGGGCGGGGCTGTGTTGTAACACTGCTGTCAATCATCAACGTGGGAGGGGCGTCATGCGCCGTGTGACGTCACGCGGTGAAACGGCTCGATTTGAGACAGGGGAATACATAAGGAGATTAAAACAAAAACACTGGATGGATTTTTATCATTATATGATGGTTGTGTACAGGCACTGCCAACACACATTGCAGTACAATCAACTTGTAAAATTACATGTACCATTATATGACCCCTTTAAAGATATTTTTATGGTGTTTTTGTCAATTTGGAACTTTACAGTCCTGGTAAATCTCTTCTTATTCTTTCTTTTTTCCATTTTCTTTTTTGTATACTGAAAAGATTGAGCTCAACCTTTGTCAAAAAATTTCCTTTTGAGATGAATGGATGTACGAAAGTCATAGGTTTGGAATGACACAAGAGTGAGTAAATGAAATCTTTTTAAATGGTGGCAGTAATGGAAATTGTCTGGAGTTAATGATGTTTAAAAAGAAAAAGAAAAAATAACTATTAAGGTTTCCAAAATATCTGATTGTTGAAATGATTACAGGAGCTCAATTTCATAGACATCCCAGAGTGTAAGGACTGTCATTATCTTTATTGCTTTGAAGACTGAGAGAGCATCCAGTGTGAAAGCAGCAATTCAGGACCCTGGAGAGCAGCACTAAAGCTTGCTGTCGAAACACTTGAGAGGACGGTTCAGAACAGGTAAGGGGGATGTTTGGGTGTACAATAAAACAATAAGCCATTAGAGCTCAGTCTTTACAGTTACACCAGTGTTTAACAAATAATCAGAAACAAATCTGTAATTAATGACTTAACTGATATGAAAGCACAGGTGTACATATCTACTATAATACATCTCTTAACTTTGAGAAAGAAAGTACTACGGTTCATTAGTTTGGGGTCAGTAGGACTTTTTAATGTTTTTTTAAGAAGTCACTTATGCTCACCAAGGCTGCATTTATTTGATGATAATTAATAGGGAAAAACACAAACAGTAGTATTGTAAAAAATTTAAATAACTGTTTTCTATTTGATTATATTTTAATATGTAATTTATAATATAAATTCCGTATAAATACAGAAGTGGATGCACACACCAGTTGTCTTTCTCTTCAGAGCTGATCGGTCTTCATGTCGATGTCTCTGAAGAGTGTTGTTACATTACAACGAGGTGTGTCGGCGCTTCTTCAGGAAGTCTCTCCCGGTGCTGGTGGTTCTAAAGCGCGAGTGCAGCGGTGGTCGCAAGCCTTCTGAGCTCTCAACTGCTGTTTTAACAGCATCACAATTCTGTGTTTGTTTGTCTGACGGCCTGTTGAGGGCGAAGAAAGTGAGTGCTTCACTGGTACAGGCTGCACCATCTCTGTCAGTGTTGCCGCGATCATTCCCCTGTGAGCTCCGGCACTGGTGAGAGTTTTTCATTTCCTGAAAAAGCAACATGGGTGCGTTTGCGTCTTTTTCAAGATGTCATTCCACCCATGCGTCTTTGGATGCGGTCGTTCCCTGTTCCCCTCTGACAATCACAATTGTTGCATCACGTGTTTGGGCTTACAGCACACTGAAGCAGCTTTTGTGGATGGTTCATGTTCCCATTGTGGGAATATGACTGTCTAGGTGTTGAGATCAAGACTTGCCTATGTCCGCGAAGGTGTAGTCCCCATTACCATGTCCCACCCCTGGGTGCCGTGTGGGATGGGTGATCGGAGGATAGTGATTGAATACCCGCCCGGTAACCATTCCATGTGGGCTCCTCACTCTTCCATAACACCGCAGCCGGTGAAGTCCCCCGTTGAGCGTGCTGGTCCCTCTGTAATAAACTGACCAGCCGTTTCATTCGGGGCCCCACCAGAGGACAGGATTGCGACTGCAGCATCGGAGGGTGAGCTGGCCTCTGGAGATGATGACTCGGCTGTGTTATCGTCCTCTGGGAGTGAAACGTAGCCCGAGCCAGATCCAGAAATGTCAGCTATGCTGAAAAGGGCCGACAAGGCTGTCGGGCTCGAATGGAAATCCTCCACCGTGGTCCGCTCAGTATCGGTTGGATGATTGGTTTCTCGGGGCGGGCCGTGCTGGTTCTCAGCCCACCACCCCAGTGCCTTTCTTTCCCGAAGTGCATGTAGAGCTTACTAGGTCATGGTTTTACTGCCAGAAACTGCCTAAAGAGCTCCTCACCCCTCACTACCCTTGACGGAGAAGCGGTGAAGGGTTACGAGGCTATCCCTCCTGTGGAGCGTTGCGGCTTTCGCGATCGGTCTAGCGATGTCCAGCCTGGTGGTTCAGGAGCGCCATCATTGGCTCAGGCTGGTTGATATGGATGATGCAGACAAGGTTCGGTTCCTGGACTCCCGGTCATCCGCCTTCTCACGCATCCATGGCTGTCTCGTGGAGACAGGTAGGTGTTGTACACCACACTCAGACCCTGCTTCGGGCCGCCTTCGGGCCTTCCAAGCCGGGTCCTGTCTTCCACCTCGCCGCCCCACCTCGGATACGTCTGTGGTCCCCTGGCCCAGTTTGTGCAAAAAAAAAAAAGCTTCCCAACCGGTCCAGATGGCCCCAAACTATACCATCAGACTCGGCTTGTAATTCCTTTTCGCTCGGCTTCCGCCCGAGCTCAGTGATATTCCTCAGACCTAGGTGTTGAGCAAATATGCTCCTAAAATTAGTAACTTTAGTCACACCTAAGTGTTTAGCAGTGCTCCTGTTTTGTGGGCGCACTTCGCAGACTACTGTCGAACGACGCGATGCAGCCACCCCTCCAGCCGATTTGAAGGCCAGCTTCTATAAGCCTGTACTTCATTGTACACTAGAGAGGTGGGTCACAACCATCTTGGTCCTGTGTTTATTGAGACGGACCCTTTTTTCGAAAGCCTCTGTTCAATTTGTTATACAGGGATGCATTTCCAAATGCTCCGTCCCCAAGATTGGTCTGCAGTGTTCGACCTGAGAAACATGTACTTCAGATCTCTATCCTTCCGCACCACAGGCCGTCCTGTGTTCGTGCGTTCGAAAGGTGTGAAGTATCAGTACAAAGTCCTACCCTTCAAGTGCTCATAGCCAGTTGGGTCCTCAGGTCAACAGGGAAAGAGTAAACTTGTCCACGGGCAGAGGACCTCTTTTCTAGTTTGGAGATGGATTCAGTCCTCCGCATCTCTGAAAAGAGTATGTGGATGGTTAGTGCAGTATAGAAGTAAGAAAGGGTCCCACTGAAACTCTTCAGAGGCTCCTGGGGCATATGGTAGATGCAGCCATTTGGCTTCCTCCATTTGAAGACCGCTTCAGCGCTGACTTTACGGCTGAATCCTGAGGTGGCCATGGTAGTGCGGCACGCTCCGTGTGAAAGCACCCTGGCCTGCCACCAAACTCTCAGTCCGTAACAGACCTTTTGTTTCTCTGGGCCAATGGTCTCTAGAACGAGTGTCCATCAATACCAGCTGAGGCGCCACTGCATTGGCATCCATTGCCTCGAGTTGCTTGCAGTTCACCTTGCTTTGCGACATTAGCCGCGTTTCCACTGTCGAGCCAGTGCTAACAGCGAGCTGAGCCGGGCCACTGGCCTCGGGTCTCAAGCACCGGGCTTGCGTTTCCACTGCCGGGCCAGTAGCCCCGCAGCGCTGCCATAAACCCCGCCCTTAACACGCCTTCCTGGATCGAACGTCATACAACCCCAACCATTTCAGCGGGAATTATGAAGTTCATTCAGGCAGGACACTCTAGCTTGTTAAAATCACACGACGATCGAGATGGAGAGGAACGAAGCGTCTGTTTGTTTGCTCTTTTTGATATTTGCTTGGTGGAAGATGAGGCAGCAAAGCCAAGATAAGAAGATGGAGGTTCAGCGGCGACAACGCTGAAAGCTTATGTTGGCTGCAGGGCGAAAGAGAGCGATCCAACGACATGCCATTCGGTTACAGCGAATGCAGAGTCGCCAGCAATGGATGGAAACGGTAAATATTTTATTTTATAGTATAGTATAGTTAATTCTTATCTTTTAGTCGATGTGAGCATAACTTCAAATCATATTGCACGGAGTTGTTTTTATGAGATTTTCACTGACTTTACTATCTGCTGAAAAAACAAAAATATTTTGCTACCTTATCATATCTTGCTTGCTATATTAATAAAAATAAAGTTAGGTGATAATGTTAAACTGTCATTGTATTATTCGTTTAATACATCTATTTATACCCATGATTATGAATATATGCATTTACATTTCACATAATTAGGGAAGTAATGTTTACAGTACCACTTTGCAAGAAAGTAAAGTATGTAATGTAAGGGTTAACATGAACGAAACATTAGCAATACATTTTGTTATCTTTAACGCTAGATTTAAAAAAAAAATCAGCTGTTGGTTTGTTAGTTTGTTCACAGTACGTTAACTGATTGTAACAATTAAAACATTGGAGTGTAATGTATTAATAAATGGGTTAGCAAATATTTATAAATGCTGTAGAAGTGCCTTTCATTTATGTACATGTACATATCTGTAACATAATTATGTAATTAATGTTTACACTTCATTCTATTATTTTTCAGAAGATGCATCACTACTACACCAATATAATGCGGACTGCTGAGGTGTGGGCCTATCAGCGAACAAGTGACTGGTGGGAGAACACTGCTCAAAGATTCACAGATGAGCAGTGGCTGGGCGACTTCAGAATTTCCCGAGAAACATTCAAATACATTTGTACAACTCTGAAGCCTGAAGCCTACAGCAACAAGATACAAATTATCGATTATGCATTCCTCTGGAGAAACGGGTAGCCATTGCATTGTATAAACTAGCATCAACAACAGAGTACAGGACAGTAGCCAACCTGTTTGCAGTCAGTCTGACTTCTGTTTGCCGCTGTGTGCATGACTTTTGTACGGCTGTGATTGCAATACTTCGGCCCAAGTTCATCAAAACACCAGACCAGGACAAACTATCTGAGATGGCAGATTACTTCGAAGAGAGGTATGGAATTCCACAGTGCGTCGGTGCTATTGATGGTTCTCACATCCCTAAATTAAAACCTCCACAATACCAATCAGATTTCCACAACAGAAAAGATTGGCACTCCATAATTTTCCAAGCAACTGTGGATGGCAAGGGATGTTCTGGGACCTGAATGTTGGACAGCCAGGGAGAGAACACGACGCTAGTGTCCTCAGAAAGTCACGCCTATGGGCTTGGGCCACAGACAGTAATGTTTTTTTCTGGCAGAGTGAAAAACATATGTGGAACTGATGTTGGATACTTCATTATTGGTGATTCTGCTTACCCATTGCAGAAATGGTTGCTAAAACCATATCCTGATACCGGCAGGCTTACAGAGGCCCAAGAACTATACAACATGCAAACAAGTCGAGACCGTTGTGTGGTTGAACATGCGTTTGGGTCAGCATCAGCCCAAGGGCCGAATGGGCTTCCCTACAAGCTCTACAAGAACTGCCCGCAGGTAGTCAAGGCACTGTGGAAGCTAATAAAAACAGCTTGGAGGAAGCAGCAAGTCCCAGCCGAGTGGCAGCAAGCAGTCGGTGTATTTATTCCCAAGGAGCAGAACTCCCAGACCATCAGCCAGTTCAGAAGCATTGCCTTGTTGAATGTAGAGGGAAAGGTTTTCTTCTCTGTTCTGGCAAAGAGAATGACAAATTTTCTCATGGCAAATGGGTACACCGATACAGGCTGCCAAAAGGCTGGAATTCCCGGCTTTCAAGGATGCATTGAGCACTCTTCTCTGATTTGGGATCCGATCCAGCGTGCCAGGAGAGAGAAGAGTGATGTGCTTGTGGTATGGTTGGACCTGGCCAACGCATATGGGTCAGTTCCACACAGGTTGATTGACTTCGCCTTGGAGTTCTTCCATGTCCCGGGTAGTGTAAAGAACATCATCGCCAGATACTACAGCAACCTGCACATGTGTTTCACGCTAGAGGACTACACAACAGGATGGCAGCAGTTAGAATGTGGAATTGCGATGGGATGCGCCATCTCCCCCATCCTGTTTGTGATGACTTTCGAGGTAATCCTCATAGGGGTCAGGCAGGTAGTTGGAGGTATCAAATAACCATCGGGCGTGAGGCTACCACCCCTGAGGAGCTACATGGACGATGTGACAAGCATCCTGCAAACGGCTCCTTGTACTACCAGGCTCCTCAGGGGGTTGATGAAATTCTCACATGGGCGAGGATGAAGGTAAAGGCAGAAAAATGAAGAAGCCTGTCAATAAGGAAAGGCACAGTGCAAGTCCAGGACAGCTTCATCGCAGGAGGGGAGCCCATTCCACGGCTGGACGAAAAACCACTGCGAAGTCTGGGGAGGCTGTACACGGCAGACTTGTCAGACAAGCAGATGGGAAAGATAACCAAACATCAACTCGCAGAAGGGCTGGCAAAGATTGAGCAAAGTCAAATGCCCAGGAAGCATAAGGTGTGGTGCTACCAGCACATCCACTATCAATGCATACTGTGGCCCTTTAACCCTCTGAGGTCGGCTATCGCACGGGCGCGATAGTCTCGCTTTTTTTCTTATCAGTGCAAAAGAAACTAAAAATACTCTGTTGATTTTGATCTTACATATTCGAGTTGTACATCATTAGATCCTTAAGTAAGTATCTTACTAGGGCTGTGTACACAGTGTATCCCTACGCTGTGAGGAATAATACTATCTAATAACCCTGGAAAAAGTACCAGAAGTGCTGGTAGTTTCATTTCGCGGAGCAACGGATCCAGCTGATGTAGTAAGTCATTTATTCTTAAGTGCTTTGTTCTAATCGCGATATTTAATAGTGTCTATAAACCGCAAAAAGACTGTTTAAATATGAATTCCGTGTCTGTGTGTAGGCTAAATGATGAATGAACAGCACAGGCGGATGCGCGCTTTGTTTACTACAGTTATACAGCGCGTGTCTGTGCCGTTCATTCACTCTCGCACCTACATTAGTAAACGTTATGTTTACATGAACACATCCAAACTATATTGCTATAGCCTACTAAGATGAGTAAAAATTGACTGAAATATGTTGAAATAAATTGTCTGTATAAGCAACAAACTGCAAATTCACATGTATATGCTAATATATCATACACAATATGTTACAAATATTGTAACAAAGACTAAATATGAATGTTTAGACAAAATTTTGTGATTAGTTTTGGATAGATTATAAAGTTTTGACTGTTAAAAAAGACTACTGTCACATTAAATAGGTATGCTTTTGTTCACCAATTTCTGCTCATAGTTAAATATACTATTGTATGATGTTTTGTCAAAAATAAATTAGGTATATTGAATTATCAACAAAGATGTTATTATAGTGTTTGTTCCAATATTCAAACTAATGAATCCTTACCTTTTTTAATACGTATGATAAAATGTATACTTTTTACAAAGAAATACACTTGAAATATTATTAAAATTGTAATTGTTGTTGTAATTGTAACCTATTTGTAATTGGTTACAATTTCTAATTGTAAATATGTATATATAGATAATTTATTTTGTCCTTGCATTCTTTGGGACCCAGTGACACACCTGTGTGAAAGGGCTGATTAATATGCAGCTCATTATGTATGTGGCACATTATCCGGCCTTTGTCTTTGTCTGGAAAGCATAGCCAACAACTACATCCGCAAGTGGCTAGGCTTGCCCCGATGCTTTTCAGACGCAGGTCTCTTCGGTCGGAGCGTGCTTTCAAATCCATCAGCCTAGGATATAAGCAGGAAAAGGCTCGCCTTTTGCTGGATCTAAAGAACTCAGCAGACCCGCCTCATAAGGAGTGCGAATGTCCCCATCCGCACAGGCCGCAAATGGAAGGCACAAGCAGAAATGGAGCGTGCCATCACCAGTCTGCAACACCGAGGAGTGATGTGGGCGGTCCAGACCAGTCGTGCTGGGCTGGGCTGGGGAGCAGTGCAGCAATTCTGGTCCAAATCCACCAAGAGACAGCAGAAGAAAATGGTGGTGGACGAAATCACCAGACTGGAGAAGGAGCGCTTCCATCTGAAGGCAATATCCCAGGGCACGCAAGGAGCCTGGACGAGATGGGATGCTACCATCAACAGGCGTATTACCTGGGCGGATATCTGGAGGACGCCTCAATCCAGGCTCAGTTTCCTGTTAAGGGCAACCTACGACACCCTTCCATGCCCTAGGAACATCACACTGTGGTATGGTGATAAAGTGGGCTGTCATCTGTGCGGGAGTGCCAAGGCAAGTCTCCGACACACTTTGTCGGGATGCAGAGTAGCACTGACCCAGGGACGCTTCAGGTGGCGCCATGATGCAATCCTGACGAAACTGGCCGAGATTCTGGAGGGTGGTAGGGTGGCAGCAAAGCAGTCACTGGCAATAGAAGAGGATGCCCTGACAGGATTTGTAAAGCCTGGCGGTATACACCTATTGCCTGCTCAGAAGAAGACCACCTGGTAAAGAGCGGCAGATGCTGGCAGACCTTAGGAAACAGCTGGTCTTTCCAAGAGAGATCATGAGTACCACTCTCCGAACAGACATAGTCATGTGGTCCACAGTGGCGAAGCAAGCCCTCCTCATCGAGCTAACCATCCCCTGGGAGGAGAATATGGAAGCAGCCCACGAAAGGAAGCATCAGAAGTACGCCAGTTAGCAGCAGAGTGCAAAGACGCAGGCTGGAAAGCTTCACCTGGTGGAGATCGGCTGTCGAGGCTTCGTGGGCAAACCAGCAGTCCAGCTGCTACATGGAGTGGGCGTAAAAGGCTCAAGGCTGAGGAAAGCCACGGGGTGCTGGGAGAGGAAGCGGAGAAAGGGAGCTACTGGCTTTGGTTGAGCAGGAAAGAAATGGGGTGGGGATCATCACCCCAGTAAAGGCAGCTGCAGGGGGTGGGGAGACGTCCCCAGCTTGAGACGTGCTGTACACTGCACAACTTGTGCGAATTATACATGGACAGATTTATACCAGAGTGGTGTGATCGTGATAACGATGCTGAACGTTCACTTTGCAATGTTGGTGATGAGCGTTCAGATGCAAGAAGTGCTCTGCAACAATTGTTCATGCAGAAGTAATAATTGTTAGTTGTTGTTATATTGTGTTTGTTACAAATAAAATATTTGAAATGAAGATTTGGCATAACCCTGTTTTGTGACTTGAATACAATTCTTTATCCTAAATGGTACATGGTTACATCAGACAATATCAGATCAATAGGCCATTTAAGCATACAGAGTGAATACTGCAAAAAAAAAATTAATAACATACAATTTAACAATCTTCTCACTATTTTTAAATAAAATCAAACATACTCAGCTCTACAGTTTTTTTAAATTGCAGTTGTAAGTATATGTCAGTTGAAATTTATTTAGATATGGTCACTTCTGTTAATGGTACTTTAAAATGTTAAACTGCTTACACTGTTTACAGTATTACAGAATACAAAAGGTGCCCATCAGACAGCCGTTTAAATAATGTGCCCATCAGTATGCATAGAAGTCTATACCAATAAATGTCTTAGCCTGATTATCATTCTACTGACTAGGACCATATTGGCATTACAGAATACAAAAGGTGCCCGTCAGACAGCCTTTTAGATAATGTTTCCCATCAGTATGGATAGTAGTCTATACCAATAAATGTCTTCGCTTAATTATCGTTCTACTGACTTGGACCGTATTTGCATTATAGAATACAAAAGGTGCCCATCAGACAGCCGTTTAAATAATGTGTCCATCAGTATGCATAGAAGTCTATACGAATACCTGCAATAATGGCTTATCTGAGTCACAAAGTCTTTATATTTTAGTAAATTATCAAGTAGGTAACTTTAACAATAGGTTTTCATAAGTTAACATTAGTTAAATACTTTATATAATATAAACTAATAGGGAGCATTTACTACACAGTATGTATTCATGTTAGTAATATTTGGCATTTTCTTTAAGTGTTTAAATCTAAAGTTTTTTTTGCTAACGTATATGCAGTGTGAACTAACATGAACCAACAATGAATTACTAATAAAGAATGCATTTAAGTAACATTCATTTTACATTTATGCATTATAATAGGTGTATATGTGTATTTTGCTTTTGATAATGTGCCCCTTAATAAGCATGATTTCCATTTGCCTCAGTTATAATAGCATAGCTATTACTTTATTTATATATTAAGTTTACATCAGAGTGCAAAAATACAAAGGTGCTTATAAAATGTGCATACATACAAATGAAACAAAACAGGTTCTTTTGAGAAGTACTACTTACAAATGTGCATACATTACAAACAAAACAGCAGGTGATTTTAAGTAGCCTACTATTTACACAAAAAAATTAAGGCATCAAGGAAAACCGAAAGATAGATGTTTTGTCCATTCAAGTTACTTCCTCTGGAGTAGGGCTGCGGTCAAATGACTGAAGACCGATGCAAAAGACTAAGATTCTTTCTGTCTTTGTGACATCTCCTCCCGTCTGAGTTGTGCATCATAGTCCAATTCCTCTCGTCTCATCATCATTTCTTTCTTCATTTCTTCTCTTCTTAGCTCTGGCTCTTCTTTCATCTGTTGCTGTTTTATGTCCTGCATACACTGCAAAAACTCCCTTGTTGCCAAATTTACAGCTTAGTGTTTGTGACTCTCTGTGAAAGCAGACACACAAATAAGCAGGATATTTGAGATAACTTCTGATAGATTATAGATTGTGGTATAGCACATACAGTATACCAAACTGTAAAGTCTGTTAAATATATTTAGCAGGTACATTAAACGCATAAATACTTGGTCTAGTCCTTTGTGGAATGTGATGTGATCCTCTTCTTATTATGGTTAGATCTTCAGGGTCGTCATGTCTCTCTGTAATAAACATATATACACATAACGTTTATTACATATTGACAAAGAAATTAACAAAACATTGAATACTTCTGTGGTGTATTTTGTATATTTTATTGCATACCGGGTGTCGACGTTAGCAGTGGAAGTGTAGACGGTCCCTGCTCCACTTCTGAGTCAAATAAAACACTCTCGGATGACGATTCTAGCACACAAAACATAAACACGCACGTTAGCCACTTATACAATATTTAATTATTTATTTATTTTAAAGTTAGGAAGATAGCATGTATATTAACTCACCGGCCGTGGCTGCCATAGTGTCCCGACTTGTCTCGCCACTAACAGAAGGACGGTCCATCAAATCGAACCATGGAAAGTTCCTTCTCTGGTCTCCACTTTTTCCATTGTGCGTTTTAATCGCCTTGTACTGCGCCCGCAACTTTTTTATTTTTACCCGAAATTGAAGCGTTGTTCGTCTAATACTTAGCTTAGCAAGTTCAGCAACGATGTACTTGATAACATCCTCGTTTCTGCACACGCCGTCAAATTGACGTTGTACTCTTTCTTCTGCCCAAATACTCAGAAGAGCTTTGGTATCCTCGACAGACCAGTACAGGAGATTCTCCATTTCGAGCAGCGATAATTTTGCGCGATATAAAAAAGTAAAATGTGCATCTTGCCGCAGACCATACCTTTCCCTAACACCGATAAACTCCGCCTTTTACCTTGACCATGCCTCTAGCCCGAGCTGGCCTGCTTTGGCCCAAGGTTTTCGACGGGCCAGAAATCCTGGCCGTTGGCCCCGAGTAAGCCCCGCTCAAGCACCCGAAGTGACAGTGGAAACGCGACTGGCCCTGGCACGCACTAGCATGGCTCAGCCCTGGCCCGGCAGTGGAAACGCGGCTATTGCTGCTTAGCAAGCATGTACTGGTCTGAAAACACAACATGGCGACCGTTGAGCTACGCTCCCCTCGCATGTTGCAACTCGCCCGCCACCTCTTCCTTGGAGTCAGAAGCTTCTGAGGTCGCTTCATTCCAATTATTACTTCTTTTTAATTGTGCCGCTGACAAGCCTCACAACAGCCTCTGGCCCAGAGAGGGTTGAGACTCCGTCCCCCAGGCAGTCCAGCTGTTTGGTTTGGTACCACTTCGTAGCCGCAAAGTTATATTTGTTACTCCTCCGGGCTCGTCCCTCCGCGAGTTGTTTTTCTACACAGAAAGACTCTGGCCACAGCTGGCCCCGGGGCCTCCGCAGAAATGCGTTCCCCAGTGAACCTTCTTGCACACAATTGTGCTAAAGTCAGAGAAAAGATGGAGCAGGTCTTGTTAGTTGTTCCTTATTGGCCCAACCAGACCTCTCCTCTCGACAGCCCTTCCTGACTCCTTCCTCTGAGTACATTCTCAGGGATGGGGCATGATGGCAGCTGCGTTTAGACCTTGGAGAGTTCCAGGTCTGGTTCTAAAAAGAACGGGATGCGGAGGTTCTGGTAACTACAACAATAATTTTTAAGCCTTAAGAGACCATCACTTCTGTGATAGCACCCTCTCAAAATGAGGCATGCTCCCCCTTAGGTGTGGAACCTATTCGTTGAAATGTGTCTTCTCTCCGTGAGGAGATCCTGAAGGTGTTCGATCACTTCAGTGCTTCTTTCCTGCTAATAGCTTGGAGTGAGGGCTGTCTCCTCCACCTCAAAATGTTGTTGCCTCTGTATTGACGCACACCAAATCCGTGGGAAGCACAACTTGATTGTAAGGTTCCTGAGGGGAGCAAGGAGTCTGAATCTGCCTTACCCTTTACCCTCTTGGACTTATTCTGGTGCTACTGCACTGCAGAGACCTCCCTTGAGCCCTGCAGGCAGTGACTTAAAAATCCTGTTTTTAGAGAAACAGTTCTCCTGCTTGCTTGGTCTCTATCTAGAGGGTAGGGACTTGCACGCATTTTCAGTCAACGAATCGTGCCTGGTATTCGGGCTGCCTAACTCTCAAGATATCTGAGACCCCGGTCTGAATTTTTGCCCAAGGTTCCTACCTCTCCTACGGGACCAGGTGGTGAGCCTGCAAGCCCTGCCCCGGAGGAGGCAGACCCAGCCCTCTCTTTTCTCTGTCCGTCCACTCCATCGTGGTTATACGTGCTTAGAATGCAAAGCCTGGACCTCAGACCAGCTCTTGTTTATTATGGAGACCAGCAGAAGGGAAGGCTGTTTCCAAGCAGAGGTTAGCCCACTACATGTGGTTGCCTTCATCTTGGTGATTTCCCAAGATCCACATGCCCACTTGGGTGGTTAGCTCCTCCTAACTGAGAGTATTGCTTCCTCCTAGGCGTTGACACAGAGTGCCTCGCTGAATAGATGTTAATAGAGTTGGGGGCTGGGCGACACCTATCACGATCGCTAGAGAACTAGCCTATGTGTCAAACCGCTATTTCTTGTGGGATCCCTTCACATGAAGCCAGTTTCACTGTAAGCCCGGTTCGAAGTGTTGGCTTTCTGCGCCATTCCCCTCATATGGACTGGATATGTGTGCAATTCTTGCTCCAGTGAGTTCCCCTTATTAGCCAAACCCTGTTGAGTTCTTACATACCCTTCGCCAACGGACATGACGGAACGTCCGAAACCAGGCATATCACTCGTATGCACTGGTGAAACCTGTGTTAGGCTGGGTCCATATGTTGTGATCCCTACGGCGATCCCATATGTGTATTATTCCACGATACAGCTCCCTGCGGCGAGCCCGTGTCTTCCCTCTGCCGTCACTGTCCGGTTGAGTCTCCCCCCTGTCATGGCTGGAGCCACCCCAGTGACATTCCATATGCTGTACTTAGTGGCGTTTTAATTGGGATCCCAATCAGTCGACACGTCGACTACGTCGAATTTGAGCAACTGAAAGGAAACGTCTCGGTTACGTATGTAACCCTCGTTCCCTGAAGGAGGGAACGGAGACGTAGTCCCGTCGCCACTCTTGCTGGACCACCACTGACTCCGGGCTCCGCTTGGCTCCTCAGTGAAAAACAACTGGTGCGTGCATCCACTTCCGTATTTATACCCGCACCGCGGGGAGGAGTGTGAGATGCAGATCTTGCACGCCAATGTGCATTGGCTCGTTTTAACAGTACTCGAAAATGACAGGCTCCCTAAACGTGATCCCAATCAGTTGACACGTCAACTACATCTCCGTTTCCTCCTTTAGGAATGAGGGTTACATACGTATCCGAGACGTTTTGTGGAAACTGAAAGATTTTTGGTATTCTTTGATAAAAAGATGAGAACAGAACAACATTTATTTATACAGTATAAACCCCTCACATGGCACCTCATGGCAAATAACTCTCTAAGGATTTGAGAATTAGAATTGTTGCTCTCCACAAAGTTGACCTAGACTATAAGAAGATTTGGTAACATGCTGAAACTGAGTTACAGTACAGCCCTGGGTCATACAGAGGTTTTCCAAGACGGGTTCCACTCGTAACAGGCCTCGCAAGGGTCAATCAAAGAAGTTGAGTCTTCGTGCTGTGCGTCAGGTGCAGGAGCTGGCTTCAAATAATAGACGCATGAGTGTTGCCAGCATTGCTTTAGAGGTTGCAGAAGCAGAAGGTCAGCTTGTCAGTGCTCAGACCATACACCACACACTGTAACAAGTCGGTTTGCATGGTCGTCGTCCCAGAAGAAAGCCTCTTCGGAAGCTGGCTCACAAGAAAGCCCGCAAACAGTTTGCTGAAGACAACCTGTCCAATAGCATGAATTACTGGAACCATGTCCTGTGGTCTGATGAGACTAAGATAAACTTGTTTGGCTCAGATGGTGTCCAGAATATGTGGCGATGCCCTGGTGAGGAGTACCAAGAAAATTGTGTCTTGCCTACAGTCAAGCATGGTGGTGGTAGCATCATGGTCTGGGGCTGCATGAGTGGTGCTGGTACTAGGGAGCTGCGCTTCATTGAGGGAAACATGGATTCCAACATGTACTGTGACATTCAGAAGCAGGACATGATGCCCTCCCTTCAGAAACTGGGCCGAACGGCATGATAACGACCCCAAACACACTGCCAAGATGACAACTGTATTGCTGAGGAAGCTGAAGGTGAAGGTGATGGAGTGGCCAAGTATGTCTCCAGACCTAAATCCTGAGCACCTGTAGGTCATCCTTAAGCGGAAGGTGGAGAGGCTCCATGTGTCTAACATCCAGCAGCTCCGTGATGTCATTATGGAGGAGTGGAAGAGGATCCCAGAAACAACCTGTAAGTGTGCAGCTCTAGTGAATTCCATGCCCAGGAGGAACCCCTTGAGCCGCAGGGATCCCTGGTGATCCCGAATTTTACATTCAAAAAAATTGTGCATTGTTTTTGAGCTGCTTTATCTCTCTATTAGTAATTGCTAGAGCAATTCTGAGTTTTTCACAGTAAACTGTCAAGTGTTAGCTTTTAAATGATACCTTGGTTTTGTGTATAGTCAGAAGGACTCCATAGCAACAACCATTTTATTATGGGTATGTCATTTTGCACTCGATTGCCAAAAAGGGGGGCGACTGGTAAGGGGTTAAGAAATTGGTAGATAACAATGGTGCTCACACAAAATATTGACACTTTGGTCATGGTTTTGACATGTTCACTTAGGGTGTACTGACTTTTGTTGCCAGCTATTTTGACAATAATGGCTGTATATTGAGTTATGTTCAGAGGACAGTAAATCTATACTGCTATACAAGCAGCACATTGACTACTCTAAAATACAGTATATCCAAGTTTCATTTCTTGTCCCTTGTGAAGATATACTAAATTTTTTGCTGAAATGTGAGGGTTGTACTCACTTTTGTGAAATATTGTACATAGAAATCTCTTGTAACAAAATAAATGTCTTTAGTTTAAGTTTTGATCAATTTAATGCATCCTTGCTGGACTGGATAATTGGTATTAATTTATTTAAAAACTGACCCAAAACTTTTGAATGGTAGTGTATGTAGTCACAGTTATGTAAATTGTTATTTTATTATTATAAATTTATATAAATGTAATGGGGTTTAAGCACAGCAACTTTGCATCACTTCAGGTTCATGTCATAGAGCAGTTTTACTCAAGATGTCTTAAAAAAACGAGCAAAGATGAGCATAACCGATGTCTATCGAATATGCAGGTTGATATCTCACAATGTGTTGTTATTTTATCTTCTCACTAACAAATGGATATTTAAATCAAATAAAAACCCCAAATAAAAAGCATTAACGTTAGCTAGGTTAGGTGGTTACCTTAAAGATATCACGCTCAATTCGTAATAACCGAATGCAACGAGACCTGTTTTCCTGTTTGTTCATGTGACGTTCAGCATAAAACCTATACTGTTTATATTTTCATAATTTGTTTTTTTGTCCGGTTTCCTAAATTTTTTATTGGGCTGCGGTTTTCTTGTACGTGGATGCAGCTAATCTTATTTCTAATAGTGATTTTGATAAGTGGAATTGTTAATCTTTGTTCATGTAAAAAAAAGCTTGTGTTCATAATTAGTACTAATTAGCAGGGGTGGGACAAAGTCATTGTTATGCAAGTCACAAGTAAGTCTCAAGTCTTTGCCCTCGAGTCCCGAGTCAAAGATGAGGCAAGTCCCGAGGCGAGTCAAAGGTCAAAGCCAATAAGTCTCAAGTCGAGTCCAAAGTCCTACCATTTTAGTTGAGTCATTTCAAGTCCTCTTACCACAGAAATAATATTTATACAAATCATGTAAGATTTGTATTTATTTAAACCTCTTTTTATACAATGACATTAATCAAATACAGTAAAAAACAGAAAATTTAATTTTCACAAAAATTGCTTGTATTTCAACACCATATTGCACTACAACAATGCACATTTTCAAATCCCTATGTTTGTAAGCATGAACCATAGACTGTAAAAGGCATGAACCAGCAAGGGAGACGTGCGTTTACTTTCTCGTTGATACAGTAAATATGCAGCAGCTAGCTAGTAAGTGATGGTACATCCGATAAGGTGCTTAGCATTCGTTCAAAACTTACCTTTCTTTGTGCAACTTCAGGTGTCCGCAACTCGTTTTTTGTCGACTACCTCGTAATTTTCATAGCCAAACGAAACTATCTTCGGTATCATTTTGCCGACTGGCGCGTTGTTGCTTTCTGCGCTTCATTGGTTGTCTTGCAATGTGCCTGCTTAAATGCTGTCGAATCAAAACAACGTGGGACTACAGTGATTGGATGTCGTGCAGGCAGCGCGCGTGCTCTCTGCATGCATACAGGTGGTGCACATTTTTTGTGTCGAGTCTGACTCGAATCCAAGTCACATGACTCGAGTCCACACCTCTGCTAATTAGTGAGCAAACTCTTGAATGTCAAGTTTAATCAATATGACAGCTGCATTTAATGGATCCAGTCAATAGTATTTGAGAAGGTAAAGCCGAACAATAGATTTCCAATAATATTTAACAGGCTGCTGATTGCAGTCATGAATACCATCATGATTTTTAAGTACAATAGTATTGAGAAACAAACAAGAGACAGACAAGTTTTTCTATTTTTTGCACGTTTAATGATTGTTGAGATATGATTGAGTGACATTGCATATACATGATATGAATGTGAGCATATCAAGTGTCTTTACACTATATAAAATTTCATAATAGTGCTCAATATAAATATAAATCGTAAAAACCTATTATATGGGACCATTGCACTGACCATCACAAGGCCATATTTTGACAAGTTATACATGAATTTCAGCAATGACTTCTTTTTTAGCTTCTCTTTTTTATAATGAACTTCTGGGAAAGAATTTGAGTCAAGAAGTTCACATTAGACTGAAACTATATGGACTCTAGGATGCAGTTTCTGGTGTATTTTCATAAAAATGCAGTGCATTTTCACAACTTCACAGTCAGAATTCGGCCCCTCGCTGGGTTTAAATGTGTCGGGATGTTCTTGAAAACAAATGTTGCTACGTTCTAATTTAACCTAGAAAATGAATAGCTTCTGACTCGTCGTGGTGTGTGGTAGAGGAGCATACATGATTTGAATGGTCCCAGAAAGATGTCAGAGCAGGTGTACACCAAGAAAAGACT
The DNA here is from genome assembly GCF_051911475.1 of Siphateles boraxobius. NCBI lineage: Eukaryota > Metazoa > Chordata > Actinopteri > Cypriniformes > Leuciscidae > Siphateles > Siphateles boraxobius. The sequence goes on along the minus strand of NW_027508931.1, from coordinate 11,397,992 downwards.
GTATTAGATCAGCGCATCTTAATGAATAAACAGCTGTGCAAATTATACAATAAAGCTTTTCATTCTCCTACTCTGTATGGATAAATAGATTTATAAATAATTTTTTTGCTGCTTTTCTGTCTAAGCACAGAATGACATCATTTTCAATAATGCCTTGAAAAAAACGGTTTAAAACTAGTTTTGTGATTCAAAAACCAAGCAAAGAAAATAGAAACATAAATATCAGTGTCGATATACTCCCAATAAAATCTTTTTAAAGATATCTACACATAAACATATGAATCTCTTATGACATGCAATACAGAAAATGTGAGTTCAAAGTGGCAAACACAAACATAATCCACCAGATCCTTTTAAAACACAAACCCCCCCCCCCCAAATTTTTTTTTAACATAATATTTTATTAAACATTTTAAGTGATACGTTTTTAAAAATATACAATTTCTCAGTCATAGCCTTGTAGTATACAACATTTGATATTTTCTCAGAGGTTTGATGTGCGCCTGGTTTCACATGAAGCTACCTGAGCACCAGGCTTGATCACAGTAACACGCTACAGAGAGTCGCTCTATAGGACCAGACAAAATAAACAGGTTGATTTGAGATGATTCGCTGAGTTAAAACCGTCTCCTGGCTCTATTGGTAAACCATCTCACCACCCTCGTTCAAATTTTTTATTTTTTGCTTTGTGTCCTCTAAAAATTTGTTGTAAAAATGCATTAGCAAAGAGAAAATGAAATTTGGAAACGCTTTTAGACATTAAACTTTCATTTATACCAGTACTATCAGTATTGCCGAAAAGATTAATACTTGATGTACATTCAAATGTGAATTATATTCAAATAAATAAATCAAATAAAAACTAATTTCTGACTATTTGCAAATTAATTAAGTTTTTCAGCAGGATACTATATAATGCTTGTCAATGATGTAAATACCTGATTTCGGCAAGTAAGCACAAAGTAAGCGACAAAAAACGACAGATGATGCCCTATACAGACATAATCTGTAGCTTTTATCTTGGAAATTAGATATTTTTTAGTGGCCACGTCCTGACCTAAATATCATCCAAAACCTTTGGATTCAGGACATTCACAACACAGTTTGAATAATTCATTAAAAGACTGATTTGCAGCAATAAAATCATTCATTTTCTGTGAGATTTTGCCATTCGAATGCCAATGTGGATTCACATGATTTGACAACCACCAATGGGAAAGCAGAAGAGGTCACATGATTTGCCTTGATTACTGTAGTTTATTCATGACGCCTACTGCAGTGATGTGTGCGCAAATTGTTTATTGTTGTATCAAAACTAAATCAAGGGGTGTTCTCTTATCTAACCAAGTTACTTTTGCATTTTTCTTTTTCAGAAATGTTGAGGTACAATGTATATCCAAATACTGCAATTGAATTTCATCTTTGGAATTTAGACTAACAGGTAAGACCTTTGAAAGAGGGTGGTGATTTCCTATTTCCATACAAAATATGATGTGAACATAAATTTAATTGCAAACATTATTTTATGCTAGTGTCTTTGAACAAATTCACCTTCACTAGCACTCTCTCTATACTACATCCATCTATTGTAGTTCAGGTCACACGACATGGGTGTTTAAGGAGAAATCAAAATATAAACACTTAATTTGAATGCAGGGACATGGTGAACACACAAAAAATATCTGAGAAAAAAACCCTCTTAAAAAAATACTATACATCTACTCACTTTAGATGCACACTTTAAGTCCATGAGGATCCAACTATTCAAAGAATAGCTTCTTTTGAGCGATCGGAGCATAACAGTTCCGACTGGGTTGCTTGTGCTATTTTGTGTCTTCAAAAAAAGAGTGTACATGATAGTTTAATTTTCAAAGCAATAGTTCACATAAATATGAACATTCCATCAATATTTATTCACCCTCATGTTGCTTTAAATTCCATAATCCATGTTTTTATTTTCAAGAAACACAAAAAGAGAATTTTTGAAGAATTTTTATAGCTTGTTTCCATGCAATGATAGTTCATAAAAAAATCTCAATGCTTTTGTTAATTTAAATGGATCTGAAATAAAATATAAATATTAGATGAAAAAATTAAAATAATAAACTTAAAAAGTTTAAAAAAAAACATTAGAATTGGTGCCTTGCCAACCAATGGAAATAAAATACTTTTATTATAAATATTTATTATAAATTTCAAATATTTTTGTTGAAGTGCTAAAATGACAAACTAAATGAAAGCTAAATAGAAATAAAAATGTTAAAAGCACATAACACAATTACTAAAATTTAAATTAAAAATTAGTATATAGTATATAAATAATACTAAATAATACTGGACAGTTGACACGTCATTAACTGCCAAATATGTCTTATTTTTTCCAGTTAAAATGTCTAAAGTGCATTTAAATGTGCCAGTGAAAGTCATTTCAGAATTACAGTGGAGATTTTCAGTGAATATGAACATACATTTTGGTCTTGGACACACAAAGATCACTTATGGCTTCAGAAGACTTGGAATATAGTGCACTAATTGTACAGACTATATATATATATATATATATATATATATATAAATATATATGAGTTTGGAACAACATGTGGGTGCTTTAATAAAGACAGAATGTTCAATTTAGGGGATGTGTCCTTTTAACAGGTATAAACTCATCTCTGAGTGTGTGTTATTCAGACTAGGCTGCGTGTCCCGCTGGAGTACCTGCGTTGGCTCAGCAGGTGGCGTGGTGGTGGAGGGGTCGGGGGGCAAAACTGATGCGGGTGATGATAAGGAGGCGGCGGGGGAGGGAGGGGCGGCTGCTGCTGCTGCTTGCCCCCCTCCCGTGACCTGATGGGCGTGGACACAGCCGATTGGATGAGGCGGTGGGCGGGGTTGTGGCTGAGGAACGCCTCCACGTGGCCACGCCCGGCGGCATCCATAACGATCACCTTGACGATCTGCTGGCACTGGATCAGGGTGTCTGGGGAGATGGTGAGGGTGGAGCCAGGGGCGGGGCTAGGCAGGACGGCCAGGTGTTGCTGAGCGCTGGGTGGGGCCAGAGGAGAGCTGAGTTGGTATGTTTGGAGCCTGTTGTGAATTGACACCTAGTTAGAAACAGCCAGAAGCAGGAAGCGTTATCAGCCTGGCCTGCTGCACTCTCACGGCCCTCTGGTGCGGATCACACGACGAGGCCATGCCACAGAGCATGCAGGCGGCAGAACGTGACACAACTACGTACATGCAGCGCAGTCGAAGAGGGTGAAAGCAGGGCTACTTCCTACTTGAACAGCCGGGATTTGGATAATTAACTGCTATCTTATGCATTTCCTTTTATTACCGTGCTGCTAATCAGACTGTTATATTTTTATCCATCTGTAAGAAGCATTAAAGTGCCCCTGGAGGGCATAGACGCTTGGCAGCGAGGGTCTTTATTGCATGCTGGATAATTTGCACCTTTTCTTGACAGATCTTGTGTGCGTGTGTGTATGTTATGTGCGATGCATCTCCTGAAAGCAAACTCATATAGCCTGTCAGTCCACACTAACCACTGCTCATTCCTTTTCGTTTCAGCTCTTTTTAATGAAGTATTTGAATAAAATGAGTTCCAGTGCGAGAGCTCCAGTTTAGGCTGTGGGCCCTATCATACACCCGGCGCAATGCCAAGTGTGACGCAAGTATTTTTTGCTAGTTTCAGCCCGACGCAATTATCATTTTCACGTCCTGCGCCACATTGTTTAAATAGCAAATGCGCCCATTTGTGCGCCCATCGGCGTACTGGTCTGAAAACGAGGTGTGTTCAAGTGCATTGTTGGCACATAGCTGTTTTGAGGCAACTGAAATAGACTGAAATAGCAGTATTTTTTTGTTATTTAAAGGGCATTAGTAATATGAGCCTATAGGCGGGTGCACAACGCGCGTACACTCTGCTCATTACACACACAGGGACGCGCAACAGCACACAAACTGGCCAAATATTACAAATAAAAGGATTACAATGCAAAAAATGTATAATGTGTAATGTGCAAAAGTGCACTTGCGTCCTGAGCTTTAGACCATGCGATTAGATCGTTAAAATAGTGCCCTGTATGTGTGAATCCACTTATCAGCGTGTCTTATTTGAATACACCATCGACATAATTTCCATTTATGGACTGGCATTAAGATTTTTAAGTTGAAAGAATTTCACCCCACAACAACAGCAGCTGTAAAAGATTAGAGATCACAATGAGGGGCAGTGGGTGGTGTTTTCTGAGGGGTGGCAGTGCTGTTATTGCTTTGTACGAGTGGTGTGTGATTACAGTGAAGACACCGAGGGCGGGCGTCTCCATTCTGACAGGGAAAGAGTGAGCTCAGGGGTCAAAGGGCAGGGAGTGGAGGGCCAGTGGGGAGGTTATCTCTGATTCTGCAAGGAGATAGTGATGTTAACTACTATACATGCTGTCACCACCTTCAATGTCCCCAAAAAGTTTGGAAACACCCTAGGTTTAAAAATCGGACAATATCAGCATAAAAATCCTAAAAATTTTTGGTGTAAATGCATTGGCGTATTATGCAATTATCATTGAATTACCAAATTATCTTCTTGATTACACACCTTTTTAGCTCCACTGATTGATTGACAGAGCAACAGAACAATCAGAACACAGTTTGTAGATGCTTTATAAACCGCTCTTGTACGGTATTTTTCTATGCTCTGAATTCATAGACTTTTGACTAAATTTCAAAATTTCATTGACTAAAAATACATTTCCATAGTTATATATTTATATATATATATATATATATATACATACATATTTCCATAGTCCCTAGCAACTTAATCATTGCAAAGTCATCACTAAAAATAATACAGATTTATGCTGATATTATCCAGAACCCCGATTGCCTAGGGGTCCAAAATTTTGGAGGACACTATGAATACATGCACACCGAATCGGAAAATAATTTACACTGCGCTCACACCACATACTGATACAAACCTCTACTGTGTTGCTTCCTGTTTTCTCATAAAAATCATCCCCTGCAAGCCATACAAATACACAAGACATGAAAAACAGTCTTATTGTTGTGTGTGTGTGTGTGTGTGTGTGTGTGTGTGTGTGTGTGTGTGTGTGTGTGTGTGTGTGTGTGTGTGTGTATGTGTGTGTGTGAGTGTGAGTGTGTGTGTGTGTGTGTGTGTGTGTGTGTGTGTGTGTGTGTGTGTGTGTGTGTGTGTGTGTGTGTGTGTGTGTGTGTGTACCTGAAGCAGAACTAGGTCCAGCGTGGATGTCTAGTTGTGTGCCGTTCTTGTTAGTTTGATTTCTCACAACCTGTTGTCTTTCTAGTTCCCCTGAGAACCACATGCATAATTCACTTTAATGTTGGCCACAACCATAGCATTCAAACCACAGAGGAATGTAGAGAATTCCTTTTTATTCAAGCTAACCTTTAGATAATGATAATGAATTAAAATGTTAAAAAATTATTTAATTATTTATAGTACTAATAAACAACGCTGTTCTATTACATACAGCATAACCCACACATACAGCCTTTACACAATAATCTACTATAAATAATGATGCTATTCTTAAGTGTATTAACCTAAAAAAGCGCAAAACTTAATAATAAAGGTTCTTTATTTTCATTGATGGTTTCCATGAAGAACCTTTACCATCCATGGAACCTTTCCATTGCAAAATGTTCTTTATAGTGGTAATGTTCTTCAGATTATTTAAATATTCTTTGCACAAAGAAAAATGGTTATTTTATGAATTTTTCACCAAAAGGTTCTTTGGGGATGGTTTGCTTGCATTGCTGCAAAACCTTCTTTTGAACTCTTTATTTTTAAGAGTGAATAGATCAAAACTTTTCTGAAGCAAATGTGAGTGATGTTTGCCTGTGCAAAACTCACCACTAAGATTGATAAACATGTTGCTATGTAATTGCTAGGTGGTTTCTTACTGTCCCCTGGTTTTAGCTTTTCAATGTAGATCTATGGGATGTGTTTTAGACAAAACATGGACGTCCAGAAACAGAGATTTTTTTTTTAATAAAGAATTTAACAAATATGACTATTACTAAGCTAAAGCATGTGAACACGAGTAAATGAGCAAAATGAGCAGTAACATGCAAAGACACTCACACTCAATCCGAATTTGTTCCATCTCTGCCACCTCTGCGATGCTCTCTCTCAGGTCCTCTACAAACTTGAGCAGCTCCTCTGAGCTCTGAGAACAGAAACTCACCACCTGCTTCTTCTCCGACGAAAATGGAGACAATATTGTGATTCCATGAGGGTAATCTGGGAAGAGAGAAAACACGCTGTGTATCACACATCTGATACTCCAAGTATTGAGTAAGGTCCTGCTCTGAGGATTTGTGAATTTTCCTGTTTTTATCATTTAACAAAAAAAAAAACATGTATCCGTCTGAATTAGGTTAAAAATTAACAAAATGGTACTTTTTAACAAAAAATGTTTAAAAAAATGTTTTGGTCATTCTTCAGAAGCAACTGAATTATATAAAAAGTGATATAAAAAGTTATTTATTTATTGTAATGTTTTTCAATATTTTGACATTTTAGATCTTTTTTTTTTTACATACAAGTCCATGGTAGTACTACCTCCTGTAGTACTTTCATGGTCAACTATAACTGTAACATACTGTACTTTTTACTGTATTTATATATATAGTAAAATATTAACATATACGATATTTAACGTCTCGGTTACTGATGTAACCCTCGTTCCCTGAAGGAGGGAACGGGAGATGTAACGTCGACTTGACAACGTAATTGGGATCACTTCAGGGAGCCCTATCAACTTCGAGTGTCTACAGAACGAGCCAATGAACGTTGGCGTCCGTGAGAAGCATCTACGCACCTCGCCCTCAGCGCGGGTATAAACAGGAAAGGGCGCACGCACTCATTGTTTTTCGCTGAGGAGCCAAGATTGTGACGGACGTACAGCGATGGTCAGTAACCGTGGTGACGGGACGTTACGGCACATCCTTGCCCGAAGGGAGGTAATGTGGAGAATACACATATGGACAGGCCGGAGGGGCAGTGCAACATATGGAATGTCACTGGGGTGGCTCCAGCCTGAGAAGGGGGAGGCTACACCAGACAATGACGCCAGAGCGGACTCTGCCAAGGGAAAGACATGGGCTCACCGTAGGGAGCTGATCGAGGAAGAAAACGCATATGGGCCGCAGGGATCACCACATATGGAACCCAGCCTAGCACAAGTTACACAAGCATACGAGCACTAGGCCTGGTGTCGGACGCTCCGCAACGTCCGATTGCCGAAGGCGTCTAGAGGAACTCTACAGGGTTCTACAGAGTGGGGAACTTGACTGGAGCAAAGAAGTGCACGTATCCGCTCCATGTGGAGGGGAGTGGCGCAGCAAGCCGGTACAAGTGCGGGAACTTTGGTATTACCGGCTAGTTGAAGCGAGCACACAGAAAGAAACCAGCTCAACACGTAGGCTATAAAACCTAGCGAACGTGTTAGGTGTCGTCCAGCCCGCAGCTCTACAGATATCTGTCAGCGAGGCGCCGTGTGCCAGCGCCCAAGAAGAAGCGACACCTTGAGCTTCGTAAGCCAAGGCGATGGCATCCACTATCCAGTGGGCCATCCTCTGCTTGGAGACAGCCTTCCCCTTCTGCTGGCCTCCGTAACAGACGAAGAGCTGATCTGAGGTCCTGAGGCTTTGCGTTCTGTACACGTACAGGCGCAGAGCACAGACGGGACAGAGAAAAGCCAGGGCTGGGTCTGCCTCCTCCGAAGGCAGCGCTTGCAGATTCACCACCTGGTCCCGGAAGGGAGTGGTGGGAATCTTGGGCACGTATCCAGGCCGGGGTGTCAGGATAATGTGAGAGTTAGCCGGGCCGAATTCCAGGCACGATTCGTCGACCGAAAATGCATACAGGTTCCCTACCCTCTTGATTGAGGCCAATGCAACCAGGAGTACTGTTGGTTTTGCGGGATAGAATTTTTAACTCAGCTGATTGCAGAGGCTCAAACGGTGGTCTCTGGAGAGCTGAGAGGACCAGAGACAAATCCCAAGAGGGTATAGAGAGCGGGCGAGGAGGATTTAGTCTCCTCGCCCCCCTCAGGAACCTGACGATCAGATCGTGCTTTCCCAGCGTCTTACCCTCAACTGCATTGTGATGTGCGGCAATAGCGGCAACATACACTTTAAGGGTGGAGGGAGACAGCCTTCGCCCCAACCCATCTTGCAGGAAGGAAAGCATGGCTCTGATCGAGCAAGTTCGGGGGTTCTCCTCATGAGAAGATCACAAGTCAACGAACAGGTTCCACTTCAACGCATAGAGGCTCCTCGTTGAGGGGGCTCTAGCGGAAGTGATAGTGTCAACTACCGCTGGGGGTAGGTCACCTAGAACCTCCGGGTGCCATAGGGTGCCCCGTCTCTGAGAGAGCAGGTCCTCTCTACTTGGAGACAGCGGGCCCACACGTTCACTAGTTCCCGGGAACCAGGTCCGGTTGGCCCAATATGGCGCAAGGTCTGTGCAAGAAGGCTCACTGGGGGAAAGGCATATTTGTGTAGGCCCGGGGGCCAGCTGTGTGCCAGCTGTGTGCAGTTCCCGGGAACCATGTCCGGTTGGCCTAATATGGCGCAAGGTCTGTGCAAGAAGGCTCACTGGGGGAAACGCATATTTGCATAGGCCCGGGGGCCAGCTGTGTGCCAAGGCATCCGTGCCGAGGGTCCCCTCGGTCAGGGAATAGAACAACTGGCAGTGAGACGTGTCTGGGGCGGCAAACAGATCTACCTGTGCAGTCCCGAAGCGCCTGAAAATAAATATAGAATATAAATGGCACGACGCGACCTCAGATGCTTCTGACTCCAAAGGACGAGATGGCGGGCGAGTTGTGACATGCGGCGGGAGTGTAGACCCTGACGTTTGATGTACGCAACGGGCGCAGTGTTGTCCGTACGGAAGAGTACATGCTTGCCTAGTAGTGGCGTTTTGAAGCGGCCCAGCGCAAGATGTACTGCTAACAACTCGAGGCAGCCGATGTGCCAATGCAGTTGAGCCGTTGTATGTGGCCCCCCAGCTGGTGGCAGAGGCATCCGTGGTGACCACAGAGTGCCTGGATACTTGTCCTAGGGGGACACCTGCCCGCAGGAACGAAGGATCCGACCACAAGCTGAGAGTTTGGTGACAGTGTGGGGTTACTTGGACTTGGCACAAGCCGCTCTGCCATGCCCATCTCGGGACTCGATCGTGGAGGCAGTGTTGGAGCGGCCTCATATGAAGCAATCCGAGCGGCGTTACCGCGGCTGCAGTAGCCATATGCCCCACGAGCCTCTGAAACAGTTTCAGTGGTGCCGATGTTCTGCTTCATATCGGCTGGAGGGACCGGCTCGATCGCATTCTCACGATCTCTGACCTGAGCAAAGCGGCACTGTCCGCCAGAAAACGGGTGAACAGAATGCCCTTGAACACAGGGGGACGCCGGGCGAACTGAATCGCATAGCCGAGTCTGACAGTACGGATAAACCAGCGAGACAGGCTGGGAAGCGCTAGCCAGGCTCCCAGACACCGCGCAAGCAGGACCAACAGTACCACAGATGCACCCGGGGTGGGGCAGTGCTGGCAATGAAAGAGGGGCTTGAGGGTGACAAGGCAAAGCGTCATCGACCACCAAGTGCGCCCTCTTGGGACCCAGAGGTTTCAGAAATTACTCTTTTGTTGAAAATGTGGGTACCACTGGCCGTGGGTCAGTGGCGGAACAGAAAGAAAAGGAAACAAAAGATTCTCCGCCCGGCCCTCCACCGGGGGAAGGGGCGGCGCGTTCACCATCTCCTGAAGAGCAACTTGATCCACCTCTGGGTTGCCCGTCTCAGGGTCGTTTGCACGTCCCCTTGCCTCCTGGTTTGGCAGCGGCCTGGACTTCCTGCGGCTTGTTCCACGCTGAGGCCTGGATGGTGACTGCTGTTGCAGAGGCTTCGCGGGAGCGGAGGACACTGCAGGAGGTCGACCTCGGCGACGAGCAGACAGAGGGTCTGCGGCCGGTGGACGGATGGGAGCAGTAGCGGTCCGCCGGGGCAGGATGTGTTGGATGGCCTCCGTCTGCTTCTGGGCGGCCGAGAACTGTTGGGCGAAGCTCTCGACCACGTCGCCGAGTAACCCAACCTGGGAGAGAGGGGCATCCAGGAACCGATATTTACTGACACATACACACACACACAAGCAATGCTGTGAAAACAGCAGTTGTAAGCTGTAATGCTCGCAGCCACCGCTGATTGTGCCGTCACAGAGTTGAAACAGAGTTTTTTCTTTGAAGCAGTCTTCAACGTTGCAGCAGTCTGCAGAAACTCAGAGTCGAAACAAAAACTCGGCTCCGAAGCGAAAGACAATGAGTGCGTGCGCCCGCTTCCTGTTTATACCCACGCTGCGGGGCAGGGCTCGTTCTGTAGACACTCGAAGTTGATAGGGCTCCCTGAAATAATCTCAATTACGTCGTCACGGCGACGTTCGGCGAACGTGAGCGACTGAAAGGGAACTGTTTTGTGTGTGCTTGTGTTCTTACACTCATTCTCAAACAGATGGAATTGCATTCCCAGTAAACCCATGGCCTTGCAGAACGTGTATGTTGCGGCAGTCTTCTTCTTAGGGCATAGTTTTAGGATCTAACATCATAAGAAAGATTTAGTTTATTTTCAGTTGTTTGTTTGTACATGTGCGAATATGCCTGTCATCTGTGTGTCTCTCACCACTATCAGGTCATTGAAGAGGAACACCTCTCTCTGATGTGAAGCCTGTTTCTGTGGTTTATTTACATCTGTGACCTCAAAGAGTCGACTGCAACACACCAGCCTACGGTGAGGAACCGACAGTATCTGAGGAAGAAAGTGAGAGATCAAATATCGGGTGAATTCAATTCAGAAGGTACAGCTTCCGTCAGCACAGGAAATGAAAAGAGGGATTTCTGATGCAGCATGGGCTGATCAAAGAAATTAATATTTCATATGGAGGTACAGTGTTTTGCTGCGCTGTCATGTGGAATCTAAAATTACAGCACCAAACTAATGAGCAGTTTCAGTCTCAAGTTTCTTGTTTTTATTCCTGTTTTTATAAACTGATTCACTCAGCTGTTAGCATACAGAGGTAGGAAAAAATAATGACCAGAAGCTGTAATGTGAATTTAACTGGCTGATGTTTTGAGCAAAGTTTATTTTTTCTTCATCATGTTAATCAAACTTCAGCTTTGCAAAAGTTTTTGAGGTCATATAAGTTAAAAATTAGATCAAATTTAAGTTTCAGACTTGTATTTGAAACCCATGTTGTTATGTAGTTCTTATGCAGAACCAGGTTTATTTTCATAAAAAAATGTATGAACCTTGTCCGTTAATAGCGCAAAACATACAAAGCAACCAGTGTAGTTTGATTACAGAACAAATCACTCCTTACTAAGCTGGTTCTTTTTAGTGAATAAAAAACATACAGCACAACCAGTGTATTCTGCTTCACAAACAAATGTTGTTTATGAGCCGTTTCTTTTTAGTGAATTAAAAAACAAAACAGTATAGTACAACCAGTATAGTCTTAATCCTGAACAAATTACTCTTATGAACTTTTTTTAGTGAATAATAATGCATATTACATATGAACAGATATATTTAAAAAATATCTAAAATATTTTCCTCAAATTATTATGGTTTAATCAAACTTGTAGGATCATAAAAAACAAATCTTCATATATATAAAAAACAATATATATATATATATATATGTATATATATGTATATATATATATATATATCACCATTTGGCAATAACAATTTCATAATTGTTGTTCCTAAATATTTGTTCCTTAAAATGGTTAAGAAGGATCCCTGGACATAAACGGTGCTGGACAATTTCAGTACCTAGTGTGTTAGGGTTTGTTCAAATCACTTACACTACTACAGGGGTGTCCAATCCTGTTCCTGGAGGGCCACTGTCCTTCAGAGTTCAGCTCCAACACCTGATCCAATTAATCAAGGTCTTCAGGCATTCTAGAAACTTCCATGCAGGTGTTTTGGGGCAAGCTGGATATAAATCTCTGCAGGACGTTGGCCCTCCGCTGCGCTAGTATGAGTGATAGTAATGGTAGTCTTTGGCTCAGAAAGACCCACATGAAAGTTGAGAAGACAGTTTGGTCAGCTATCTCACTGTCTCTAATCACTAGTTGTTTAAAATCTGTAACTGGTACAAACCGAACCAAAAGGTGATGCACTTTTCACTTTTACATGACCTTTTTGTTTAATTGGTTGAGAACTGACTCACCGTCTTCATTCCAAGAATGCTTTGCTCCACCCTGGTAACGTAGGTCACATGGTCCTCATTGGAGCGCAGCTCCCTCTGCTGAATCCGCTCATAAATCCCGGCTAGCATCTCCCGTGGAATGTCTGCCCCATCGTCCACTCCTGAAGGGGAATTTTTTTACATCATAATACAAAAGTAAAAATATAGTTTACCCAGAAATGGCAATTAGTTCACCCAAAAATGGCAATTTTGTCATCATTTACTCACCCTCAAGTTGTTCCAAACCTGTATGGGTTTTTTTTCTTCTGATCAACACAAAAGAAGATATTTTGAAGAATGTTGGTAACCAATCAGTTGATGGATTAAAAAAATGCTATGGCTACCATCAACTGTCTGGTTACAAATATTCTTTAAAATATATGCCTTTGTGTTCAACAGAAGAAAGAAACTCATACAGGTTTGGAACAACATGAGGGCGAGTAAATGATGACAGACCTTTTATTTTTGGGTGAACTATCCCTTTAAGGCAGGAAAAACTGTGTATAGCCTGTGTAATAGGAATAAATGTTTTGTTAACAAGGACCACGGCATATAGAAAAGCAGAAGTGTCACTGTGTACTTTAAAGTGACTTATTGCTGTTTAAATTGAGGATTTATTTGGCTCTATGGAAAAGTCCTATTATAAACTAGAGCTTGACTAATAACAAGCTGATTTTGTTCCAGTCCTCATGTCTTTACATTCACTTTAAAGAAGAGCTCTCTTATACTGTATGTGTTTGCAGGAAGTAGGCAACAGATGAAAAATTATTTGATCAGAGACCAAGAATCTGTCCGACACACACACACACACACACACACACACACACACACACACACACACACACACACACACACACACACACACACACACACACACACACAAACACACACACACACACACACACACACACACACAGACAGACAGAGAGAGAGATAATCAAAGTGACTCTTTTGATGTGAAAAAATGCTAATTTAAACATGGAGATGGAAAGCTGATTAAAATCAGCAAAATTTTAAATCAAATATTTAATCTCTGACCTCAAAAAACCAACACCCTCTGGTTTTAATTAACAAAGCACACATAAACACACCTCGTAGGTTGCGTATGAAGTCTTCCAGCAGCATCTTGCGCTCTGGTTTTATGTTGGGACTGTACATGTCTGTGTTCAGCAGCACGATGGCAAAGGCCAGGATGAAGATGGTGTCGGGATTATGAAACTGTTGCACCACGTCAGGGTTACACATACAATACCTCTGACTGAAAGAAGGAACAACAGGTGACACAGGAATGCCCATTATAGTAAATGTACCGCACCCAGTAAAAGCTGTCGATAAAATTGCCATAGTTAATCTGAAAAATTGCATGTGTGTTTAGGAAATGACTCTTTACTGGTGTGTGTGTGTGTGTGTGTGTGTGTGTGTGTGTGTGTGGTGTGTGTGATTCTCACCTGAATGCTTCAATGAGTCTCTCAACTTTTTGAGCTTCTCCTTGCACTCGCACGTGAGCCTGAAACTTCCTCAGAGCTTCATCCAGCTCCAGCATTGAAAAATCCATTTCATCCACCACACAGCTGAGAAAGAGATAGAGAGAGAGGCCACATAAATTTCATAAATGAACTGTTTGAATTAAGAGCCCAATTTATGAAGCTCCAGCACCAGGGCCTGAAGTTAACTTTTTTGACCACCTGCCACAGTAACTCTTTACCAGCCTTTTTTTTTTTTTTGCCTCATAAAGGTGAAAAATAGAAATCACACAAACATTGTTCTTTAAGTTGTAAGAATACACATTTAAGTGCTGTCAAGTTATTAACGAAATCATTATAAGTAATAATAACTCTTAAGGGGGTCGCACACCGGATGCGCATGCGGCGCCGCGTTGCGCAAAACCACGTCTTTAAAATTCGAACACATTATTTTCTATCAGTGTACACACACCAGCGGCGCCATTCGGCGTCTGTCCGCGGCGCCTAGCAACAGCTCAGGACCTTGTTCAAAATCCTGCCGCACCACAGAGCGCCGTTTACATAGTTTTACATTAAACGTACATTTATTTGTCTCAAATCGTCGTTAATGTATATACTGACTTCACCCTGTGCTGCAATATACATTTAGTTCTCTTACGAGAGTATCTCTCGTACTGCGTAATATCTTACGCTATGGGGAAAACTCTTTTCCACGAGATATTGAAGCCAAAAATTATCCTTTAATTTTGATTAATGTAAAACACTGTGCGGCAGCGTGCAGACATAGGCAAGACGGCTCGCGCGCCTATTGGCTGCCCTGCGGCAACAGCAGCAAGCCTATCGAGAGAGGCCCTGCGTGACGTGACATCCAATGGGGGCGCTTCGCGCCCATTTCGTCACGTCCCGCCAGAATAGGCGTGGCCTTGGCCTGTAAATACACTCGACAGGCTGATACAAACTGATTTTCATCTCTTCAGCGAAGCACTACTGCATCGCTGGATCCGGAGTGAGAAGCTGCTCCGTCTGATAGTAAGCCTTCTGCGGGACGAGCCTTCGAGCCTGAAGCCGCTGGCCTTCACCTCGCCGCCTTCAGCCGCCGTACCTGCTACGCTTTCCGGCGTTAATATCCTTTTTCACTGCTAGAGTGTGTGTTCGCCGTCGCGACTCACACTCTCTCTCTCTCTCTCTCTCTCTTTATCTAAAAGAGCAGCGTCTTTTTGAAGACGCTTCGTTCCTGTGGAACTATTGACATGGTGACTCTGAGGACTTGCCTGGCATTTTTTCTCCGAGTCTGCACTCCCGCCCGCTGTAGTGCCGCGCCGCAAAGCGCCGTACTCAGCGGGTCCTCGAGCCTTCTCCAGCCCGTGAAAGTTCGCCGGTTCGCCCGCCAGCTTCACCAGCTTCAATCGAGTCGCTCACTGACGGACAGCGGCCGCCGCGCGCCGCCGCTTCCCCCATTAGTGACGCGAGATAGCTGCATCGGTAGAGAAGGCCAGCTATTGCCATGGTGAGTGAGACTCCCGCCCGCTGTAGTGCCGCGCCGCAAAGCGCCGTACATAGCGGGTCCCCGATCCTTCTCCAGCCGTGAAAGCTCGCCGGTTCGCCCGCCAGCTTCACCAGCTTCAATCGAGTCCCTCACTGACGGACAACGGCCGCCGCCGCTTCCGCCATTAATGACGACTAGATAGCTGCATCTGTAGAGGAGGCCAGCTGCTCTATCCCCGCGTCGGACAGTGAGGA